>NC_143045.1:38767500-39120000 GCF_057628025.1 Oncorhynchus mykiss
GTTTCTGGTCTCTTTAATATAGTCTAGTCCAGCCTGTTTCTGGTCTCTTTAATATAGTCTAGTCCAGCCTGTTTCTGGTCTCTTTAATATATCCTGGGTACCAGCCTGTTTCTGGTCTCTTTAATATAGTCTAGTCCAGCCTGTTTCTGGTCTCTTTAATATATCCTGGGTACCAGCCTGTTTCTGGTCTCTTTAATATAGTCTAGTCCAGCCTGTTTCTGGTCTCTTTAATATATCCTGGGTACCAGCCTGTTTCTGGTCTCTTTAATATAGTCTAGTCCAGCCTGTTTCTGGTCTCTTTAATATAGTCTAGTCCAGTCTGTTTCTGGTCTCTTTAATATAGTCTAGTCCAGCCTGTTTCTGGTCTCTTTAATATAGTCTAGTCCAGCCTGTTTCTGGTCTCTTTAATATAGCCTGGGTACCAGCCTGTTTCTTGTCTCTTTAATATAGTCTAGTCCAGCCTGTTTCTGGTCTCTTTAATATAGCCTGGGTACCAGCCTGTTTCTGGTCTCTTTAATATAGTCTAGTCCAGCCTGTTTCTGGTCTCTTTAATATAGCCTGGGTACCAGCCTGTTTCTCGTCTCTTTAATATAGTCTAGTCCAGCCTGTTTCTGGTCTCTTTAATATAGCCTGGGTACCAGCCTGTTTCTGGTCTCTTTAATATAGTCTAGTCCAGCCTGTTTCTGGTCTCTTTAATATAGTCTAGTCCAGCCTGTTTCTGGTCTCTTTAATATAGTCTAGTCCAGCCTGTTTCTGGTCTCTTTAATATAGTCTGGTCCAGCCTGTTTCTGGTCTCTTTAATATAGTCTAGTCCAGCCTGTTTCTGGTCTCTTTAATATAGTCTAGTCCAGCCTGTTTCTGGTCTCTTTAATATAGTCTAGTCCAGCCTGTTTCTGGTCTCTTTAATATAGTCTAGTCCAGCCTGTTTCTGGTCTCTTTAATATAGCCTGGGTACCAGCCTGTTTCTGGTCTCTTTAATATAGTCTAGTCCAGCCTGTTTCTGGTCTCTTCAATATAGCCTGGGTACCAGCCTGTTTCTGGTCTCTTTAATATAGTCTGGTCCAGCCTGTTTCTGGTCTCTTTAATATAGTCCAGCCTGTTTCTGGTCTCTTTAATATAGTCTAGTCCAGCCTGTTTCTGGTCTCTTTAATATAGTCTAGTCCAGCCTGTTTCTGGTCTCTTCAATATAGCCTGGGTACCAGCCTGTTTCTGGTCTCTTTAATATAGTCTAGTCCAGCCTGTTTCTGGTCTCTTTAATATAGTCTAGTCCAGCCTGTTTCTGGTCTCTTTAATATAGTCTAGTCCAGCCTGTTTCTGGTCTCTTTAATATAGCCTGGGTACCAGTCTGTTTCTGGTCTCTTTAATATAGTCTAGTCCAGCCTGTTTCTGGTCTCTTCAATATAGCCTGGGTACCAGTCTGTTTCTGGTCTCTTTAATATAGTCTAGTCCAGCCTGTTTCTGGTCTCTTTAATATAGTCTAGTCCAGCCTGTTTCTGGTCTCTTTAATATAGCCTGGGTACCAGTCTGTTTCTGGTCTCTTTAATATAGTCCAGCCTGTTTCTGGTCTCTTTAATATAGTCTAGTCCAGCCTGTTTCTGGTCTCTTTAATATAGTCTAGTCCAGCCTGTTTCTGGTCTCTTCAATATAGCCTGGGTACCAGCCTGTTTCTGGTCTCTTTAATATAGTCTAGTCCAGCCTGTTTCTGGTCTCTTTAATATAGTCTAGTCCAGCCTGTTTCTGGTCTCTTTAATATAGTCTAGTCCAGCCTGTTTCTGGTCTCTTTAATATAGCCTGGGTACCAGTCTGTTTCTGGTCTCTTTAATATAGTCTAGTCCAGCCTGTTTCTGGTCTCTTCAATATAGCCTGGGTACCAGTCTGTTTCTGGTCTCTTTAATATAGTCTAGTCCAGCCTGTTTCTGGTCTCTTTAATATAGTCTAGTCCAGCCTGTTTCTGGTCTCTTTAATATAGTCTAGTCCAGCCTGTTTCTGGTCTCTTTAATATAGTCTAGTCCAGCCTGTTTCTGGTCTCTTTAATATAGTCTGGTCCAGCCTGTTTCTGGTCTCTTTAATATAGTCTAGTCCAGCCTGTTTCTGGTCTCTTTAATATAGTCTAGTCCAGCCTGTTTCTGGTCTCTTTAATATAGTCTAGTCCAGCCTGTTTCTGGTCTCTTTAATATAGTCTAGTCCAGCCTGTTTCTGGTCTCTTTAATATAGCCTGGGTACCAGCCTGTTTCTGGTCTCTTTAATATAGTCTAGTCCAGCCTGTTTCTGGTCTCTTCAATATAGCCTGGGTACCAGCCTGTTTCTGGTCTCTTTAATATAGTCTGGTCCAGCCTGTTTCTGGTCTCTTTAATATAGTCCAGCCCTTTTCTGGTCTCTTTAATATAGTCTAGTCCAGCCTGTTTCTGGTCTCTTTAATATAGTCTAGTCCAGCCTGTTTCTGGTCTCTTCAATATAGCCTGGGTACCAGCCTGTTTCTGGTCTCTTTAATATAGTCTAGTCCAGCCTGTTTCTGGTCTCTTTAATATAGTCTAGTCCAGCCTGTTTCTGGTCTCTTTAATATAGTCTAGTCCAGCCTGTTTCTGGTCTCTTTAATATAGCCTGGGTACCAGTCTGTTTCTGGTCTCTTTAATATAGTCTAGTCCAGCCTGTTTCTGGTCTCTTCAATATAGCCTGGGTACCAGTCTGTTTCTGGTCTCTTTAATATAGTCTAGTCCAGCCTGTTTCTGGTCTCTTTAATATAGTCTAGTCCAGCCTGTTTCTGGTCTCTTTAATATAGCCTGGGTACCAGTCTGTTTCTGGTCTCTTTAATATAGTCTAGTCCAGCCTGTTTCTGGTCTCTTTAATATAGTCTAGTCCAGCCTGTTTCTGGTCTCTTTAATATAGCCTGGGTACCAGCCTGTTTCTTGTCTCTTTAATATAGTCTAGTCCAGCCTGTTTCTGGTCTCTTTAATATAGCCTGGGTACCAGCCTGTTTCTGGTCTCTTTAATATAGTCTAGTCCAGCCTGTTTCTGGTCTCTTTAATATAGTCTAGTCCAGCCTGTTTCTGGTCTCTTTAATATAGCCTGGGTACCAGCCTGTTTCTGGTCTCTTTAATATAGTCTAGTCCAGCCTGTTTCTGGTCTCTTCAATATAGCCTGGGTACCAGCCTGTTTCTGGTCTCTTTAATATAGTCTGGTCCAGCCTGTTTCTGGTCTCTTTAATATAGTCCAGCCTGTTTCTGGTCTCTTTAATATAGTCTAGTCCAGCCTGTTTCTGGTCTCTTTAATATAGTCTAGTCCAGCCTGTTTCTGGTCTCTTCAATATAGCCTGGGTACCAGCCTGTTTCTGGTCTCTTTAATATAGTCTAGTCCAGCCTGTTTCTGGTCTCTTTAATATAGTCTAGTCCAGCCTGTTTCTGGTCTCTTTAATATAGTCTAGTCCAGCCTGTTTCTGGTCTCTTTAATATAGCCTGGGTACCAGTCTGTTTCTGGTCTCTTTAATATAGTCTGGGTACCAGCCTGTTTCTGGTCTCTTTAATATAGCCTGGGTACCAGTCTGTTTCTGGTCTCTTTAATATAGTCTGGGTACCAGCCTGTTTCTGGTCTCTTTAATATAGCCTGGGTACCAGTCTGTTTCTGGTCTCTTTAATATAGTCTGGGTACCAGCCTGTTTCTGGTCTCTTTAATATAGTCTAGTCCAGTCTGTTTCTGGTCTCTTTAATATAGCCTGGGTACCAGCCTGTTTCTGGTCTCTTTAATATAGTCTGGTCCAGCCTGTTTCTGGTCTCTTTAATATAGTCTAGTCCAGCCTGTTTCTGGTCTCTTCAATATAGTCTAGTCCAGCCTGTTTCTGGTCTCTTTAATATAGTCTAGTCCAGCCTGTTTCTGGTCTCTTTAATATAGTCTAGTCCAGCCTGTTTCTGGTCTCTTTAATATAGCCTGGGTACCAGCCTGTTTCTGGTCTCTTTAATATAGTCTAGTCCAGCCTGTTTCTGGTCTCTTCAATATAGCCTGGGTACCAGCCTGTTTCTGGTCTCTTTAATATAGTCTGGTCCAGCCTGTTTCTGGTCTCTTTAATATAGTCCAGCCTGTTTCTGGTCTCTTTAATATAGTCTAGTCCAGCCTGTTTCTGGTCTCTTTAATATAGTCTAGTCCAGCCTGTTTCTGGTCTCTTCAATATAGCCTGGGTACCAGCCTGTTTCTGGTCTCTTTAATATAGTCTAGTCCAGCCTGTTTCTGGTCTCTTTAATATAGTCTAGTCCAGCCTGTTTCTGGTCTCTTTAATATAGCCTGGGTACCAGTCTGTTTCTGGTCTCTTTAATATAGTCTGGGTACCAGCCTGTTTCTGGTCTCTTTAATATAGCCTGGGTACCAGTCTGTTTCTGGTCTCTTTAATATAGTCTGGTCCAGCCTGTTGCTGGTCTCTTTAATATAGTCTAGTCCAGCCTGTTTCTGGTCTCTTTAATATAGCCTGGGTACCAGCCTGTTTCTGGTCTCTTTAATATAGTCTAGTCCAGCCTGTTTCTGGTCTCTTTAATATAGCCTGGGTACCAGCCTGTTTCTGGTCTCTTTAATATAGTCTGGTCCAGCCTGTTTCTGGTCTCTTTAATATAGTCTAGTCCAGCCTGTTTCTGGTCTCTTTAATATAGTCTAGTCCAGCCTGTTTCTGGTCTCTTTAATATAGTCTAGTCCAGCCTGTTTCTGGTCTCTTTAATATAGTCTAGTCCAGCCTGTTTCTGGTCTCTTCAATATAGCCTGGGTACCAGCCTGTTTCTGGTCTCTTTAATATAGTCTAGTCCAGCCTGTTTCTGGTCTCTTTAATATAGTCTAGTCCAGCCTGTTTCTGGTCTCTTTAATATAGCCTGGGTGCCAGCCTGTTTCTGGTCTCTTTAATATAGTCTAGTCCAGCCTGTTTCTGGTCTCTTTAATATAGTCTAGTCCAGCCTGTTTCTGGTCTCTTTAATATAGTCTAGTCCAGCCTGTTTCTGGTCTCTTTAATATAGTCTAGTCCAGCCTGTTTCTGGTCTCTTTAATATAGCCTGGGTACCAGCCTGTTTCTGGTCTCTTTAATATAGTCTAGTCCAGCCTGTTTCTGGTCTCTTCAATATAGCCTGGGTACCAGCCTGTTTCTGGTCTCTTTAATATAGTCTGGTCCAGCCTGTTTCTGGTCTCTTTAATATAGTCCAGCCTGTTTCTGGTCTCTTTAATATAGTCTAGTCCAGCCTGTTTCTGGTCTCTTTAATATAGTCTAGTCCAGCCTGTTTCTGGTCTCTTTAATATAGTCTAGTCCAGCCTGTTTCTGGTCTCTTTAATATAGTCTGGTCCAGCCTGTTTCTGGTCTCTTTAATATAGTCTAGTCCAGCCTGTTTCTGGTCTCTTTAATATAGTCTAGTCCAGCCTGTTTCTGGTCTCTTTAATATAGCCTGGGTACCAGCCTTTTTCTGGTCTCTTTAATATAGTCTAGTCCAGCCTGTTTCTGGTCTCTTTAATATAGTCTAGTCCAGCCTGTTTCTGGTCTCTTTAATATAGTCTAGTCCAGCCTGTTTCTGGTCTCTTTAATATAGTCTAGTCCAGCCTGTTTCTGGTCTCTTTAATATAGTCTAGTCCAGCCTGTTTCTGGTCTCTTTAATATAGTCTAGTCCAGCCTGTTTCTGGTCTCTTTAATATAGTCTAGTCCAGCCTGTTTCTGGTCTCTTTAATATAGCCTGGGTGCCAGCCTGTTTCTGGTCTCTTTAATATAGTCTAGTCCAGCCTGTTTCTGGTCTCTTTAATATAGTCTAGTCCAGCCTGTTTCTGGTCTCTTTAATATAGTCTAGTCCAGCCTGTTTCTGGTCTCTTTAATATAGTCTAGTCCAGCCTGTTTCTGGTCTCTTTAATATAGTCTAGTCCAGCCTGTTTCTGGTCTCTTTAATATAGCCTGGGTACCAGCCTGTTTCTGGTCTCTTTAATATAGTCTAGTCCAGCCTGTTTCTGGTCTCTTCAATATAGCCTGGGTACCAGCCTGTTTCTGGTCTCTTTAATATAGTCTGGTCCAGCCTGTTTCTGGTCTCTTTAATATAGTCCAGCCTGTTTCTGGTCTCTTTAATATAGTCTAGTCCAGCCTGTTTCTGGTCTCTTTAATATAGTCTAGTCCAGCCTGTTTCTGGTCTCTTCAATATAGCCTGGGTACCAGTCTGTTTCTGGTCTCTTTAATATAGTCTGGGTACCAGCCTGTTTCTGGTCTCTTTAATATAGTCTAGTCCAGTCTGTTTCTGGTCTCTTTAATATAGCCTGGGTACCAGCCTGTTTCTGGTCTCTTTAATATAGTCTGGTCCAGCCTGTTTCTGGTCTCTTTAATATAGTCTAGTCCAGCCTGTTTCTGGTCTCTTCAATATAGTCTAGTCCAGCCTGTTTCTGGTCTCTTTAATATAGTCTAGTCCAGCCTGTTTCTGGTCTCTTTAATATAGTCTAGTCCAGCCTGTTTCTGGTCTCTTTAATATAGCCTGGGTACCAGCCTGTTTCTGGTCTCTTTAACATAGTCTAGTCCAGCCTGTTTCTGGTCTCTTCAATATAGCCTGGGTACCAGCCTGTTTCTGGTCTCTTTAATATAGTCTGGTCCAGCCTGTTTCTGGTCTCTTTAATATAGTCCAGCCTGTTTCTGGTCTCTTTAATATAGTCTAGTCCAGCCTGTTTCTGGTCTCTTTAATATAGTCTAGTCCAGCCTGTTTCTGGTCTCTTCAATATAGCCTGGGTACCAGCCTGTTTCTGGTCTCTTTAATATAGTCTAGTCCAGCCTGTTTCTGGTCTCTTTAATATAGTCTAGTCCAGCCTGTTTCTGGTCTCTTTAATATAGCCTGGGTACCAGTCTGTTTCTGGTCTCTTTAATATAGTCTGGGTACCAGCCTGTTTCTGGTCTCTTTAATATAGCCTGGGTACCAGTCTGTTTCTGGTCTCTTTAATATAGTCTGGTCCAGCCTGTTGCTGGTCTCTTTAATATAGTCTAGTCCAGCCTGTTTCTGGTCTCTTTAATATAGCCTGGGTACCAGCCTGTTTCTGGTCTCTTTAATATAGTCTAGTCCAGCCTGTTTCTGGTCTCTTTAATATAGCCTGGGTACCAGCCTGTTTCTGGTCTCTTTAATATAGTCTAGTCCAGCCTGTTTCTGGTCTCTTTAATATAGTCTAGTCCAGCCTGTTTCTGGTCTCTTTAATATAGTCTAGTCCAGCCTGTTTCTGGTCTCTTTAATATAGTCTAGTCCAGCCTGTTTCTGGTCTCTTTAATATAGCCTGGGTACCAGCCTGTTTCTGGTCTCTTTAATATAGTCTAGTCCAGCCTGTTTCTGGTCTCTTCAATATAGCCTGGGTACCAGCCTGTTTCTGGTCTCTTTAATATAGTCTGGTCCAGCCTGTTTCTGGTCTCTTTAATATAGTCCAGCCTGTTTCTGGTCTCTTTAATATAGTCTAGTCCAGCCTGTTTCTGGTCTCTTTAATATAGTCTAGTCCAGCCTGTTTCTGGTCTCTTCAATATAGCCTGGGTACCAGTCTGTTTCTGGTCTCTTTAATATAGTCTGGGTACCAGCCTGTTTCTGGTCTCTTTAATATAGTCTAGTCCAGTCTGTTTCTGGTCTCTTTAATATAGCCTGGGTACCAGCCTGTTTCTGGTCTCTTTAATATAGTCTGGTCCAGCCTGTTTCTGGTCTCTTTAATATAGTCTAGTCCAGCCTGTTTCTGGTCTCTTCAATATAGTCTAGTCCAGCCTGTTTCTGGTCTCTTTAATATAGTCTAGTCCAGCCTGTTTCTGGTCTCTTTAATATAGTCTAGTCCAGCCTGTTTCTGGTCTCTTTAATATAGCCTGGGTACCAGCCTGTTTCTGGTCTCTTTAACATAGTCTAGTCCAGCCTGTTTCTGGTCTCTTCAATATAGCCTGGGTACCAGCCTGTTTCTGGTCTCTTTAATATAGTCTGGTCCAGCCTGTTTCTGGTCTCTTTAATATAGTCCAGCCTGTTTCTGGTCTCTTTAATATAGTCTAGTCCAGCCTGTTTCTGGTCTCTTTAATATAGTCTAGTCCAGCCTGTTTCTGGTCTCTTCAATATAGCCTGGGTACCAGCCTGTTTCTGGTCTCTTTAATATAGTCTAGTCCAGCCTGTTTCTGGTCTCTTTAATATAGTCTAGTCCAGCCTGTTTCTGGTCTCTTTAATATAGCCTGGGTACCAGTCTGTTTCTGGTCTCTTTAATATAGTCTGGGTACCAGCCTGTTTCTGGTCTCTTTAATATAGCCTGGGTACCAGTCTGTTTCTGGTCTCTTTAATATAGTCTGGTCCAGCCTGTTTCTGGTCTCTTTAATATAGTCTAGTCCAGCCTGTTTCTGGTCTCTTTAATATAGCCTGGGTACCAGCCTGTTTCTGGTCTCTTTAATATAGTCTAGTCCAGCCTGTTTCTGGTCTCTTTAATATAGCCTGGGTACCAGCCTGTTTCTGGTCTCTTTAATATAGTCTGGTCCAGCCTGTTTCTGGTCTCTTTAATATAGTCTAGTCCAGCCTGTTTCTGGTCTCTTTAATATAGTCTAGTCCAGCCTGTTTCTGGTCTCTTTAATATAGTCTAGTCCAGCCTGTTTCTGGTCTCTTTAATATAGTCTAGTCCAGCCTGTTTCTGGTCTCTTCAATATAGCCTGGGTACCAGCCTGTTTCTGGTCTCTTTAATATAGTCTAGTCCAGCCTGTTTCTGGTCTCTTTAATATAGTCTAGTCCAGCCTGTTTCTGGTCTCTTTAATATAGCCTGGGTGCCAGCCTGTTTCTGGTCTCTTTAATATAGTCTAGTCCAGCCTGTTTCTGGTCTCTTTAATATAGTCTAGTCCAGCCTGTTTCTGGTCTCTTTAATATAGTCTAGTCCAGCCTGTTTCTGGTCTCTTTAATATAGTCTAGTCCAGCCTGTTTCTGGTCTCTTTAATATAGCCTGGGTACCAGCCTGTTTCTGGTCTCTTTAATATAGTCTAGTCCAGCCTGTTTCTGGTCTCTTCAATATAGCCTGGGTACCAGCCTGTTTCTGGTCTCTTTAATATAGTCTGGTCCAGCCTGTTTCTGGTCTCTTTAATATAGTCCAGCCTGTTTCTGGTCTCTTTAATATAGTCTAGTCCAGCCTGTTTCTGGTCTCTTTAATATAGTCTAGTCCAGCCTGTTTCTGGTCTCTTTAATATAGTCTAGTCCAGCCTGTTTCTGGTCTCTTTAATATAGTCTGGTCCAGCCTGTTTCTGGTCTCTTTAATATAGTCTAGTCCAGCCTGTTTCTGGTCTCTTTAATATAGTCTAGTCCAGCCTGTTTCTGGTCTCTTTAATATAGCCTGGGTACCAGCCTTTTTCTGGTCTCTTTAATATAGTCTAGTCCAGCCTGTTTCTGGTCTCTTTAATATAGTCTAGTCCAGCCTGTTTCTGGTCTCTTTAATATAGTCTAGTCCAGCCTGTTTCTGGTCTCTTTAATATAGTCTAGTCCAGCCTGTTTCTGGTCTCTTTAATATAGTCTAGTCCAGCCTGTTTCTGGTCTCTTTAATATAGTCTAGTCCAGCCTGTTTCTGGTCTCTTTAATATAGTCTAGTCCAGCCTGTTTCTGGTCTCTTTAATATAGCCTGGGTGCCAGCCTGTTTCTGGTCTCTTTAATATAGTCTAGTCCAGCCTGTTTCTGGTCTCTTTAATATAGTCTAGTCCAGCCTGTTTCTGGTCTCTTTAATATAGTCTAGTCCAGCCTGTTTCTGGTCTCTTTAATATAGTCTAGTCCAGCCTGTTTCTGGTCTCTTTAATATAGCCTGGGTACCAGCCTGTTTCTGGTCTCTTTAATATAGTCTAGTCCAGCCTGTTTCTGGTCTCTTCAATATAGCCTGGGTACCAGCCTGTTTCTGGTCTCTTTAATATAGTCTGGTCCAGCCTGTTTCTGGTCTCTTTAATATAGTCCAGCCTGTTTCTGGTCTCTTTAATATAGTCTAGTCCAGCCTGTTTCTGGTCTCTTTAATATAGTCTAGTCCAGCCTGTTTCTGGTCTCTTCAATATAGCCTGGGTACCAGCCTGTTTCTGGTCTCTTTAATATAGTCTAGTCCAGCCTGTTTCTGGTCTCTTTAATATAGTCTAGTCCAGCCTGTTTCTGGTCTCTTTAATATAGTCTAGTCCAGCCTGTTTCTGGTCTCTTTAATATAGCCTGGGTACCAGTCTGTTTCTGGTCTCTTTAATATAGTCTGGGTACCAGCCTGTTTCTGGTCTCTTTAATATAGCCTGGGTACCAGTCTGTTTCTGGTCTCTTTAATATAGTCTGGGTACCAGCCTGTTTCTGGTCTCTTTAATATAGCCTGGGTACCAGTCTGTTTCTGGTCTCTTTAATATAGTCTGGGTACCAGCCTGTTTCTGGTCTCTTTAATATAGTCTAGTCCAGTCTGTTTCTGGTCTCTTTAATATAGCCTCGGTACCAGCCTGTTTCTGGTCTCTTTAATATAGTCTGGTCCAGCCTGTTTCTGGTCTCTTTAATATAGTCTAGTCCAGCCTGTTTCTGGTCTCTTCAATATAGTCTAGTCCAGCCTGTTTCTGGTCTCTTTAATATAGTCTAGTCCAGCCTGTTTCTGGTCTCTTTAATATAGTCTAGTCCAGCCTGTTTCTGGTCTCTTTAATATAGCCTGGGTACCAGCCTGTTTCTGGTCTCTTTAATATAGTCTAGTCCAGCCTGTTTCTGGTCTCTTCAATATAGCCTGGGTACCAGCCTGTTTCTGGTCTCTTTAATATAGTCTGGTCCAGCCTGTTTCTGGTCTCTTTAATATAGTCCAGCCTGTTTCTGGTCTCTTTAATATAGTCTAGTCCAGCCTGTTTCTGGTCTCTTTAATATAGTCTAGTCCAGCCTGTTTCTGGTCTCTTCAATATAGCCTGGGTACCAGCCTGTTTCTGGTCTCTTTAATATAGTCTAGTCCAGCCTGTTTCTGGTCTCTTTAATATAGTCTAGTCCAGCCTGTTTCTGGTCTCTTTAATATAGCCTGGGTACCAGTCTGTTTCTGGTCTCTTTAATATAGTCTGGGTACCAGCCTGTTTCTGGTCTCTTTAATATAGCCTGGGTACCAGTCTGTTTCTGGTCTCTTTAATATAGTCTGGTCCAGCCTGTTGCTGGTCTCTTTAATATAGTCTAGTCCAGCCTGTTTCTGGTCTCTTTAATATAGCCTGGGTACCAGCCTGTTTCTGGTCTCTTTAATATAGTCTAGTCCAGCCTGTTTCTGGTCTCTTTAATATAGCCTGGGTACCAGCCTGTTTCTGGTCTCTTTAATATAGTCTGGTCCAGCCTGTTTCTGGTCTCTTTAATATAGTCTAGTCCAGCCTGTTTCTGGTCTCTTTAATATAGTCTAGTCCAGCCTGTTTCTGGTCTCTTTAATATAGTCTAGTCCAGCCTGTTTCTGGTCTCTTTAATATAGTCTAGTCCAGCCTGTTTCTGGTCTCTTCAATATAGCCTGGGTACCAGCCTGTTTCTGGTCTCTTTAATATAGTCTAGTCCAGCCTGTTTCTGGTCTCTTTAATATAGTCTAGTCCAGCCTGTTTCTGGTCTCTTTAATATAGCCTGGGTGCCAGCCTGTTTCTGGTCTCTTTAATATAGTCTAGTCCAGCCTGTTTCTGGTCTCTTTAATATAGTCTAGTCCAGCCTGTTTCTGGTCTCTTTAATATAGTCTAGTCCAGCCTGTTTCTGGTCTCTTTAATATAGTCTAGTCCAGCCTGTTTCTGGTCTCTTTAATATAGCCTGGGTACCAGCCTGTTTCTGGTCTCTTTAATATAGTCTAGTCCAGCCTGTTTCTGGTCTCTTCAATATAGCCTGGGTACCAGCCTGTTTCTGGTCTCTTTAATATAGTCTGGTCCAGCCTGTTTCTGGTCTCTTTAATATAGTCCAGCCTGTTTCTGGTCTCTTTAATATAGTCTAGTCCAGCCTGTTTCTGGTCTCTTTAATATAGTCTAGTCCAGCCTGTTTCTGGTCTCTTTAATATAGTCTAGTCCAGCCTGTTTCTGGTCTCTTTAATATAGTCTGGTCCAGCCTGTTTCTGGTCTCTTTAATATAGTCTAGTCCAGCCTGTTTCTGGTCTCTTTAATATAGTCTAGTCCAGCCTGTTTCTGGTCTCTTTAATATAGCCTGGGTACCAGCCTTTTTCTGGTCTCTTTAATATAGTCTAGTCCAGCCTGTTTCTGGTCTCTTTAATATAGTCTAGTCCAGCCTGTTTCTGGTCTCTTTAATATAGTCTAGTCCAGCCTGTTTCTGGTCTCTTTAATATAGTCTAGTCCAGCCTGTTTCTGGTCTCTTTAATATAGTCTAGTCCAGCCTGTTTCTGGTCTCTTTAATATAGTCTAGTCCAGCCTGTTTCTGGTCTCTTTAATATAGTCTAGTCCAGCCTGTTTCTGGTCTCTTTAATATAGCCTGGGTGCCAGCCTGTTTCTGGTCTCTTTAATATAGTCTAGTCCAGCCTGTTTCTGGTCTCTTTAATATAGTCTAGTCCAGCCTGTTTCTGGTCTCTTTAATATAGTCTAGTCCAGCCTGTTTCTGGTCTCTTTAATATAGTCTAGTCCAGCCTGTTTCTGGTCTCTTTAATATAGTCTAGTCCAGCCTGTTTCTGGTCTCTTTAATATAGCCTGGGTACCAGCCTGTTTCTGGTCTCTTTAATATAGTCTAGTCCAGCCTGTTTCTGGTCTCTTCAATATAGCCTGGGTACCAGCCTGTTTCTGGTCTCTTTAATATAGTCTGGTCCAGCCTGTTTCTGGTCTCTTTAATATAGTCCAGCCTGTTTCTGGTCTCTTTAATATAGTCTAGTCCAGCCTGTTTCTGGTCTCTTTAATATAGTCTAGTCCAGCCTGTTTCTGGTCTCTTTAATATAGTCTAGTCCAGCCTGTTTCTGGTCTCTTTAATATAGTCTAGTCCAGCCTGTTTCTGGTCTCTTTAATATAGTCTAGTCCAGCCTGTTTCTGGTCTCTTTAATATAGTCTAGTCCAGCCTGTTTCTGGTCTCTTTAATATAGCCTGGGTACCAGCCTTTTTCTGGTCTCTTTAATATAGTCTGGTCCAGCCTGTTTCTGGTCTCTTTAATATAGTCTAGTCCAGCCTGTTTCTGGTCTCTTTAATATAGTCTAGTCCAGCCTGTTTCTGGTCTCTTTAATATAGTCTAGTCCAGCCTGTTTCTGGTCTCTTTAATATAGTCTAGTCCAGCCTGTTTCTGGTCTCTTTAATATAGTCTAGTCCAGCCTGTTTCTGGTCTCTTTAATATAGCCTGTTTACCAGTCTGTTTCTGGTCTCTTTAATATAGTCTGGGTACCAGCCTGTTTCTGGTCTCTTTAATATAGCCTGGGTACCAGCCTGTTTCTGGTCTCTTTAATATAGTCTGGTCCAGCCTGTTTCTGGTCTCTTTAATATAGTCTAGTCCAGCCTGTTTCTGGTCTCTTTAATATAGTCTAGTCCAGCCTGTTTCTGGTCTCTTTAATATAGTCTAGTCCAGCCTGTTTCTGGTCTCTTTAATATAGTCTAGTCCAGCCTGTTTCTGGTCTCTTTAATATAGTCTAGTCCAGCCTGTTTCTGGTCTCTTTAATATAGCCTGGGTACCAGCCTGTTTCTGGTCTCTTTAATATAGTCTAGTCCAGCCTGTTTCTGGTCTCTTTAATATAGTCTAGTCCAGCCTGTTGCTGGTCTCTTTAATATAGTCTAGTCCAGCCTGTTTCTGGTCTCTTTAATATAGCCTGGGTACCAGCCTGTTTCTGGTCTCTTTAATATAGTCTAGTCCAGCCTGTTTCTGGTCTCTTTAATATAGTCTAGTCCAGCCTGTTTCTGGTCTCTTTAATATATCCTGGGTACCAGCCTGTTTCTGGTCTCTTTAATATAGTCTAGTCCAGCCTGTTTCTGGTCTCTTTAATATAGTCTAGTCCAGCCTGTTTCTGGTCTCTTTAATATAGTCTAGTCCAGCCTGTTTCTGGTCTCTTTAATATAGTCTAGTCCAGCCTGTTTCTGGTCTCTTTAATATAGTCTGGTCCAGCCTGTTTCTGGTCTCTTTAATATAGTCTAGTCCAGCCTGTTTCTGGTCTCTTTAATATAGTCTAGTCCAGCCTGTTTCTGGTCTCTTTAATATAGTCTAGTCCAGCCTGTTTCTGGTCTCTTTAATATAGCCTGGGTACCAGCCTGTTTCTGGTCTCTTTAATATAGCCTGGGTACCAGTCTGTTTCTGGTCTCTTTAATATTGTCTAGTCCAGCCTGTTTCTGGTCTCTTTAATATAGCCTGGGTACCAGCCTGTTTCTGGTCTCTTTAATATAGTCTAGTCCAGCCTGTTTCTGGTCTCTTTAATATAGTCTAGTCCAGCCTGTTTCTGGTCTCTTTAATATAGCCTGGGTACCAGCCTGTTTCTGGTCTCTTTAATATAGTCTAGTCCAGCCTGTTTCTGGTCTCTTTAATATAGTCTAGTCCAGCCTGTTTCTGGTCTCTTTAATATAGTCTAGTCCAGCCTGTTTCTGGTCTCTTTAATATAGTGTAGTCCAGCCTGTTTCTGGTCTCTTTAATATAGTCTAGTCCAGTCTGTTTCTGGTCTCTTTAATATAGTCTAGTCCAGCCTGTTTCTGGTCTCTTTAATATAGTCCAGTCCAGCCTGTTTCTGGTCTCTTTAATATAGTCTGGTCCAGCCTGTTTCTGGTCTCTTTAATATAGTCTAGTCCAGCCTGTTTCTGGTCTCTTTAATATAGTCTAGTCCAGCCTGTTTCTGGTCTCTTTAATATAGTCTAGTCCAGCCTGTTTCTGGTCTCTTTAATATAGTCTAGTCCAGCCTGTTTCTGGTCTCTTTAATATAGTCTAGTCCAGCCTGTTTCTGGTCTCTTTAATATAGTCTAGTCCAGCCTGTTTCTGGTCTCTTTAATATAGTCTAGTCCAGCCTGTTTCTGGTCTCTTTAATATAGTCTAGTCCAGCCTGTTTCTGGTCTCTTTAATATAGTCTAGTCCAGCCTGTTTCTGGTCTCTTTAATATAGTCTAGTCCAGCCTGTTTCTGGTCTCTTTAATATAGTCTAGTCCAGCCTGTTTCTGGTATCTTTAATATAGTCTAGTCCAGCCTGTTTCTGGTCTCTTTAATATAGTCTAGTCAAGCCTGTTGCTGGTCTCTTTAATATAGTCTAGTCCAGCCTGTTTCTGGTCTCTTTAATATAGTCTAGTCCAGCCTGTTTCTGGTCTCTTTAATATAGTCTAGTCCAGCCTGTTTCTGGTCTCTTTAATATAGTCTAGTCCAGCCTGTTTCTGGTCTCTTTAATATAGCCTAGTCCAGCCTGTTTCTGGTCTCTTTAATATAGTCTAGTCCAGCCTGTTTCTGGTCTCTTTAATATAGTCTAGTCCAGCCTGTTTCTGGTCTCTTTAATATAGTCTAGTCCAGCCTGTTTCTGGTCTCTTTAATATAGTCTAGTCCAGCCTGTTTCTGGTCTCTTTAATATAGCCTAGTCCAGCCTGTTTCTGGTCTCTTTAATATAGTCTAGTCCAGCCTGTTTCTGGTCTCTTTAATATAGCCTTGTCCAGCCTGTTTCTGGTCTCTTTAATATAGTCTGGTCCAGCCTGTTTCTGGTCTCTTTAATATAGTCTAGTCCAGCCTGTTTCTGGTCTCTTTAATATAGTCTAGTCCAGCCTGTTTCTGGTCTCTTTAATATAGTCTAGTCCAGCCTGTTTCTGGTCTCTTTAATATAGTCTAGTCCAGCCTGTTTCTGGTCTCTTTAATATAGTCTAGTCCAGCCTGTTTCTGGTCTCTTTAATATAGTCTAGTCCAGCCTGTTTCTGGTCTCTTTAATATAGCCTGGGTACCAGCCTGTTTCTGGTCTCTTTAATATAGTCTAGTCCAGCCTGTTTCTGGTCTCTTTAATATAGTCTAGTCCAGCCTGTTGCTGGTCTCTTTAATATAGTCTAGTCCAGCCTGTTTCTGGTCTCTTTAATATAGCCTGGGTACCAGCCTGTTTCTGGTCTCTTTAATATAGTCTAGTCCAGCCTGTTTCTGGTCTCTTTAATATAGTCTAGTCCAGCCTGTTTCTGGTCTCTTTAATATATCCTGGGTACCAGCCTGTTTCTGGTCTCTTTAATATAGTCTAGTCCAGCCTGTTTCTGGTCTCTTTAATATAGTCTAGTCCAGCCTGTTTCTGGTCTCTTTAATATAGTCTAGTCCAGCCTGTTTCTGGTCTCTTTAATATAGTCTAGTCCAGCCTGTTTCTGGTCTCTTTAATATAGTCTGGTCCAGCCTGTTTCTGGTCTCTTTAATATAGTCTAGTCCAGCCTGTTTCTGGTCTCTTTAATATAGTCTAGTCCAGCCTGTTTCTGGTCTCTTTAATATAGTCTAGTCTAGCCTGTTTCTGGTCTCTTTAATATAGCCTGGGTACCAGCCTGTTTCTGGTCTCTTTAATATAGCCTGGGTACCAGTCTGTTTCTGGTCTCTTTAATATTGTCTAGTCCAGCCTGTTTCTGGTCTCTTTAATATAGCCTGGGTACCAGCCTGTTTCTGGTCTCTTTAATATAGTCTAGTCCAGCCTGTTTCTGGTCTCTTTAATATAGTCTAGTCCAGCCTGTTTCTGGTCTCTTTAATATAGCCTGGGTACCAGCCTGTTTCTGGTCTCTTTAATATAGTCTAGTCCAGCCTGTTTCTGGTCTCTTTAATATAGTCTAGTCCAGCCTGTTTCTGGTCTCTTTAATATAGTCTAGTCCAGCCTGTTTCTGGTCTCTTTAATATAGTGTAGTCCAGCCTGTTTCTGGTCTCTTTAATATAGTCTAGTCCAGTCTGTTTCTGGTCTCTTTAATATAGTCTAGTCCAGCCTGTTTCTGGTCTCTTTAATATAGTCTAGTCCAGCCTGTTTCTGGTCTCTTTAATATAGTCTGGTCCAGCCTGTTTCTGGTCTCTTTAATATAGTCTATTCCAGCCTGTTTCTGGTCTCTTTAATATAGTCTAGTCCAGCCTGTTTCTGGTCTCTTTAATATAGTCTAGTCCAGCCTGTTTCTGGTCTCTTTAATATAGTCTAGTCCAGCCTGTTTCTGGTCTCTTTAATATAGTCTAGTCCAGCCTGTTTCTGGTCTCTTTAATATAGTCTAGTCCAGCCTGTTTCTGGTCTCTTTAATATAGTCTAGTCCAGCCTGTTTCTGGTCTCTTTAATATAGTCTAGTCCAGCCTGTTTCTGGTCTCTTTAATATAGTCTAGTCCAGCCTGTTTCTGGTATCTTTAATATAGTCTAGTCCAGCCTGTTTCTGGTCTCTTTAATATAGTCTAGTCCAGCCTGTTGCTGGTCTCTTTAATATAGTCTAGTCCAGCCTGTTTCTGGTCTCTTTAATATAGTCTAGTCCAGCCTGTTTCTGGTCTCTTTAATATAGTCTAGTCCAGCCTGTTTCTGGTCTCTTTAATATAGTCTAGTCCAGCCTGTTTCTGGTCTCTTTAATATAGCCTAGTCCAGCCTGTTTCTGGTCTCTTTAATATAGTCTAGTCCAGCCTGTTTCTGGTCTCTTTAATATAGTCTAGTCCAGCCTGTTTCTGGTCTCTTTAATATAGTCTAGTCCAGCCTGTTTCTGGTCTCTTTAATATAGTCTAGTCCAGCCTGTTTCTGGTCTCTTTAATATAGCCTAGTCCAGCCTGTTTCTGGTCTCTTTAATATAGTCTAGTCCAGCCTGTTTCTGGTCTCTTTAATATAGCCTTGTCCAGCCTGTTTCTGGTCTCTTTAATATAGTCTAGTCCAGCCTGTTTCTGGTCTCTTTAATATACTCTAGTCCAGCCTGTTTCTGGTCTCTTTAATATAGTCTAGCCCAGCCTGTTTCTGGTCTCTTTAACATAGCCTGGGTGCCAGCCTGTTTCTGGTCTCTTTAATATAGCCTGGGCGCCAGCCTGTTTCTGGTCTCTTTAATATAGCCTGGGTACCAGCCTGTTTCTGGTCTCTTCAATATAGCCTGGGTACCAGCCTGTTTCTGGTCTCTTTAATATAGTCTAGCCAAGCCTGTTTCTGGTCTCTTTAATATAGTCTAGTCCAGCCTGTTTCTGGTCTCTTTAATATAGTCTAGCCCAGCCTGTTTCTGGTCTCTTTAATATAGCTTGGGTGCCAGCCTGTTTCTGGTCTCTTTAATATAGCCTGGGCGCCAGCCTGTTTCTGGTCTCTTTAATATAGCCTGGGTACCAGCCTGTTTCTGGTCTCTTTAATATAGTCTAGTCCAGCCTGTTTCTGGTCTCTTTAATATAGTCTAGTCCAGCCTGTTTCTGGTCTCTTTAATATAGTCTAGTCCAGCCTGTTTCTGGTCTCTTTAATATAGTCTAGTCCAGCCTGTTGCTGGTCTCTTTAATATAGTCTAGTCCAGCCTGTTTCTGGTCTCTTTAATATAGCCTGGGTACCAGCCTGTTTCTGGTCTCTTTAATATAGTCTAGTCCAGCCTGTTTCTGGTCTCTTTAATATAGTCTAGTCCAGCCTGTTTCTGGTCTCTTTAATATAGTCTAGTCCAGCCTGTTTCTGGTCTCTTTAATATAGTCTAGTCCAGCCTGTTTCTGGTCTCTTTAATATAGTCTAGTCCAGCCTGTTTCTGGTCTCTTTAATATAGCCTGGGTACCAGCCTGTTTCTGGTCTCTTTAATATAGTCTAGTCCAGCCTGTTTCTGGTCTCTTTAATATAGCCTGGGTACCAGCCTGTTTCTGGTCTCTTTAATATAGTCTGGTCCAGCCTGTTTCTGGTCTCTTTAATATAGTCTAGTCCAGCCTGTTTCTGGTCTCTTTAATATAGTCTAGTCCAGCCTGTTTCTGGTCTCTTTAATATAGTCTAGTCCAGCCTGTTTCTGGTCTCTTTAATATAGTCTAGTCCAGCCTGTTTCTGGTCTCTTTAATATAGTCTAGTCCAGCCTGTTGCTGGTCTCTTTAATATAGTCTAGTCCAGCCTGTTTCTGGTCTCTTTAATATAGCCTGGGTACCAGCCTGTTTCTGGTCTCTTTAATATAGTCTAGTCCAGCCTGTTTCTGGTCTCTTCAATATAGCCTGGGTACCAGCCTGTTTCTGGTCTCTTTAATATAGTCTAGTCCAGCCTGTTTCTGGTCTCTTTAATATAGTCTAGTCCAGCCTGTTTCTGGTCTCTTTAATATAGTCTAGTCCAGCCTGTTTCTGGTCTCTTTAATATAGTCTAGTCCAGCCTGTTTCTGGTCTCTTTAATATAGTCTAGTCCAGCCTGTTTCTGGTCTCTTTAATATAGTCTAGTCCAGCCTGTTTCTGGTCTCTTTAATATAGTCTAGTCCAGCCTGTTTCTGGTCTCTTTAATATAGTCTAGTCCAGCCTGTTTCTGGTCTCTTTAATATAGTCTAGTCCAGCCTGTTTCTGGTCTCTTTAATATAGCCTGGGTACCAGCCTGTTTCTGGTCTCTTTAATATAGTCTGGTCCAGCCTGTTTCTGGTCTCTTTAATATAGTCTAGTCCAGCCTGTTTCTGGTCTCTTTAATATAGTCTAGTCCAGCCTGTTTCTGGTCTCTTTAATATAGTCTAGTCCAGCCTGTTTCTGGTCTCTTTAATATAGTCTAGTCCAGCCTGTTTCTGGTCTCTTTAATATAGTCTAGTCCAGCCTGTTTCTGGTCTCTTTAATATAGTCTAGTCCAGCCTGTTTCTGGTCTCTTTAATATAGTCTAGTCCAGCCTGTTTCTGGTCTCTTTAATATAGTCTAGTCCAGCCTGTTTCTGGTCTCTTTAATATAGTCTAGTCCAGCCTGTTTCTGGTCTCTTTAATATAGTCTAGTCCAGCCTGTTTCTGGTCTCTTTAATATAGTCTAGTCCAGCCTGTTTCTGGTCTCTTTAATATAGTCTAGTCCAGCCTGTTGCTGGTCTCTTTAATATAGTCTAGTCCAGCCTGTTTCTGGTCTCTTTAATATAGTCTAGTCCAGCCTGTTTCTGGTCTCTTTAATATAGCCTGGGTACCAGCCTGTTTCTGGTCTCTTTAATATAGTCTAGTCCAGCCTGTTTCTGGTCTCTTTAATATAGTCTAGTCCAGCCTGTTTCTGGTCTCTTTAATATAGTCTAGTCCAGCCTGTTTCTGGTCTCTTTAATATAGTCTAGTCCAGCCTGTTTCTGGTCTCTTTAATATAGTCTAGTCCAGCCTGTTTCTGGTCTCTTTAATATAGTCTAGTCCAGCCTGTTTCTGGTCTCTTTAATATAGTCTAGTCCAGCCTGTTTCTGGTCTCTTTAATATAGTCTAGTCCAGCCTGTTTCTGGTCTCTTTAATATAGTCTAGTCCAGCCTGTTTCTGGTCTCTTTAATATAGTCTAGTCCAGCCTGTTTCTGGTCTCTTGAATATAGCCTGGGCGCCAGCCTGTTTCTGGTCTCTTCAATATAGCCTGGGTACCAGCCTGTTTCTGGTCTCTTTAATATAGCCTGGGTGCCAGCCTGTTTCTGTTCTCTTTAATATAGCCTGGGAGCCAGCCTGTTTCTGGTCTCTTTAATATAGCCTGGGTACCAGCCTGTTTCTGGTCTCTTTAATATAGCCTGGGTGCCAGCCTGTTTCTGTTCTCTTTAATATAGCCTGGGTACCAGCCTGTTTCTGGTCTCTTTAATATAGCCTGGGAACCAGCCTGTTTCTGGTCTCTTTATTATAGCCTGGGTGCCAGCCTGTTTATGTTCTCTTTAATATAGCCTGGGTACCAGCCTGTTTCTGGTCTCTTTAATATAGCCTGGGAACCAGCCTGTTTCTGGTCTCTTTAATATAGCCTTGGCGCCAGCCTGTTTCTGGTCTCTTCAATATAGCCTGGGTGCCAGCCTGTTTCTGGTCTCTTTAATATAGTCTAGTCCAGCCTGTTTCTGGTCTCTTTAATATAGTCTAGTCCAGCCTGTTTCTGGTCTCTTTAATATAGTCTAGTCCAGCCTGTTTCTGGTCTCTTTAATATAGCCTGGGTACCAGCCTGTTTCTGGTCTCTTTAATATAGTCTGGTCCAGCCTGTTTCTGGTCTCTTTAATATAGTCTAGTCCAGCCTGTTTCTGGTCTCTTTAATATAGTCTAGTCCAGCCTGTTTCTGGTCTCTTTAATATAGTCTAGTCCAGCCTGTTTCTGGTCTCTTTAATATAGTCTAGTCCAGCCTGTTTCTGGTCTCTTTAATATAGTCTAGTCCAGCCTGTTTCTGGTCTCTTTAATATAGTCTAGTCCAGCCTGTTTCTGGTCTCTTTAATATAGTCTAGTCCAGCCTGTTTCTGGTCTCTTTAATATAGTCTAGTCCAGCCTGTTTCTGGTCTCTTTAATATAGTCTAGTCCAGCCTGTTTCTGGTCTCTTTAATATAGTCTAGTCCAGCCTGTTTCTGGTCTCTTTAATATAGTCTAGTCCAGCCTGTTTCTGGTCTCTTTAATATAGTCTAGTCCAGCCTGTTTCTGGTCTCTTTAATATAGTCTAGTCCAGCCTGTTTCTGGTCTCTTTAATATAGTCTAGTCCAGCCTGTTTCTGGTCTCTTTAATATAGTCTAGTCCAGCCTGTTTCTGGTATCTTTAATATAGTCTAGTCCAGCCTGTTTCTGGTCTCTTTAATATAGTCTAGTCCAGCCTGTTGCTGGTCTCTTTAATATAGTCTAGTCCAGCCTGTTTCTGGTCTCTTTAATATAGTCTAGTCCAGCCTGTTTCTGGTCTCTTTAATATAGTCTAGTCCAGCCTGTTTCTGGTCTCTTTAATATAGTCTAGTCCAGCCTGTTTCTGGTCTCTTTAATATAGCCTAGTCCAGCCTGTTTCTGGTCTCTTTAATATAGTCTAGTCCAGCCTGTTTCTGGTCTCTTTAATATAGTCTAGTCCAGCCTGTTTCTGGTCTCTTTAATATAGTCTAGTCCAGCCTGTTTCTGGTCTCTTTAATATAGTCTAGTCCAGCCTGTTTCTGGTCTCTTTAATATAGCCTAGTCCAGCCTGTTTCTGGTCTCTTTAATATAGTCTAGTCCAGCCTGTTTCTGGTCTCTTTAATATAGCCTTGTCCAGCCTGTTTCTGGTCTCTTTAATATAGTCTAGTCCAGCCTGTTTCTGGTCTCTTTAATATACTCTAGTCCAGCCTGTTTCTGGTCTCTTTAATATAGTCTAGCCCAGCCTGTTTCTGGTCTCTTTAACATAGCCTGGGTGCCAGCCTGTTTCTGGTCTCTTTAATATAGCCTGGGCGCCAGCCTGTTTCTGGTCTCTTTAATATAGCCTGGGTACCAGCCTGTTTCTGGTCTCTTCAATATAGCCTGGGTACCAGCCTGTTTCTGGTCTCTTTAATATAGTCTAGTCCAGCCTGTTTCTGGTCTCTTTAATATAGTCTAGTCCAGCCTGTTTCTGGTCTCTTTAATATAGTCTAGCCCAGCCTGTTTCTGGTCTCTTTAATATAGCTTGGGTGCCAGCCTGTTTCTGGTCTCTTTAATATAGCCTGGGCGCCAGCCTGTTTCTGGTCTCTTTAATATAGCCTGGGTACCAGCCTGTTTCTGGTCTCTTTAATATAGTCTAGTCCAGCCTGTTTCTGGTCTCTTTAATATAGTCTAGTCCAGCCTGTTTCTGGTCTCTTTAATATAGTCTAGTCCAGCCTGTTTCTGGTCTCTTTAATATAGTCTAGTCCAGCCTGTTGCTGGTCTCTTTAATATAGTCTAGTCCAGCCTGTTTCTGGTCTCTTTAATATAGCCTGGGTACCAGCCTGTTTCTGGTCTCTTTAATATAGTCTAGTCCAGCCTGTTTCTGGTCTCTTTAATATAGTCTAGTCCAGCCTGTTTCTGGTCTCTTTAATATAGTCTAGTCCAGCCTGTTTCTGGTCTCTTTAATATAGTCTAGTCCAGCCTGTTTCTGGTCTCTTTAATATAGTCTAGTCCAGCCTGTTTCTGGTCTCTTTAATATAGCCTGGGTACCAGCCTGTTTCTGGTCTCTTTAATATAGTCTAGTCCAGCCTGTTTCTGGTCTCTTTAATATAGCCTGGGTACCAGCCTGTTTCTGGTCTCTTTAATATAGTCTGGTCCAGCCTGTTTCTGGTCTCTTTAATATAGTCTAGTCCAGCCTGTTTCTGGTCTCTTTAATATAGTCTAGTCCAGCCTGTTTCTGGTCTCTTTAATATAGTCTAGTCCAGCCTGTTTCTGGTCTCTTTAATATAGTCTAGTCCAGCCTGTTTCTGGTCTCTTTAATATAGTCTAGTCCAGCCTGTTGCTGGTCTCTTTAATATAGTCTAGTCCAGCCTGTTTCTGGTCTCTTTAATATAGCCTGGGTACCAGCCTGTTTCTGGTCTCTTTAATATAGTCTAGTCCAGCCTGTTTCTGGTCTCTTCAATATAGCCTGGGTACCAGCCTGTTTCTGGTCTCTTTAATATAGTCTAGTCCAGCCTGTTTCTGGTCTCTTTAATATAGTCTAGTCCAGCCTGTTTCTGGTCTCTTTAATATAGTCTAGTCCAGCCTGTTTCTGGTCTCTTTAATATAGTCTAGTCCAGCCTGTTTCTGGTCTCTTTAATATAGTCTAGTCCAGCCTGTTTCTGGTCTCTTTAATATAGTCTAGTCCAGCCTGTTTCTGGTCTCTTTAATATAGTCTAGTCCAGCCTGTTTCTGGTCTCTTTAATATAGTCTAGTCCAGCCTGTTTCTGGTCTCTTTAATATAGTCTAGTCCAGCCTGTTTCTGGTCTCTTTAATATAGCCTGGGTACCAGCCTGTTTCTGGTCTCTTTAATATAGTCTGGTCAAGCCTGTTTCTGGTCTCTTTAATATAGTCTAGTCCAGCCTGTTTCTGGTCTCTTTAATATAGTCTAGTCCAGCCTGTTTCTGGTCTCTTTAATATAGTCTAGTCCAGCCTGTTTCTGGTCTCTTTAATATAGTCTAGTCCAGCCTGTTTCTGGTCTCTTTAATATAGTCTAGTCCAGCCTGTTTCTGGTCTCTTTAATATAGTCTAGTCCAGCCTGTTTCTGGTCTCTTTAATATAGTCTAGTCCAGCCTGTTTCTGGTCTCTTTAATATAGTCTAGTCCAGCCTGTTTCTGGTCTCTTTAATATAGTCTAGTCCAGCCTGTTTCTGGTCTCTTTAATATAGTCTAGTCCAGCCTGTTTCTGGTCTCTTTAATATAGTCTAGTCCAGCCTGTTTCTGGTCTCTTTAATATAGTCTAGTCCAGCCTGTTGCTGGTCTCTTTAATATAGTCTAGTCCAGCCTGTTTCTGGTCTCTTTAATATAGTCTAGTCCAGCCTGTTTCTGGTCTCTTTAATATAGCCTGGGTACCAGCCTGTTTCTGGTCTCTTTAATATAGTCTAGTCCAGCCTGTTTCTGGTCTCTTTAATATAGTCTAGTCCAGCCTGTTTCTGGTCTCTTTAATATAGTCTAGTCCAGCCTGTTTCTGGTCTCTTTAATATAGTCTAGTCCAGCCTGTTTCTGGTCTCTTTAATATAGTCTAGTCCAGCCTGTTTCTGGTCTCTTTAATATAGTCTAGTCCAGCCTGTTTCTGGTCTCTTTAATATAGTCTAGTCCAGCCTGTTTCTGGTCTCTTTAATATAGTCTAGTCCAGCCTGTTTCTGGTCTCTTTAATATAGTCTAGTCCAGCCTGTTTCTGGTCTCTTTAATATAGTCTAGTCCAGCCTGTTTCTGGTCTCTTTAATATAGCCTGGGCGCCAGCCTGTTTCTGGTCTCTTCAATATAGCCTGGGTACCAGCCTGTTTCTGGTCTCTTTAATATAGCCTGGGTGCCAGCCTGTTTCTGTTCTCTTTAATATAGCCTGGGCGCCAGCCTGTTTCTGGTCTCTTTAATATAGCCTGGGTACCAGCCTGTTTCTGGTCTCTTTAATATAGCCTGGGTGCCAGCCTGTTTCTGTTCTCTTTAATATAGCCTGGGTACCAGCCTGTTTCTGGTCTCTTTAATATAGCCTGGGAACCAGCCTGTTTCTGGTCTCTTTATTATAGCCTGGGTGCCAGCCTGTTTATGTTCTCTTTAATATAGCCTGGGTACCAGCCTGTTTCTGGTCTCTTTAATATAGCCTGGGAACCAGCCTGTTTCTGGTCTCTTTAATATAGCCTTGGCGCCAGCCTGTTTCTGGTCTCTTCAATATAGCCTGGGTGCCAGCCTGTTTCTGGTCTCTTTAAGATAGCCTGGGCGCCAGCCTGTTTCTGGTCTCTCTAATATAGCCTGGGTGCCAGCCTGTTTCTGGTCTCTCTAATATAGCCTGGGTGCCAGTCTATTTCTGGTCTCTCTAATATAGCCTGGACGCCAGCCTGTTTCTGGACTCTTTAATATAGCCTGGTTACCAGTCTGTTTCTGGTCTCTTTACTATAGCCTGGGTGCCAGTCTATTTCTGGTCTCTTTAATATAGCCTGGTTACCAGTCTGTTTATGGTCTCTTTACTATTGCCTGGGGGCCAGTCTGTTTATGGTCTCTTGACAACTATTTTGGCTTGACAATGCCAACGGAGTAGGCAAAGCACAAACAGATCTGGGACCAGGCTAGTGAGATCAGATCTGGGACCAGGTTTGTGAGGTCAGGCTAGTGAGATCAGATCTGGGACCAGGTTTGTGAGGTCCGGCTAGTGAGATCAGATCTGGGACCAGGTTAGTGAGATCAGATCTGGGACCAGGTTTGTGAGGTCAGGCTAGTGAGATCAGATCTGGGACCAGGTTAGTGAGATCAGATCTGGGACCAGGTTATTGAGATCAGATCTGGGACCAGGGCTAGTGAGATCAGAGCTGGGACCAGGCTAGTGAGATCAGATCTGGGACCAGGTTAGTTAGATCAGGCTAGTGAGATCAGATGTGGGACCAGGCTAGTGAGATCAGGCTAGTGACATCACATCTGGGACCAGGTTAGTGAGATCAGGCTAGTGACATCAGATCTGGGACCAGGCTTGAGAGATCCGATCTGGGACCAGGTTAGTGAGATAAGGCTATTGAGATCAGATCTGGGACCAGGTTAGTGAGATCAGATCTGGGACCAGGCTAGTGAGATCAGATCTGGGACCAGGCTAGTGAGATCATATCTGGGACCAGGTTAGTGAGATCAGATCTGGGACCAGGCTAGTGAGATCAGATCTGGGACCAGGCTAGTGAGATCAGATCTGGGACCAGGCTAGTGAGATCAGATATGGGACCAGGCTAGTGAGATCAGATCTAGGACCAGGCTAGTGAGATCATATCTGGGACCAGGTTAGTGAGATCAGATCTGGGACCAGGCTAGTGAGATCAGATCTGGGACCAGGCTAGTGAGATCAGATATGGGACCAGGCTAGTGAGATCAGATCTAGGACCAGGTTACTGCTACTCTGACCCTATAGAGAAGTATTGGTCTGAAGGGGAATCATCTGTTTCAGCTTCTACATATACATATATATTTTACAGTTAATTGTCATCCATACAACTCTCCCAAGCTAAGCTGGTACATTCTTCCTTTCCAGTGGAGTCCACTAGTCCTGAACCCCAGCTTTACCATAATGCACTTTCTAGGAGCCAACAAGGTATCCTGGGTAGATTCTGTGTGCTGCATGGCATCTGCATGGTTTCTAATGTGTGTGGGTGTGGTGAAGTGTATATGGTTTCAGATTATTTCTGTATGTTTACAACATCTAAGATTGGTATTCTTTTTATAATTGTATTTTTGTGAATGTGTTTAATTGTTAGGTGATTTTCAAAGCATTTTCTGTCAGTAATGATTTGGTTAATAAAAATCCGAGCTCATGGCGTTACTAACAACACAGATAATTGTCCAAAGAGGGAATATGTGCAACGATTGCCGAGTGGCGCAGTAGTCTAAGGCACTGCATCTCAGTGCCAGAGGTATCACTGCAGTCCCTAGTTTGAATCCAGGCTGCATCACGTCTGGCCTGTGATTGGGAGTCCCATAGGGCGGCGCACGATTGGCCCAGCGTCGTCCGGGTTTGGCCAGGGGGGGTAGGGCCGTCATTGTAAATAATAATTTGTTCTTTAACTGACTTGCCTAGTTCAATAAAAAAGAATGCATTGCGAAGGAGAGGGTTGTTAGACTGTGGTTACTGGGATGCTCTAGTGCCATCTATGGGGATGTCTTTGTCATGACATGTGACAATTTTTACCCTTGGGAAATGCTCAATTGTATTATCTTGATTCCCCACGTCCTCTCTCCTCGCCTCCTTCTCAAGACCGATTGGATGAGAAGGTCAGAGGGCAAGGACCTCAAAATCCAATGGATTTTGAGAAGGAGACGAGGAGCGATGATGCAAGGAATCAAGGAAATGCAATTGAGATTCTCCCCATGTGTTCTGCCTGTTATTAACCTGGGGGGGAGGGGAAATGCCAGCTCTGCAATACATTTGAATTAATTTGAATGAATGTAAAGAATTTGTGTTGATTTGCTGAAAACATTTCATTTTGTGAAGTGAAGTGTGTTACTGTGTTTTCAGTCTATATTGTGTGCATTGTGGTTGGAATACTGTGCTTGAAAAGCATGGCAAATGTTATTTAACCTTCTCCCTCGCATCATGCAATTCATATTTTCATGCAAAAAGCTGAACACAATTTC
The DNA here is from genome assembly GCF_057628025.1 of Oncorhynchus mykiss. Taxonomy (NCBI): domain Eukaryota; kingdom Metazoa; phylum Chordata; class Actinopteri; order Salmoniformes; family Salmonidae; genus Oncorhynchus; species Oncorhynchus mykiss. The sequence continues at coordinate 38,794,877 of NC_143045.1, forward strand.
TCTCTCTCACCCTTCTCTTCATACTTCCTCTCTCTCCCGTCACTCTCTCCCCTCCCTCTCTCTCTCTCCCTATCTCTCTCTCCCTATCTCTCTCCATGTCCTTCTCTCCCCTTCCCTGTCTCCCTATCCCTCTCTCCCCTTCCCTGTCTCCCTATCCCTCTCTCCCCTTCCCTGTCTCTCTATCCCTCTCTCTCCCCTCCCTATCTCCCCTCCATCTCTCTCTCTCCCCTCCCTATCTCCCCTCCCTCTCTCTCCCTATCTCTCTCCATGTCCTTCTCTCCCCTTCCCTTCCCTGTCTCCCTATCCCTCTCTCTCCCATCCCTCTCTCTCCCCTCCGTGTCTCCCTATCTATCTCCATCTCCTTCTCTCCCCTTCCCGGTCTCCCTATCCCTCTCTCTCCCCTCCCTATCGACCCCTCCCTCTCTCTCTATCTCTCTCCATGTCCTTCTCTCCCCTTCCCTGTCTCCCTATCCCTCTCTCCCCCTCCCTGTCTCCATATCCCTCTCTCCCACTCCCTTTTGCCCCCTCCCTCTCTCTCCCCTCCCTATCTCCCCTCACTCTCTCTCCCTATCTATCTCCATGTCCTTCTCTCCCCTCCCTCTCTCCCCTTCCCGGTCTCCCTATCCCTCTCTCCCACTCCCTTTTGCCCCCTCCCTCTCTCTCCCCTCCCTATCTCCCCTCATTCTCTCTCCCCTTCCCTGTCTCTCTATCCCTCTCTCTCCCCTCCATATCTCCCCTCCATCTCTCTCTCTCCCCTCCCTATCTCCCCTCCCTCTCTCTCCCTATCTCTCTCCATGTCCTTCTCTCCCCTTCCCTTCCCTGTCTCCATATCCCTCTCTCTCCCCTCCCACTCTCTCCCCTCCATGTCTCCCTATCTATCTCCATGTCCTTCTCTCCCCTTCCCGGTCTCCCTATCCCTCTCTCCCGTTCCCTGTCTCCCTATCCCTCTCTCTCCCCTCCCTATCAACCCCTCCCTCTCTCTCTATCTCTCTCCATGTCCTTCTCTCCCCTTCCCTGTCTCCCTATCCCTCTCTCCCCCTCCCTGTCTCCATATCCCTCTCTCCCACTCCCTTTTGCCCCCTCCCTATCTCCCCTCACTCTCTGTCCCTATCTATCTCCATGTCCCTATCTCCCCTCATTCTCTCTCCCTATCTATCTCCATGTCCTTCTCTCCCCTTCCCTGTCTCCCCTCCCTCTCTCCCCTTCCCGGTCTCCCTATCCCCCCCCCCCCCCCCCCCTTTGCCCCTCCCTCTCTCCATCCACCAGGGTCGTCAGCTGCGAGGCATCAGAGGCTTGTTCAACAGGTCCTCTAAGTCGTCAGTAGACACCAGCTGTGGTTCGGCCCTCAGGAAACGCTCCATCAGCGACCTCCTCCTCCGACGCACCGCCAGCGCCCCCACCAACCGACGCAAGAAATCCAAGATGAAGCTCACTGATTCCTCCACCTCAATATCAGACCTCAAGGCCTCCATATCAGACGGCAAGGACAAAGTGGGGTCCGGGGAAGGGTCTGGGAGGGTCTGGGAGGCGTCCAAGGACAGTGAAAGGGACAGAGAGAGGGTAATGGTGGAGAGGAGCCCCCCACCTCATGCCCCCCTCTCCCACAGACCCATCTCCATGCCTCTGGAGAGGCTACTGCAGGGACAGCTCTCCCTCTGCTCCCCCGAACAGGAGCAGACTGACCTGGGTGCAGACACACTCATCGGTGGGTAGACCTCCTCTGGGGACCTCACACACTCTTACATCAACCATGATAATAAAAACAATATGTTCTGTAACAAGTAATATGTTAAAATAGATATCTAAGAAGAAACAACAGTGTTTTTCTCTATTTGAATGAGGTTACAGCATCATGTTACCTATTTCTAAGAGCAATACATGATCCTGGTTTACCTGTAATAGCAGAGCAACTAGTCTTGTCTGGTTTGGTTGCTACATGTGACATCATGCTTAGAGTTGAAGTGGTCATTGGTTGTGTTGCGCTCTCATTGAAACAAACAGTGCTATGGGTCTTATGTGGAAATGTAAACCGTTGTCTTGTTTCTAACTTGTCCTTCTTTCCGAAAACATAGAAGAAGAAAAATCTGTTTAAATGGACAAATCCAGGCAATCTGTTGTTCCTCAATACTTTAACATGCCTTTTCTGTTCCTTCTTCACTCTGTGGTGCTTCTCTGTAGTAGAGAACTGACTAGGATATCCCGCCAGGTAAACCAAGACACCTCCTAAGGTTGCCTCATCCTAAAACATCCCAGTATTACATCATCCCACTGATGTAACTTTGTAAAAGTACTATTTCAAAATCAGAATTCTCCTTTTTTTTTTTTTTTTTTACTGCCAAAATTGATCCCATTTGACCATCTCTTCCGAAATGGATGTTTCCCCCCAAAAAATTGGATGTTCCTTCTGTTACCTGCACAGCCTCATTTTCCAACACCCCTCTCACAGTCGTATTTGGTGGTACATTCCATTCGTCTCTGTGTTGCTATTGGCTCGTGTTGGACGGAATGTGTCGGTTGGTTGTTGGTTGGCTTGGTGTTCTACGTACGTCTGTGAAAATGTTTGAACATTTACTGACTGTCTAACCTGTCTGTTTTACACAGGAATATCCCCCTTTGATCGGCCCAGGTCCCACTCTGTGGAACTCCTCATCGAATCATCCGCCTCCCTTGAACACCGTGTGTCCACCCCTTCCACCAATCACAACAACACACGGGATAGGACCACAGAGCTTGACCAATTAGACGAGACCTCCTGCCTGGTCATTGGCCAAGGAGGAGGAAGTGTAGATGGTGAATCCAGAGAGCAATTAAAGGACAGAGTCAACCCACCCATCAAAGCTGAGGGCATTTCCTCTCGCCAAAGGACGTTGTGTTACCTAAGCAGGTCAACAAAGACCGAGAGCAACTGTTTACACGTACCTACTGAGAGCGGACCAGAGACAACAAACACGCCAGCACCTTCCTCCTCTTCTTCTTCCTCTGTCCCCTCTTCCTCTGTGCCCCCCCTCTCCCCACTCAACGTGGACCGGTCCGATCTTCAGAGCCCCGTCTCCCGGCAGGACAGCACCATCTCACGACTCATTGATGCCGTATCCCTCGGCAACGACACCAGCTGCGGCTCGATCTCCGCTCTGATTGGCCAGTTTGACCTCACCGCTGACCAGAATGACCTCACAACGAACTCTGACCCCCACGTCCTCAGTATCATGTCCTGTCTGTTCCATCCCACTGTCCAGGACTCCAGCACACCCTATAAGGTCACCGTGGACTGTACCACCCCATATAAAGACCCACAGACCACCACCTCCCCCCGCAAGGCAACGAACGGACCTATCACTCCTCGAAAGACAAGCCAGACCCCTAACCAAGCAAACCACAACCTACTCCCACCCCACCCCAAGACCTCCCACGCAGACCCCCCTGCCCCCCTTCTCTTCTCCAGTCCTGAGACCACGGAGCTGGAGGAGGTCTATACCATCCTGGATGAGGAGGTCTTGTCTCCAGTCTCTGTCTACCACCTGAGGGAGCAGACCGTAGGCAACATCCAGGCTGACTCTGAGGAGAGCACACCCATGGGCAGCCTGGAGCCTTCCCCAGCCAAGGTGCCTCCTCGCCTGGGGGCAGAGGACAGCTGGGTGGGCTCACGTAGGGGTGTAGTGGAAGTGGAGGAGCCAGGACAGGGCTATGGGGGTGTCAGTGATCCTACAGAGCTGGGGTCAGGGGGGGAGTGGGGGTCGTCATGGGGTTACAGGTGCCCATCTGTCAACAGCACAGTGTCTGATCGGTTGCTGTTGTGCCAGGACTCAGCAGGAAGTCATCTGATGGAGGTGGAGATTAACGTGGACGAGGATCCACTGGAGATTCCCCTCACCTTACCGAGACACAACTGCACCTGGGTCGCTACCAGCCCAACCAAACAATACGCTGCTCCCCAAAGGCAGTTTAACCAACTAATCCCCTCTCCCCGGTACGCACCCCAACTCTCCCAGTGTCCTTCCCCCCTCGTACAATCCTCACACCAGCCCTCCCCTCGCAACACCCCATCAATAACCCCTCAAACCCAGCCCTCCCTCTTCGAAAGGCCCCCCAACCCCAGCACCCTCCGCCTGAACAGCCATCCCTCCACCCACAGCAGGGCTGAGCTCTCCTTTGAGAACAGCAGAGACATTACCAGAGCCTACACCCAGCAGCACAGCTACAGTGGACCCACCCAGGCCCAGACCAGGGGCTACCAGGGTAGGCACACCCAGGCCCAGACCAGGGGCTACCAGGATGGGCACACCCAGCCACAGATCAGGGGCTACCAGGGTGGGCACACCCAGCCACAGACCAGGGGCTACCAGGATGGGACAGGGGAAGGGCAGGATCAGGGTGAAGCATCAACCTGCTTCCAGAATGGGTTGTCCTCCTCTGAGTGTCTGCCTGGTCTGTCTAGTATGTCTGGTTCAAGGTATGTTAGCTTCCCAAGAGACCGAGGACTGTACTCCCCTATCTCAGACTGTGATGTGGCCTACAGCCATCTAGACTACAACTGCTTCGGGCCCTCCTCTGCCTCGGCATCCACCTACACCCATCTGCAACCCCAGCCCCAATCAAATACCCAGCCTCTACCCCAGGCCCAACCCCAATCACACACCCAACCCCGACCCCAATCACACACCCAGGCCCAGCCCCAGTTCCAACCCTGTTCTGGCCCCCCTCCGCTGCCCTTCTCGGGCCCCACCCTTGCCCCTCCTCTACCTATCCCCAGACCACCCACAGCCCCCAGCCCCTGCAAGTCCAAGTCTCTGGGTGACCTGACATCAGAGGACATCTCCTGCAACTTCCACAGCAAGTACAACATCATCAGCCGCAGCTTCATCACCCCCTGTATGAAGGAGCGGAGGAGGATGAGGGGCCTGGGGGGTCTGTCCCAACGGCTGCAGTCTGCAGACCCCCTCACTGAGCAGCTCCGCAAACTAGTCACCCTGGAGGGGGATGACAGAGACCGGGACAGACCCCAGTCTCCCCAGCTGCCCCAGTTACCTCAGTTACCCCTCAAACCCTTCATTCCCCCAACACGCCCCTGCCCCCCCTTAAACTCTGTCCCTGATGCCCAGGAGGACTCCCCCCCGCTCCTCTCCCGTCGCCTTTCCTCTCGGAGCCAGAGCCGTGTGCGTCACATCAACAATCGCGCTCGAGAGAGGCAGCAGGAGGCTCTGAAGTCCCGGGACATGAGCGCCCCCTCCAGCATGGGAGGGGTAGTGCTGCGTACTAAAGTAGCAGCAGGTCAGAACCCCCCAGCTAACAGACACTCCACAGGCTCTTACATAGCGGGCTACCTGGACCAGCTGGAGGACAGGGGGCTGCCTGAGGGGGCGTGCACCACACTGGGGTACGGATACGGAGATCACTATGGTGATCATTATCATGATGACTCTCTGCTGCCCACAGACTCCTGTATAAGATCAGAACCGGAAGTTTACTTCCTGCTCAGACTCTGAACCCACTTCCTGGTTATCAGGAATGATGCATAATGTACTTCCAGAACACAGAAAATCAGCTTCCTGCTTATAACCGAGAAAAAACGAAAATATATATCCTGGTTGGTCTGTCCAGTAATACAGGTATGAAGTTAACTACCTGATTGGGTCTGTCCAGTAATACAGGTATGAAGTTAACTACCTGATTGGGTCTGTCCAGTAATACAGGTATGAAGTTAACTACCTGATTGGGTCTGTCCAGTAATACAGGTATGAAGTTAACTACCTGATTGGGTCTGTCCAGTAATACAGGTATGAAGTTAACTACCTGATTGGGTCTGTCCAGTAATACAGGTATGAAGTTAACTACCTGATTGGGTCTGTCCAGTAATACAGGTATGAAGTTAACTACCTGATTGGGTCTGTCCAGTAATACAGGTATGAAGTTAACTACCTGATTGGGTCTGTCCAGTAATACAGGTATGAAGTTAACTACCTGATTGGGTCTGTCCAGTAATACAGGTATGAAGTTAACTACCTGATTGGGTCTGTCCAGTAATACAGGTATGAAGTTAACTACCTGATTGGGTCTGTCCAGTAATACAGGTATGAAGTTAACTACCTGATTGGGTCTGTCCAGTAATACAGGTATGAAGTTAACTACCTGATTGGGTCTGTCCAGTAATACAGGTATGAAGTTAACTACCTGATTGGGTCTGTCCAGTAATACAGGTATGAAGTTAACTACCTGATTGGGTCTGTCCAGTAATACAGGTATGAAGTTAACTACCTGATTGGGTCTGTCCAGTAATACAGGTATGAAGTTAACTACCTGATTGGGTCTGACATTTTGTCTGTGAATGTAAAAATGTCCTGATCAGAATGTTCTGTAAATGTAACTTGGAACAGACTGTAAACCACTTCCTACTTTGATTGTACCTGTTTCCTGTCCTGCCTGTTCCTGTAATTCTACTTCCTGTTCAAGCTAACTCCACCTACAATGAAGCAAAAAATTGGAAACTTTCCAAATGTGTTTTACTCTGAAGGGAAGTGTTGTCTTGGTGTTTGAACCATTTTAAATATGTATTGGTATTATCAGAGGCCCGCTGGGCACAGACGTCAATTCACCGTCTCTTCCACGTTGGTTCAACGTTGGTTCAACGTCATTTAGTTGAAATGACATGTAAACAACGTTGATTCAACCAGTGTGAGGCACTTTTAAGGAGTGTGATCTGTTTCATCTGAGAGCTTCCTCAAGTCTTCCTTTCTCCTCTCAGTGTGTTGTTTGTAAATATTCTACTGTACGTTGGTTTTTTAATGGGACGGTGGTGTTATTCTGTTGACGGTACAGCTGTTTCCTGCATGTTAAACGTGGACATGTCCAGCATGACTATGCATCGATCTGTAGACATCACAGTGCACTACTGTCTTTGTACAGAACAAGTAATAGTGGGATTGGATGAAATACAGTACATAGAGAGTACAATACAGTACATAGACAGTACCATACAGTATGTAGACAGTACAATACAGTTCATAGACAGTACAATACAGTACAATACAGTACATAGACAGTACCATACAGTATGTAGACAGTACAATACAGTACATAGACAGTACCATACAGTATGTAGACAGTACAATACAGTACATAGACAGTACAATACAGTATGTAGACAGTACAATACAGTACATAGACAGTACAATACAGTATGTAGACAGTACAATACAGTACATAGACAGTACAATACAGTATGTAGACAGTACAGTACAATACAGTACATAGACAGTACAATACAGTATGTAGACAGTACAATACAGTTCATAGACAGTACAATACAGTACAATACAGTACATAGACAGTACAATACAGTATGTAGACAGTACAATACAGTACATAGACAGTACAATACAGTATGTAGACAGTAAATACACAGTACAATACAGTACATAGATAGTACAATACAGTACATAGACAGTACAATAAAGTACATAGACAGTACAATACAGTACATAGACAGTACAATACAGTACATAGACAGTACAATGCAGTACATTACAGTACATAGACTGTGCAATAGGGTACATAGACAGTACACTACAGTACAATACAGTACATATACTATACAATACAGTACAATACAGTACATATACAGTACAATGCAGTATAATACAGTACATTGAGAGTACATGTACAGTAGAATGCTGTACATATACAGTACAATACTGTACATTGACAGAGCAATATAGTACTTACAGTATACAGTACATAAAATGTGCAATACAGTACAATACAGTACATAGACAGTAAAATAGACAGTAAAATACAGTACATAGACAGTAAAATATAGTACATAGACAGTACAATACAGTACAATGCAGTACATAGACTGCACAATACAATACAGAGATAGTACAATACAGTACATAGACTTGCTTGCTCGGACTTCTCGCTTTCTACGATTTTAAACACTATCACATACTTTTTTTGAGTTTAAACGCTTTTATTTTTTAATAATTACTTTACTACAGACTGCAACAAAAAGAAAGAAGGAAAAAAAACCATGTTGGGGTCTGGTTATCACATTTTTTCTTTCAGTCAAATGTTTCCATGAACAGAAACACAGTGGACTAGGTAGATGAGGCCTTTGGGCTTGGATCAGGCTGCCTGATTTTATTCTTCTTTTCAGTGTTAAACCCATCTTTTTCCTTTGTTATGGTCCCTCAGAAGATCCATGTGAGCATTTTCCTACCGATGGAATAAAATTCAGAAACTTTTTTACATGGCAATTGTGTCTGTTTGTCCTCTTTTTTTTCTATCTTGATTGTGTATTCTCATCTCTCTTAGTCTTTATATTCCACAATCTTTTTCTCCAGCGGTCTCTCTCGCACTCTTTTAATGGTTTAACGAGGTTGCAACTACCTGAGGTATACAAGTGCTCTTGCCATGGTATGTACACACAACACACTCACACACACAGCCCCCCCCCCCCCCCCTCTCCCTCTGTGTTATTGTATCTTGCTGTGTGTGGCTAATGGGTAGATAATAGGATGTCATTTCTTGTGAAATGAGCAGTAATTCAGATGAGAAATAGCACACCTGCGACCATCTAAATCCTCAAAAAACATATTGTTCAAAATAACAAGGCCCCCTGTCTCCCTTACTTATCTTTCTGTGTCAAGCTGTTGCCGCTAACAGCAACACTCAGGAGGCCTGCGATTTAGGTTCTCAGTGTGTCATCTTGTTGACTCCATGTATTCTCTATGATCTCTGGTCATTATAAATAACCTCCCTTATCCTCCACTGGGCCAGATCAGGGAAGGCTGCTGTCAGACCCAATGCTGGGAGATAGAGACTTGTTGTTGACTGCCCAAACAGCTCAAGCTTGTTTTCACCTGACGGAGAACCACTTAGGCTGATCTGTGCTACATCTTAGCAGGGAGGAAGTCAGTTAACAGGCTGGATGTTCAGACACGGAGGATTTATGATCATAATCTTCACACTCTTGTAACTCATCCGTACGTTTGATCAATATCACGGTGCTGTAGCGTTTCATGTTTTTTACCAGTATTTAGAAACGGCATTGGGGGTGGTTTTGGTCTGGTCTGGTCAACTTCCTGCCTGCCTGTGTGTCCAGAGGAGCTTCCCCATGTCCCCCTGGTTCACCTGGCTGACACAGGCCATTCCCCTGCTACTGCCCTGGCTGGTCAGGGTTGGGGTAGCGATGGCTCAGGCAACTGTGTGTTCACGGTGGGACCATTCGGTCGGTCTGGATGACCTTGGTCTATCCCAGGAAGGTGATGTGGTGATCGGGGCTGTCTTCCCTATCCATAACCTCCCCCCTGCTCCAGACCTGAGCTTCAGCCAACACCCTAACCTGCAGTCCTGTGTCAAGTAAGTTCCTTTGGTTATTTCTGTTCTCTCTTTTTTTTTTTATCGCACTTTGACCTTTTCTTGTGACTTTCTCTTCAAAGGATGTGAAATTCTATCTTTGTTTATTCTTTTGATGAGTCCTTTTTTATTTTATTTTATTTTATTTTGTAACAGCATTTCTTTTTAGGGTACTTTTCCTTCATTTGAATCATCTTTCTTTGAAAACGTATTTTTCTTTCGTGTAACGATTTGATCTGAACGTTGTTCTCTTCAGAAGGTGTTTTGTCCTTCCACTGCGTCCCGACTCACGGTACTGAAATGGAAACTGTTTCTTTTGCTTTGGTTTTTACACAGAATCGTAATCACTTCAAAAAGGAAATGTTCATCATTTTTGCAATCAATTTAAAATCTGATGTTAACAAATTGTCTGCAAAAACAATTAACATTTAATAATGATCTTTGTTTTTTGTCTAACTTATTTGCTTAAAGTGCCATTGTTTTCTCCTCAGATGTTTAGCACAGTTCTCTCTCTATCTGAGTATAATGAGAGAAGGCATATATGTTATAGAGTGTGGTATTTTTCCGTTGTCACCTTGATTCTCAGTTTAGACGGATAAGATTGATGTTCAACATTAAATCCGTTTTTTTTAGTGCTGTTTATTAAGGTTGAATGTTGTTTCTCCTCATGATCAATCACATTCATCTGATCACAAGGTTACACCATGCTCATTTACACATGTTGAATTTTGCTCTGTCATCTCTCTCTCTCTCTACTCTCTCTCTCTCTCTACTCTCTCTCTCTCTCTCTCTCTCTTTCTCCCTCTCTCTCTCTCTCTCTCTCTCTCTCTCTCTCTCTCTCTCTCTCCATCTCTCTCCCTCTCTCTCTCTCTCTCTCTCTCTCTCTCTCTCTCTCTCTCTCCCTCTCTCTCGCTCTCTCTCTCCCTCTCTCTCTCTCTCTTTCTCCCTCTCTCTCTCCCCCTCTCTCTCTCTCCCTCTCTCTCTCTCCCTCTCTCTCCCTCTCTTTCTCCCTGTCTTTCTATCTCTCATGTTTACCTTCTCATCTCACATCCCTGTTCTCAGTTTCCAGGAGGAACCGTTGAGATGGGTGCACGCACTGGTGTTTGCAGTGGATGAGATTAACCGTAACCCTTTCCTGCTGCCGGGAGTCCGGCTGGGCTACCGTGTCCTGGACAGCTGTGGTCAGCACCCCTGGAGCTTGCGAGGGGCACTGGCCTTGGTGTCAGGGGGGAGCCTTAGATGTGAATCTACAGAGCTTTCTAACCTCACATGTGATTTTAACCTAAAATGAATATTTATTGAAAAGTATTTGCCAAATAGCCATTAATGAATAGCAAATAGCTCCTGTATGCTATCATGTCGTTCTGATTATAGAATCATGTTAAAATGCTATGTGTATATCCTGTCCAGCGTGGCCATCAAGCGACTCCCACATTCCTCTGGTCATTGGTGATGCATCGTCCACTCAGGCCATCATCCTGGCCAGGACCCTGGGGCCCCTCTCTGTGCCTGTGGTCAGTCTCTCTCTCTCTCTCTCTCTCTCTCTCTCTCTCTCTCTCTCTCTCTCTCTACACAACCAGGAAATACTGTGGCTAGAAACATTACCATATTGCTTAATTCATCATATTTCAGATTGTCTAGTATTTACTGAGACATTTTAAGAGGGTATTTAGTACTTTATTAAAATGTGATTGATGTTATTGTGTTGATATGCCCTCAGTCTCTCTCTACAACCAGGAAATACATACCTAGAAAGATTGCCATTATGCTTTAATGAATTATAATTCAGCTGGTCTAGTATTTAGTGAGAAATGATTGATTTAATGGTGATGTCCTCAGATCAGTTACCAGGCCAGCTGTGGCTGTCTCAGTGACAGACAGGAGTTCCCTAACTTCTTCAGGACCATCCCCAGTGATGTCTACCAAGCCCTCACCATGGCCCGGCTCACCAGGCTCTTGGGATGGACCTGGGTCGGGGCTATCGCTGCAGACAACGACTACGGTCGTCAGGCCATACAGGTCTTTCTTTATCTCTTCATTTTGTTGTTGGTTGCTGCTCTTCTTTATTGAAGACACTTGTCTGTTGATTTATTTATTATTATTTAGTTAATTATATCTTTCTTTATATTAACTTTGACTTTTGACTTTGACTTTATTAATTCTTGGTCAAATTGTAGAATTTACATACTAAAAAATTGCAAGGAAATTGACGGTATTTCTAATACTGCATCCTGCTGTATTTTATTTTTAACTTCTACATCAGTATTTTGATTATTTGTCATGCTTCATATTTGATCCCCAGGTGTTTGAGGCGGCGGTTCGGGGGACGGGGGTGTGCCTGGCGTTCTTTGAGACCCTCAACCGGGCGAACCTGGTGAGGGATGTGAAGCGAGCAGCAGACACGGTCCAGGCCTCGACAGCGCGGGTGATCCTGGTCTTCCTCTGGTACACTGACACGGGGGCGTTACTCCTGGAGCTGGGGAGGAGAAACGTGACGGACAGGCAGTTTCTGGCCAGTGAGGCATGGAGCACCAGCGGACAACTGCTGCGAAACCCCGCCCTCTTTAACGTCTCTCGGGGCGTATTGGGTGTGGCTATCCGTAGTGCACCTATGCCTGGCTTTGAAGCCCACCTTCGAAGTCTCCACCCCTCTCGTCGCCCCGGAGACGTCCTGTTGAAGGAACTCTGGGAAACGGAGTTTGGGTGTAGCCCTGGAGCAGCACATGAACACGACACGTCTCTGCTCCCCTCTCCCCTTCCTCCAACCCCCTCGGAGTCACCACCACATCCCCCTCCTCCCACCTCCAGTTCCCCCCGCATACGCCTGGCCTGCAGTGGGGCAGAGACTCTGGAGATGGTGCAGAGCCCTTTCACAGACACCTCTCAGCTGAGAATAACCTATAATGTGTATCTGGCTGTGTATGCTGCAGCCCACGCCCTCCACAGCCTGCTGTCCTGCCCCCAGAGAGACAGCCCTTCCTGGGGTAACAGCTTCACCTGCTCCCCTCCTCACAACATCAGCCCAGCAGAGGTACACACACATCTATTGCATGTTCAGTAGAATTGCTTATGCAAATGCTAATTAATATAATTAAATATTCATGTCCACTTAATAGTTGCTATGGGGATATGTTCCGAGCAAGGTTGGGGAGTAATGGATTAAATGTAATTTGATACATGTCCGTTACCAGATACATGTCCGTTACCAGATACATGTCCGTTACCAGATACATGTCCGTTACCAGATACATGTCTGTTACCAGATACATGTCCGTTACCAGATACATGTCCGTTACCAGATACATGTCCGTTACCAGATACATGTCCGTTACCAGATACATGTCCGTTACCAGATACATGTCCGTTACCAGATACATGTCCGTTACCAGATACATGTCCGTTACCAGATACATGTCCGTTACCAGATACATGTCCGTTACCAGATACATGTCCGTTACCAGATACATGTCCGTTACCAGATACATGTCCGTTACCAGATACATGTCCGTTACCAGATACATGTCCGTTACCAGATACATGTCCGTTACCAGATACATGTCCGTTACCAGATACATGTCCGTTACCAGATACATGTCCGTTACCAGATACATGTCCGTTACCAGATACATGTCCGTTACCAGATACATGTCCGTTACCAGATACCCAGATACATGTCCGTTACCAGATACATGTCCGTTACCAGATACATGTCCGTTACCAGATACATGTCCGTTACCAGATACATGTCCGTTACCAGATACATGTCCGTTACCAGATACATGTCCGTTACCAGATACATGTCTGTTACCAGATACATGTCCGTTACCAGATACATGTCAACACTATGAAATGACACATATGGAATCATGAAGTAACCAAAAAAGTGGTTACTTCAAATATATTTTCGATGTTTGATTCTTCAAAGTAGCCACCCTTTGCCTTGATGACAGCTTTGCACACTCTTGACATTCTCTCAACCAGCTTCACCTGGAATGCTTTTCCAACAGTCTTGACGGAGTTCCCACATAAGCTAAGGACTCGTTGGCTGCTTTTCCTTAACTCTGTGGTCAAACTCATCCAAAACCATCTCAATTGGGTTGAGGTTGGGTGATTGGGGAAGCCAGGCCATCTGTTGCAGCACTCCATCACTCTCCTTGGTCAAATAGTCCTTACACAGCCTTAACATGCTGGTTAAGTATGCCTTGAACTGTAAATACATCACAGACAGTCACCAGCAAAGCACCAATGCCTCTTGTCTGTGACTATAACAGAACATGTGTACCAGGCAAAACCCCAAGGAAAACTGTTCACAAAAAAAATTATATATATCCCTCCGCCAGTTCTCTGTATTGTCTATGGCAAGGGAAAATAGATAGCGCCCAGTTTACAGTTCCTACAGCTTCCACACGATGTCGCCAGTCTTGGCAATTTGGTTGAAGTTAATCCTTGGTGAAATGAGGAATAGGCACTTCCTGTCATCGGGTACACCGGGGGAAGTTATGAAAAAGAGAATATCGACCATGATTTCAAGACTTGCTGCAATTGAATACAGATCGCCCCGTGATCAATTTGATCGATTATTAACGTTTACTAATACCTAAAGTTGGATTACAAAAGTAGTTTGAAGTGTTTTGTCAAAGTTTATAGGCAACTTTTTTAATTTAAAAAAATTACGTTGCGTTTTGGAAAGCTGTTTTTTCCTGGATCAGACGGGCTTCATAAATGGACATTTTGGGTATACATGGACGGATTTAATCGAAAAAAAGACCCAATTGTGATGTTTATGGGACATATTGGAGTGCCAACAAAGAAGCTTGTCAAAGGTAATGAATGTTTTATATTTTATTTCTGCGTTTTGTGTAGCGCCGGCTAAGCTAATTCTTTTGTTTACGTCCCCTTCAGGTATTTCGGGGGGTTGCATGCTATCAGATAATAGCTTCTCATGCTTTCGCCGAAAAGCATTTTAAAAATCTGACATGTTGGCTAGATTCACAACGAGTGTAGCTTTAATTGAGTACCCTGCATGTGTGTTTTAATGAAAGTTTGAGTTTTATCGAGTACTATTAGCATTTGGCGTTGCGCATTTCCATTTCCTGCTAGCGTCTCACCTTGTTCTACGAGGTTAAGGGGAAAGTAAATCAGATTACGTTACTGAGTTTGGGTAATCCACAAATTACATTACTGATTACAATTGTTGGACATGTAACTAGTAACTGTAACAGATTACATTTAGAAAGTAACCTACCCTACCCTGGTTTTTAGTTATTACATCATATTAACAGTGTAATGGTCATGTTTGTGTCTCGTCTCCTCCAAGCTGTTGCAGCACCTGAACCAGGTTAACTTCACCACTCCACTTGGGGAGCCGTTTTACTTCCGGGGCGCGGATGTCCCTGCTGTCTACGACCTTGTGAACTGGCAGGCCACGCCCCAGGGGTTGCTCAAACTTGTCACGATTGGCCGAGTAGAAGGGTCCAATATCCTCATCGACCAATCAGCCATCCAGTGGAACGCAGGATCTAATATGGTAAGAAAGACCATTTTTAAAACAGGAACTGAAAGGTTTTGTTCAATTTGAAATTCATTTCATGGCATGTACAGGTGCCTGTGTCAGTGTGCAGTGACAGCTGTCCCCCAGGCACCCGTGTAGCCAGGAGGAAGGGGGAGCCTGTCTGCTGCTTCGACTGCATCTCCTGTGCTGAGGGAGAGGTCAGCAACACCACAGGTCAGTGAACTGTGACATTGAGGTAGAATATAATTTTAAACAATGAAAGGGTGTTCTTAATTAGCCGTTATTGACCTGATCTCTCTCTTGAATAAAATATTATACTTTAATTAAGACTTAATTAGACTGAATAAGTAATTTATGCTTTTCAATTGTCATTGTAACTTGTTCAATCTCCCAGGCTCTCTACAATGTGACCGCTGTCCTCTGGAGTTTTGGTCCAACGGCAATCGGACGGCCTGCATCCCTCGTCAGCTCGAGTTCCTCTCCTTCAACGACACCATGGGCGTCACTCTGACCACGGTTGCCGTGTGCGGCGCTGTGGCAACGGCGGCTGTGTTTATGCTCTTTGTGTACCACCGCCACACCCCTCTGGTAAGAGCTTTGATACGGTGTTAAATCGGGTACGGGATAAAATGGAGAACTCTTCTATGGTATCATGTATGTCTAACCATTCGTCTCATTCCAGGTGCGGGCCAACAACTCAGAGCTGAGTTTCCTGCTTCTCCTGTCACTCAAGCTCTGCTTCCTGTGTTCGTTGGTGTTCATTGGGTGTCCCTCGGTGTGGGCGTGTCAGATCCGCCAGGCGGCGTTTGGGGTCATCTTTGTGCTCTGTCTCTCCTGCCTCCTTGTCAAGACCATCGTGGTTCTGGCTGCGTTCCGCTCAGCCAGGCCCGGTGCTGGGCAGCTGATGAGGTGGTTTGGACCCGTGCAGCAGAGAGGGAGTGTCTTCCTCTTTACCAGTGTTCAGGTGAGAGCTTTAATATTGAAATAACTTCAAGTCACCTAACTGAATGAATCAGTATTTTACTGTATAAGATGAGTAAGATGAGTTTGTAATTGTGTTTGTAAACGCAGGTGATCATCTGCGCCGTGTGGTTGTCGATAAGTCCTCCCCTGCCTTACCTAGGCCTCAAGGGGTCTAAGGTCATCCTGGAATGTGAGATGGGCTCTGTGGCCGGCTTCTCTCTGGTGCTGGGCTACATAGGCTTGCTGGCCTCTCTCTGTCTCCTCTTAGCCTTCCTGGCCAGGAAACTCCCTGACAACTTCAACGAGGCCAAGTTCATCACCTTCAGCATGCTGATCTTCTGTGCTGTATGGATCTCCTTCGTCCCTGCCTACGTCAGCTCTCCTGGGAAGTACGCAGATGCGGTGGAGATATTCGCCATCTTAGCATCCAGCTTTGGGCTGCTGTTCTGTCTGTTTGCTCCAAAGTGTTTCATCATCCTCCTGAGACCAGAGAGAAACACCAAGAAACACATGATGGACAAATAGAAACCACCAAGAAACACATGATGTCCAATTAGAAACCACCAAGAAACACATGATGTCCAAATAGAAACCACCAAGAAACACATGATGGACAAATAGAAACCACCAAGAAACACATGATGTCCAATTAGAAACCACCAAGAAACACATGATGGACAATTAGAAACCACTAAGAAACACATGATGGACAATTAGAAACCACCAAGAAACACATGATGGACAATTAGAAACCACCAAGTAACACATGATGGACAATTAGAAACCACCAAGAAACACATGATGGACAATTAGAAACCACCAAGAAACACATGATGGACAATTAGAAACCACCAAGAAACACATGATGTCCAATTAGAAACCACTAAGAAACACATGATGTCCAATTAGAAACCACCAAGAAACACATGATGTCCAATTAGAAACCAACAAGAAACACATTTATATAATTAAACAATCAGGACCGAGAGGGTGTGGTATATGGCCAATATTCCACGGTTAAGGGCTGTTCTTAGGCACAACACAACGTGGAGACATTGTATAAAACCCACTAGCACAAACTTTTCAGACAAAACCTAAACAAGTTGATGGACACAAACTTTCACAAACCATCATCGATAGACTTTAATGAATTCCATTTCTCACCTGAAAGCCAGTTCTGAAAACACCCACCAAGCCATTTAATTTAGGGTACGTTAATAAAAATGTTAATTCCTTTCACATTTTATGAAGTGTGTAATTCTTTTCCCGTTTGAGACTGTTTTTAATTTACATAAATCTTTGCTAAGGTTCTATAAAAACACATTCAAGCAGCTCCTTTGAAGTCAGAATGTTTCATTTAATAAAAAAAAATGGACTTTGATTAATAATTCATTCATGGATGAATGAATACGGAAGCAGAACCCTTTAGAGGGAGCAGGAATGTTATGCTGTTTCATTCTTTAATTAATTGATTGATTTAAAAAAAAAAATGTATGCAGAAATCCACTCATCAGGGATCCACTCATCAGGGATCCACTCATCAGGGATCCACTCATCAGGGATCCACTCATCAGGGATCCACTCATCAGGGATCCACTCATCAGGGATAATGAAGATTAAAGCCACACACGTATACAGATGAAATCAAAAGCCTACTTAACAGCCCAAATAACTTAATCATGTATTAATCTGATTGATATTTAATCACAGAACATAATTATAATCAATAGTAGATCACTACATATCACTAGGGTACTGACAAAATAAAAAAATGAAATATCTTTCTAGTCATCAAACTCAAAACATAAAAGGTTCTTCTTTCCTTTTCTGACAGAAGTGGAAACTATCTTGGCGTGAAAGGAAAAAGAGCTACTTAAAACAATTTGAGACCATCATACTCTGTTACTATACTTGTCTATTATCCTTTATTTATGTTGAAAGAGTGACAAGCAAATACCTAGCAGGCATAATACTTCCACCACCTAGTGTTCATATTTCAGATCAGTGGAGAGAGGAACTTTTATTTTTATTTTAACCTTTATTTAACTTGGCAAGTCAGTTAAGAACAAATTCTTATTTACAATAACAGCCTAGAAACAAGGTGTTAACTGCCTAGTTCAGGGGCAGAACGACATATCTTTTTACCTTGTCAGCTAAAGGAGACAAGGAGAGGATTCCACTGTAGACTATTGGTATGGTATTACATAAAGCCATTGTGAGAATCTCAATTTAATTTTCTTGATTACTCGTGTCCTCTCTCCTCACTCTCCTTCTCAAATCCATTGGATGAGTGGGTCAGATGCCCCGGCCCAATGACCTTCTCATCCAATGGGTTTTGAAAAGAAGGCGAGGAGAGAGGACACAAAGAATAAAAGGATTGAAAGGAAATTCTCCCTATGTATTAGTTGTGGCCCGGACCATCAGAGCCTTCTTGGTGTTCCTCTCTGGTCTCAGCAGATTGATGTAACACTTTAGGCCGAACAGCGCCACCAGGTGGCCAAAGCTGGAAGCTAAGATGGCAAATATTTCCACAGCGCCTGCGTACTTCCCAGGAGATCTGACGTAGGCAGGAACGAAGGACATCCACACGGCACAGATGATCAGCATGCTGAAGATGAGGAGCTTGGGCTTGTTTAAGTTGTCAGGGAGTTTCCTGGCCAGGAAGGCTAAGAGGCAGCTGAGGATCGCCAGCAGGCCGATGTAGCCTAGCAACGCTCCTAACCCTGCTATTGTCCCCACCACAAACTCATAGACAGCTCTCACTGCACACTGATTGGGGGGGCTACAAGGGTGGGGGGGGGGGGGGGGGGGGGGGGGGGGGGCTACATGGGTGCCTGGGAGACAGCTCTCACTGCACACTGATCGGGGGCGGGAGGGGCTATAAGGGCGACGGTGAGAGAGAATAGCAAACTTTTATACACCCATATTTACAGTATACACACACATTTATACATCCACATCTATACACCTAAGTGTATACACCCATATGTATTGCTTATTTGCTCTCCAATGTTTTACACTTTAGCTTTTGCAGTAGTGAAATATGTTATTTCACTTTTCAAAGGACCTTTTGTGACTCAAAGTTACAGAATATTTTATTCTCGTCCGGTGTGAGCTCTGTTCCTGCGGGGGATGATTAGTCGACCACAGCCTGAAAGCTCCCAGCTGACCAGATGAAGGGGATGGAGGGATGGAGGGATGGAAGGAAGGAGGGAGAGATGGGGAGATGTAGGGATGGAGGGATGGAGGGATGGAAGGAAGGAGGGAGAGATGGGGAGATGGAGGGATGCAATGAAGGAGGGAGAGATGGGGAGATGGAGGGATGGAAGGAAGGAGGGAGAGATGGGGAGATGGAGGGATGCAAGGAAGGAGGGAGAGATGGGGAGATGTAGGGAGGGAGGGATGGAAGGAAGGAGGGAGAGATGGGGAGATGGAGGGATGGAAGGAAAGAGGGAGAGATGGGGAGATGGAGGGAGGGAGGGATGGAAGGAAGGAGGGAGAGATGGGGAGATGTAGGGATGGAGGGATGGAAGGAAAGAGGGAGAGATGGGGAGATGTAGGGAAGGAGGGATGGAGGGATGGAAGGAAGGAGGGAGAGATGGGGAGATGTAGGGAAGGAGGGATGGAGGGATGGAAGGAAGGATGGAGAGATGGGGAGATGGAGGGATGGAAGGAAGGAGGGAGAGATGGGGAGATGGAGGGAGGGATGGGATGGAAGGAAGGAGGGAGAGATGGGGAGATGTAGGGAAGGAGGGATGAAGGGATGGAAGGAAGGAGGGAGAGATGGGGAGATGTAGGGAAGGAGGGATGGATGGATGGAAGGAAGGAGGGAGAGATGGGGAGATGTAGGGATGGAGGGAAGGAAGGAAGGAGGAAGGGAGAGATGGGGAGATGTAGGGAAGGAGGGATGGAGGGAAGGAAGGAAGGAGGGAGAGATGGGGAGATGTAGGGAAGGAGGGATGGAGGGATGGAAGGAAGGAGGGAGAGATGGGGAGATGTAGGGAAGGAGGTAAGAAAGGGAGTAGACATTGAGAAAGATAGTATATAGTCAGGGGACCTTGACAAAGAAAACAATAAACATAAGGAAACCGTTAGCGAAGTTTCCGTCTCTACCTGTGTGTGTACAGTGCCTTTCAAAGGTATTCATCCCCCTTGGCGTTTTTCCTATTTTGTTGCATTACAACCTGTAATTTAAATTGAATTTTATTTAGATTTCATGTAATGGACATACACAAAATAGTCCAAATTGGTGAAGTGAAATAGAAAAAATAACTTGTTTCAAAAAATTTGAAATAATTAAAAACGGAAAAGTGGTGTGCGCATATGTATTCACCTTCTTAGTTATGAAGCCCCTAAATAAGATCTGGTGCAACCAATTACCTTCAGAAGTCACATTATTAGTTAAATAAAGTCCACCTGTGTGCAATCTAAGTGTCACATGATCTGTCACATATTCTCAGTATATATACACCTGTTCTGAAAGGCCCCAGAGTCTGCAACACCACTAAGCAAGGGGAACCACCAAGCAAGCGGCACTATGAAGGCCAAGGAGCTCTCCCAACAGGACAGGGACACAGTTGTGGAGAAGTACACATCAGGGTTGGGTTTGAAATAAAATATCCCAAACTCTGAACATCCCATAGAGCACCATTAAATCCATTATTAAAAAATGGAAAGAATATGACACCACAACAAACCTGCCAAGAGAGAGCCGCCCACCAAAACTCACGGACCAGGCACGGAAAGGCTCTGGAGCAATGAATCGCCCTTGCTGTCTCTGCCTGGCCGGTTCCCCTCTTTCCACTGGGATTCTCTGCCTCTAACCCTATTACAGGGGCTGAGTCACTGGCTTACTGGGGCTCTCTCATACCGTCCCTGATGTGGTCATCCTGTCTGGGTTGCCCCCCCCCCCCCCCTGGGTTGTGCCGTGGCGGAGATCTTTGTGGGCTATACTCGGCCTTGTCTCAGGATGGTAAGTTGGTGGTTGAAGATATCCCTCTAGTGGTGTGGGGGTGGGTGGGGTTATAGCCTTCCTGTTTAGCCCTGTCCAGGGGTGTCCTCGGATGGGGCCACAGTGTCTCCTGACCCCTCCTGTCTCAGCCTCCAGTATTTATGCTGCAGTAGTTTATGTGTCGGGGGGCTAGGGTCAGTTTGTTATATCTGGAGTACTTCTCCTGTCCTATTCGGTGTCCTGTGTGAATTTAAGTGTGCTCTCTCTAATTCTCTCTTTCTCTCTTTCTTTCTCTCTCTCGGAGGACCTGAGCCCTAGGACCATGCCTCAGGACTACCTGACATGATGACTCCTTGCTGTCCCCAGTCCACCTGGCCGTGCTGCTGCTCCAGTTTCAACTGTTCTGCCTTATTATTATTATTATTATTATTATTGGACCATGCTGGTCATTTATGAACATTTGAACATCTTGGCCATGTTCTGTTATAATCTCCACCCGGCACAGCCAGAAGAGGACTGGCCACCCCACATAGCCTGGTTCCTCTCTAGGTTTCTTCCTAGGTTTTGGCCTTTCTAGGGAGTTTTTCCTAGCCACTGTGCTTCTACACCTGCATTGCTTGCTGTTTTGGGTTTTTGGCTGGGTTTCTGTACAGCACTTTGAGATATCAGTTGATGTACGAAGGGCTATATAAATACATTTGATTTGACCAGGCAAGGAGGGCATTAATTAAAACCTCTCTAGGGTATGTGGGACGTGTCCCACCTGGCCATCATCCAGTGAGATTGCAGAGAGCCAAATTCAAATACAGAAATACTCATAGAAATTCAGAAAAGATACAACCTATTTTACATAGGTTTAAAGATGAACTTCTTGTGAATCCAACCCCGGTGTCAGATTTCAAAAATGCTTTATGGCGAAAGCATACCTTACGATTATTTGAGAACATCGCCCAGCAGACAAATCATTACAAACAGTAACCAGCCAAGTAGAAGAGTTACACAAGTCAGAAATAGAGATCAAATTAAACTCTTACCTTTGATGATCTTCATATGCTTGCACTCAGAAGACATTCATTTATTCAATAAATGTTCCTTTTGTTCAATAAGTCTCTTTATATCCAAACATCTCTGTTTTG
Source organism: Oncorhynchus mykiss (assembly GCF_057628025.1). NCBI lineage: Eukaryota > Metazoa > Chordata > Actinopteri > Salmoniformes > Salmonidae > Oncorhynchus > Oncorhynchus mykiss. Next base: position 38,816,793 of record NC_143045.1, read on the forward strand.
TTTGCAAGTTTTATTCAGTAATCCACAGGCTCAAATGCAGTCACAACAGGCAGACAAAAAAATCAAAATTGTATCCGTAAAATTCATAGAAACATGTCAAACAGTGTTTATATTCAATCCTCAGGTTGTTTTTAGCCTAAATAATAGATAATATTTCAACCGGACAATAACGTAGTCAATATAAAAGGTAAACAAGATATGCACTCTCGGTCGCACGCATGAAAAAGCTCTGTGACAATGCAGGGTCCACTCATTCAGACTGCTCTTACTCCCTAATTTTTCAGAATACAAGCCTGAAACAATTTCTAAAGACTGTTGACACCTAGTGGAAGGAATAGAAACTGCAATTTGCGTCCTGAGTCAATGGATACTGTAATGGCATTGAATAGAAAACTACAAAACCAAAAAAAATCCTACTTCCTGAATGGATTCTTCTAAGGTTTCGCCTGCCAAATCAGTTCTGTTATACTCACAGACACTATTCTAACAGTTTTGGAAACGTTTCCAAAACTGTTAGAATAGTGTCTGTGAGTATAACACAGAGTGTTTTCTATCCAAATCTACAAATTATATTGCATATCATATCTTCTGGGCCCGAGTAGCAGGCAGTTTACTTTGGGCATGTTTTTCATCCAAAATTCCAAATGCTGCCCACTACCCTAGAGAAGTTCATCAGAGAGGCAACAAAGAGATCAAAGATAACCCCGAAGGAGCTGCAAAGCTCCACAGTGGAGATTGGAGTATCTGTCCATAGGACCAATTTAAGCCGTTCACCACAGAGCTGGGCTTTATGGAAGAGTGGCCAGAAAAAGCCATTGCTTAAAGACAAAAAAAAGCAAACAAGTTTGGTGTTCGCCAAAAGGCATGTGGGAAACTCCCCAAACATATGGAAGAAGGTACACTGGTCAGATGAGATTAAAATTGAGCTGTTTGGCCATCAAGGAAAACGCTATGTCTGGCGCAAACCCAACATCTCTCAATCACTCTGAGAAAACCATCCCCACAGTGAAGCATGGTGGTGGCAGCATCATGCTGTTGGAATGTTTTTCATCGGCAGGGACTGGGAAACTGGTCAGAATTGAAGGAATGATGGATGGCGCTAAATACAGGGAAATTCTTGAGGGAAACCTGTTTCAGCCTTCCAGCAGGACAATGACCATAAGCATACTGCTAAAGCAACACTCGAGTGGTTTAAGGGGAAACATGTAAGGAAATTCTTGAGGGAAACCTGTTTCAGTCTTCCAGAGATTTGAGACTGGGACGGAGGTTCACCTTCCAGCAGGACAATGACCCGAAGCATACTGCTAAAGCAACACGCAGATGGTTTAAACATTTAAATATCTTGGAATTGTCACATCTGCTCCTGCTATGCCCTCTGGTGTTCATCCGGTGTCTTCTTGACCTGCAGGTACTCCCTCTGTACACTCTCTCTCTCCCTCTCCCTCTCTGTGTGATTGTGTGGTTGGAGACAGTTGTGTTGGAGTCAGAGCAGATCCCTACCAGCTGCAACTCGTTCCATAATCAAGACCTCTACAAATACTCAGTCCTGACACTTCCACTCTGCCAGATCGTAACTCTGCTAATTACCGCTCTGTCTCTGGCTCCTGTCTCCTGTTCCACATCTCACCATCCAACTACCTTGATCTGGATTTTACTCACCACCACTACCTTGGATTCCCCTCAGGACCTGTTTACCCTGTTCTACTCAGCCAACTCCAACCTCAGTCTCCACATCTGGTTTTTTTGCAACTCATCCGAGCTTCCCCGGATCTGCACTCCATATCTCCCTGTGTATCAATAAATATTTTGGTTATTTCATCCCTGTTTCCTCATCTGAGTCTGCTCTTGGGTTCCCCTGTGTCGCTCCGCATAACAGGAATGGCCTAGTCAAAGCCCAGACCTCAATCCAATTGAGAATCTGTGGAATGACTTAAAGATTGCTGTACACCAGCGGAACCCATCTAACTTGAAGGAGCTGGAGCAGTTTTGCGTTGAAGAATGAGTAAAAGTCCCAGTGGCTAGATGTGCCAAACTAATAGAGACATACCCCAAGAGACTTGCAGCTCTAATTACTGCAAAAGGTGGCCCTACAAAGTATTGACTTTGGGGGAGTGAATAGTTATGCACCCTCAAGTTTTCAGTTTTTTTGTCTTATTTCTTGTTTGTTTCACAATAAAACATATTTTGCATCATCAAAGTGGTAGGCATATTGTGTAAATGAAATGATACAAACCCCACCAAAAAAATCAATTTCAATTCCAGGTTGTAAGGCAACAAAACAAAAATGCCAAGGGGGGTGAATACTTTCGCAAGCCACTGTATATGTCTGTGTGTGTGTGTGTGTGTGTGTGTGTGTGTGTGTGTGTGTGTGTGTGTGTGTGTGTGTGTGTGTGTGTGTGTGTGTGTGTGTGTGTGTGTGTGTGTGTGTGTGTGTGTGTGTGTGTGTGTGTGTGTGTGTGTGTGTATGAATATATCCCACCACTGAAATGTCCTCTCTGCAGTAAGCCATGCAGGGCCATGCATGGGAGCAGGTAGACCTCGTTGCAGAACCACCCCATTCTAACAATGTATTTCACCACTTCATTCCGTCCACCAGAGGGAGCAGGTAGGCCTCGTTGCAGAACCACCCCATTCTAACGATGTATTTCACCACTTCATTCCGTCCACCAGAGGGAGCAGGTAGGCCTCGTTGGACAACCACCCCATTCTAGCGATGTATTTCACCACTTCATTCCGTCCACCAGAGGGAGCAGGTAGACCTCGTTGCAGACCCACCCCATTCTAACAATGTATTTCACCACTTCATTCCGTCCACCAGAGGGAGCAGGTAGGCCTCGTTGCAGAACCACCCCATTCTAACGATGTATTTCACCACTTCATTCCGTCCACCAGAGGGAGCAAGTAGGCCTCGTTGCAGACCCACCCCATTCTAACAATGTATTTCACCACTTCATTCCGTCCACCAGAGGGAGCAGGTAGGCCTCGTTGCAGAACCACCCCATTCTAACGATGTATTTCACCACTTCATTCCGTCCACCAGAGGGAGGAGGTAGGCCTCGTTGCAGAACCACCCCATTCTAACGATGTATTTCACCACTTCATTCCGTCCACCAGAGGGAGCAGGTAGGCCTCGTTGCAGACCCACCCCATTCTAACGATGTATTTCACCACTTCATTCCGTCCACCAGAGGGAGCAGGTAGGCCTCGTTGCAGAACCACCCCATTCTAACGATGTATTTCACCACTTCATTCCGTCCACCAGAGGGAGGAGGTAGGCCTCGTTGCAGAACCACCCCATTCTAACGATGTATTTCACCACTTCATTCCGTCCACCAGAGGGAGCAGGTAGGCCTCGTTGCAGACCCACCCCATTCTAACGATGTATTTCACCACTTCATTACGTCCACCAGAGGGAGCAGGTAGGCCTCGTTGCAGACCCACCCCATTCTAACGATGTATTTCACCACTTCATTCCGTCCACCAGAGGGAGCAGGTAGGCCTCGTTGCAGACCCACCCCATTCTAACGATGTATTTCACCACTTCATTCCGTCCACCAGAGGGAGCAGGTAGGCCTCGTTGCAGACCCACCCCATTCTAACGATGTATTTCACCACTTCATTCCGTCCACCAGAGGGAGCAGGTAGGCCTCGTTGCAGACCAACCCCATTCTAACGATGTATTTCACCACTTCATTCCGTCCACCAGAGGGAGCAGGTAGGCCTCGTTGCAGACCCACCCCATTCTAACGATGTATTTCACCACTTCATTCCGTCCACCAGAGGGAGCAGGTAGGCCTCGTTGCAGACCCACCCCAGTCTAACGATGTATTTCACCACTTCATTCCGTCCACCAGAGGGAGCAGGTAGGCCTCGTTGCAGAACCACCCCATTCTAACGATGTATTTCACCACTTCATTCCGTCCACCGGAGGGAGCAGGTAGGCCTCGTTGCAGACCCACCCCATTCTAACGATGTATTTCACCACTTCATTCCGTCCACCAGAGGGAGCAGGTAGGCCTCGTTGCAGAACCACCCCATTCTAACGATGTATTTCACCACTTCATTACGTCCACCAGAGGGAGCAGGTAGACCTCGTTGCAGACCCACCCCATTCTAACAATGTATTTCACCACTTCATTCCGTCCACCAGAGGGAGCAGGTAGGCCTCGTTGGACAACCACCATCATCAGAGCAGAGGACTGCTTGATCTCAACCCACAATCCTATGCAGCTCTTTGGAGTGGTTGTATATATATATATATATATCTAGACACTTATGGCTGTCCTTCGTCTCTACCTCTCTCAGTTCAATTCAATTCAAAGGGCTTTATATGGGAAACATTGCCAAAGCAAGATGAATATACAATAAACAAAAGTGAAATAAAATAAGAAAATGAACAGTAAACATTACACTCACAAAAGTTTCAAAGGAATAGAGACATTTCAAATGTTATATTATGTATTTATACAGTTTTTTAACCATGTGTAAATAGTTAAAGTACAAAAGGGAAAATAAATAAATATAAATATGGGTTGTATTTACAACGGTGTTTGTTCTTCACTGGTTGCCCTTTTCTTGTGGCAACAGGTCACAAATTTGCTGCTATGACGGCACACAGTATTTGGTATTTCACTTACTAGATATGGGAGTTTATCAATATGTGATTTGTTTTCAAATTATATGTGTATCTGTGTAATCTGAGGGAAATATGTGTCTCTAACATGGTCATACATTTCACAGGAGGTTAGGAAGTGCAGCTCAGTTTCCACCTCATTTAGTGGGCAGTGAGCACATAGCCTGTCTTCTCTTTAAAGCCAGGTCTGCCTACGGTGGCCTTTCTCAATAGCAAAGCAATGCTCACTGAGTCTGTACATAGTCAAAGCTTTCCTTAAGTTTGGGTCAGTCACAGTGGTCAGGTATTCTGCCACTGTGTACTCTCTGTTTAGGGCCAAAAAGCATTCTAGTTTGCTCAGCTTTTTTGTTAATTCTTTCCAATGTGTCAAGTAATTATCTTTTTGTTTTCTCATGATTTGGTTGGGTCTAATTGTGTTGCTGTTCTGGGGCCTTTCTCTCTCTCTCTTTCTCTCTCTCTCTCTCTCTCTCTCTCTCGCTCTACCTCTGTTTTATAGTGGTCTCTGTGAAACTGTAGGTTAACGTACATGTTTGACATGTGGCAGGGGTGGCAAGGGGTGGTATGGGAGGGATGGCAAGGGGTCAGAGGTTGCAGGTTGGTGATGAGACATGAGAGTGTCAGAGACATAAATATTGAAGACCTCCAGACTATTTCACCCTGTGTCCTGTAGGTGTCAGTCACAGTTGTTTTTCTCCCTCTCCCTCTTTCTGTCCCTCTTACTGTACCTCTCCCTCTTCCTCTCCCTCTCACTGTCCGTCTTCCTCTCCCTCTCACTGTACTTGTCCCTCTTCATCTTCCTCTCCCTCTTACTGTCCCTCTTCCTCTCCCTGTCCCTCTCCTTGTCCCTCTCCCTCTTCCTCTTCCTGTCCCTGTCCCTCTATCTCTTCCTCTCCCTCTTCCTGTCCCTGTCCCTCTATCTCTTCCTCTCACTGTCCCTCTCCCTCTCACTCTCCATCCTATATCTGCACCTGCAGGGAACATATCTGGGCACAAAGCCTCACACATCTCAATTGAGCTTCTCTGTGGACACACACACACACACACACACACACACACAGAAACACACGCATGTGTGTGCTCACCCCCATGTGTGTTTTTGTTCCACTGATTATCCAGTCTCTCTGATATCGAGTGGAAGCAATGCTGCTGAATGCCCTTTCCCCTGACAGCACTCAGTCTGTCTACTCTGTCTGCCTTTCACAACACGGACTCTCTGCAACTCTCCCTCTCCATCTCACTACAGAGAGATTACTTTCATTTCATTGTACAATGTACATTTACGGAATGTAGAAATAGTAAAAACTGCAGAGTGTTAAATGATATGAATGTGAATCGGTATCTTCTCACCTCTTTGTTTAGTGGTCTCCATGCAGTCTGATATTACACGACTAGGTACTTTCCTGCAGTTCAGCATTTTGTGTCATGACAATGAGGGCTTCTATTGGAGTGTGATAGTCATCAAGCACTGCTCTTTGGTTCTGTGTGTGTCCCACTGATTGGCCTCGCCTGCTGTCAATCATCTGATTTAACCAGTGAAGCAGATGTGATTACCTTCACAAGGCGGGTCGTCTACCTATCTGACACACATCACAGGGAGCCCTCCTCTCTAACATAAACTATATATAGTGTCACTCTCTCACCCACTCTCAGTCTACATGCCAGCCAGGTAAGTTGTCCTTGGCTTTATCCACATTGCGGTAACAGTCTTTTGGGATATCCCAGTTTGCATCATCTGTTCCATCTCCCATCGGCATGGAGCAACAGTGGACACTGCGGCGGGCACCTCCACAGACACCTAGCAGGATATGTATCTTCTGGGTCCTGACACTGCGCCAGGCAGCCAACAGAACACATCTGTGGGTTCTGCTCAGCCTCCTGGTGCTCTACCCCACCTCTCTGGCTACAGCTGGTGGGTCCGCATCCAGTGTTGGGGCTGGTCTGGGGCTAGGGTGTGTGAGTCTGGGTGACAGTGAGCTGCCTGAGCTGCAGTCTGAGGGGGACGTAGTGATAGGTGGTCTGTTCCCTCTCCACTACCTGGCCCTAGAGCCAGAGCACAGCTACAGGACAAAGCCCCAACACACACAGTGCAACGGGTGAGTGAAGCAATGGTTCTCCTTGGAATAGTAGAGGATTGTTACGGCGGGATGTTCTCCTGTTGAGAACGTTTTTTATCTAGCCGAGAGGACGGAATTAATATATTTTCAAACAGCCTTCCTGCTGTTCTTAACCTTTCTCATTCTGTCTCCCTCTCTGTCGCCCTCTCATTCTACCTCTCCGTCTCTCTCTCTGTATCTCTCTGTATCTCTCTCTGCCTCTCTCTCTGTCTCCCTCTCTCTCTCTCTCTTTCTGACTCGCTCTCTGCCTCACTCTCTGCCTCGCTCTCTGCCCCTCTCTCTGTCTCCCTCTCATTCTACCTCTCCGTCTCTCTCTCTGTATCTCTCTGTATCTCTCTGTATCTCTCTCTCTCTCTCTCTCTCTCTGCCTCCCTCTCTGTCGCCCTCTCCCTGTCTGTCTCTTTCTGTCTCTCTCTGCCTCCCTCTGCCTCCCTCTCTGCCCCTCTCATTCTACCTCTCCGTCTCTCTCTCTGTATCTCTCTGTATCTCTCTCTCTCTCTCTCTCTCTCTCTGCCTCCCTCTCTGTCGCCCTCTCCCTGTCTGTCTCTCTCTGTCTCTCTCTGCCTGCCTCTCTGTGTAGTTTTGACCACAGAGCCTTCCGTTGGATGATGACCATGGTGTTTACGGTGGATGAGATTAACCGTAACTCAACCTTACTGCCAGGTGTGAGGCTAGGCTACAGAATCTTGGACAGCTGTGACCACGTCCACACCAGCCTGAGAGGGGCTCTCTCCGTGGTGACTGGGAAGAGGACTGAGGAGCACATAGAGAAGGGGGTGGAGGAGAGGATGCCTGGGTGCCTCGCTGGAGCCCCTGTACCTGCTGTTGTCGGTCTAGCCTCCTCCACCCCTACAGGGGCTGTGGCTCACACCCTAGGCCCCTTCAATATCCCACTGGTGAGAGAGAGACAGAGACAGAGATAGATAGTTTAAGATATATAATGTATTGTTCTCCCCACAGGTGAGCTACTTTGCAACCTGTACCTGTCTGACAGATAAACTCTCCTACCCCTCGTTCCTGCGGACTGTGCCCAGTGACCTGTTCCAGGTGTGAAGGACGATGAGAAAGTTTTTGACATAAGTAGTGCAAAAGCAATGTGTTAAGTGGACTTTTATGTCTTCATGTATTGCTCAGTTTACTAAACTCCAGTTAAATAATCACATCCTTATAATGCAAACTGCTAAAGAAAAAATATCAAATTTAATTACGGTGCCAGATTACAATGAGGTTTATGGTAAATGTTTCTCTCAAAACATTGCTTTTGCTACTCTGATAATGTCCCACCATAATTTCTCTTCTGCCATGCTCTCTGTCTAATCCTTCTTTATCTCATCCTAGGTTCGGGGTTTAGTCCAGTTGGTGAGCCACTTCGGCTGGCGCTGGGTTGGCATCTTGGGCACCTCCGATGACTACAGTCGCTATGGCATCCAGGCCTTTACCCAGCAGCTGAAGGACCAGGGAGGCTGCCTGGCGTTCCACCTTACCATCCCCAATTCGCCCTCCCCAGCTGGGCTACGTGCCATGGCCGACACCCTGCAGAGCTCCAGGGCTCGCGTGGTGGTAGCCTTCGCTACAGAGGGTCAGCTGCTGGAGTTTCTCTCTGAGGTGAGTTCTCCTCTTTAAAATATTCTGTCAGGTATTTACTTCATTTGGATTAATTTATCTTCCTTTCTTCTAGTTTTATTGTGCTAAATAAAATGATCTAGAAACTCTCTGAGAACGTGGATAAGCAACGTACCAACGGTATAATTCCTCGTCCTCAGCTGGCAGCGAGAAACATTACAGGGTTCCAGTGGGTTGCCAGTGAGGCCTGGGTTACGGCCAGCCTGCTCACCTCCCCTCAGTTCCACCCACTGCTACAGGGCACCCTGGGCTTCTCCTTCCCAGGAGTCAGTATCCCTGGCCTGGGCGACTTCCTGCTGAAGGTCAGGCCCTCGCAGACACCGGGGTCTGAGTTCATCAATATGTTCTGGGAGGAACTGTTTGGCTGCAAGTTGGATTTTGGGGCGGACAGCAGCTCAAAGAGTTCTGGGCTGACTGCTATGTGTACTGGTTCAGAAGACCTGAGGGACACAGAGAGCAGCTACTCTGACGTGTCTCGGGTCAGGATCTCCTATAACGTGTATAAGGCAGTGTATGCTATAGCCCACGCACTACACCAGCTGCTACAGTGTGACTCTACTGGACACGGACAAGCTCAGGAGAAGTGTAACACCAGCACATATTTTACACCCAGACAGGTAGGGTGTGTGTGTGTGTGTGTGTGTGTGTGTGTGTGTGTGTGTGTGTGTGTGTGTGTGTGTGTGTGTGTGTGTGTGTGTGTGTGTGTGTGTGTGTGTGTGAGAGAGAGAGAGAGTAAGTAAGTATGATTATTTATTAATATATTTCCAGTAATATTTAATAATCCTTCTACGTGACATGTTTTTAAGACATTATCTCCTCCCCTCACCCTCTGGTTTCCTCCAGCTCTTACACCACCTGAAGAGGGTGAATTTCACCAATCAGTTTGGGGAGAAGGTGCATTTTGATGCAAACGGGGAGCCAGTTCCCCTCTATGACATTATTAACTGGCAGAAGGTCAGCAGTGGAGATATCAAGTTCCAGAAGGTGGGAAGCTATGACGGCTCTGCCCCCCTCAGCCAACAATTGCAGATTGACGAGAGCGCCATCGTGTGGATAGGAGGGCAATCACAGGTGGGTTGTACTGGAAGCTGAGGTGTGGAATGGAGTAGATTCAATTTAAGCAAAAATCAGAGTGTTCTCCCCTATGCAGTATTTAAGAGGCACAGTGGAAGACCTATGTGTGTGACTGTGCCCTGTATCTCTCCCCAGGTGCCAGTGTCTCTGTGCAGTGCCCCCTGCCCTCCAGGCAGCAGACAGGCCCGTCGTCCAGGAGAGCCTCCCTGCTGCTTCGACTGCCTGCCCTGTGCAGCTGGGGCGATCAGCAACCAGACAGGTACACACACGGTGACACAACGCACCACGATTTGAAAGTAGTGCTCTTATTTCTACAGTGTATATACTTTCATGTTGACCAATGTGTGTGCGCATTGTGTCCTCCCATGCAGGTTCTGTAGACTGCACTAGATGTCCTGAGTTCTACTGGTCAGACAGAGACAGGGTGAAGTGCGTCGCTGGGATAGAAGACTTCCTGTCCTTCTATGACACCATGGGAATCATCCTGGTGTCACTCTCCCTGCTGGGTGTTGTCTCGACAACCACCGTCACAGCCATCTTCCACCGTTTCCGGGCCACGCCTGTTGTCAAGGCCAACAACTCAGAGCTGAGCTTCCTGCTTCTTCTGTCACTCAAGCTTTGCTTCTTGTGCTCGCTGCTGTTCATTGGGCGTCCCTCTGCGTGGTCGTGTGGGTTACGCCAGGCAGCATTTGGGGTTAGCTTCGTGCTCTGCCTCTCCTGCCTCCTGGTCAAGACCATAGTAGTGCTGCTGGCCTTCAGGGCCACTGTACCAGGCTCCAGTGCTCTGATGAAACTGTTCGGACCTTCCCAGCAGAGGACACTGATTCTCTGCTCCACCGCACCTCAGGTAGAACCGTTGAACTCATTAAACAGTAGTCCTACTAAATCATCTTTTGATGTTTGTCATGTTGGTCAGCCACATGATACTTGTTGTTCCACTCCTTCCCCTAGGTGTGTCTCTGTGCTGGCTGGCTCTCCATGGCTCCTTCCATCCCGTTCAGGAACTCTTCGTACCAGGGTCTGACTGGCATGGTAGTGCTGGAGTGTAAGGAGCCCTGGCCCCCAGGGTTCTATTTGGTGCTGGGCTACATCGGCTTGCTGGCCTCTCTCTGTCTCCTCTTAGCCTTCCTGGGACGCAAACTCCCTGACACCTTCAACGAGGCCAAGCTCATCACCTTCAGCATGCTGATCTTCTGTGCTGTATGGATCTCCTTCGTCCCTGCCTACGTCAGCTCTCCTGGGAAGTACACAGTAGCTGTGGAGATATTTGCCATCTTAGCCTCTAGTTTTGGACTGCTGCTGTGCATCTTTGCCCCTAAATGTTACATCATCTTACTGAGACCAGAGAGGAACACTAAGAAAACACTAAGAAAGGGATGACAGGGAAACAACAGGAAAACCAGAAATTATCAAAGTTGAGATTTAAAGTTATTACATACAGTACCAGTCAGATGTTTGGACACACCTTCTCATTCTACATTGTAGAATAATAGTGAAGACATCAAAACTATGAAATAACACATATGGAATCACGTAGTAACCAAAAACGTGTTAAACAAATAGAAATATATTTTACATTTGAGATTCTTCAAAGTAGCCACCCTTTTTCTTGATGACAACGTGGCACACACTGGAATTCTCTCAACCAGCTTCATGAGGTAGTCACCTGGAATGCATTTCAATTAACAATTGTGCCTTGTTAAAAGTTCATTTGTGGAATTAATTTTCAGCAAAGGAACAACTACTTAAGGACACCAATAATAAAAAGAGACTTGCTTTGGCCAAGAAATACGAGCAATTGACATTAGACCGGTGGAAATATGTCCTTTGGTCTGATGAGTCCAAATTTGAGATTTTTGGTTCCAACTGTCTTTGTGAGATGCAGAGTAAGTGAATGGATGATCTCCACATCTATGGTTACCACCATGAAGCATGGAGGAGGAGGTGTGATGATGTGGGGGTGCTTTGCTGGTGACACTGTCTGTGATTTTTTTTAAATTCAAGGCACACTTAACCAGCATGACTACCACAGCATCTGCAGCAATACACCATCCCATCTGGTTTGCGCTTAGTGGGACCATCATTCGTTTTTCAACAGGACAATGACCCAACACAGCTCAAGCAGCCAACAAGTGCTCAGCATATTTGGGAACTACTTCAAGACTGTAGGAAAAGCATTCCAGGTGAAGCTAGATGAGAGAATGCCAAGAGTGTGCAAAGCTGTCATCAAGGCAAGCTACTTTGAAGAATCTAAAATATAGATTATTTTTGGATTTGTTTAATTAACACTTTTTTGATTACTACATGAATCCATATGTGTTATTTCATAGATTTGATGTTATTATTATTATTCTACAGTGTAGAAAATAATAGAAATGAAGAAAATCCTCAAATGAGTAGGCATGTCCAAACTTTTGACTGGTACTGCAAGTAAAGAACAACTTAGTGTTAAGTGTTTCTCATAACCACAACTCATAATGGTTGCTGCCCACTGCAGTACTTGTGATCCAGAGTGGTGCAGCGGTCAAAGGAAATGCATATCAGTGCTAGAGGCGTCACTACAGACCCTGGTTTGATTACGGGCTGCATCACCACCGGCCGTGATTGGGAGACCCGTAGTGCGATGCACAATTGGCTCAGCGTCAACAATGTTAGGGTTTTGGCTGGGGTAGTCTGTAATTGTAAATAAGATTTTGGTGTTAAATGACTTGTTAAAAAAATTGAAATTTAAGTACTCTACATTGCACTATAAACTATCTGGCTTCTTGAACAGTGTGTGTCTTAATGAACTGCTTTAGTAGGGGATGTAAGCATGAACATCACTGGACACTGGGTTGAAGTGTTTGCAATAATGTGAAAAAGGTTGGTATATTTGTGATCTGTAATTAATAAAATGTAAAGAATATAAAAAACAAGGTATCTAACAAATGTGGATTGACAGGCCAAGCAATCATTGACACCAATATATCTGAAAATGTTTATTATATTATACTATTATAATATTATATTAACTAACTATTATAATATACACTATGATGAACTACAATAGCAATTGAACACATGCACTTCAATGTTATATCAATTCATATAGGAATAAAGCTTTTCTCCAACAACATGGAAGTGGTTCCACTCTGTAGGCTACTGCTAATCACATCATTTAGCAGGTCAAAGAAGATTTTAACACTCTAGATTTGAACAATCTCACATAACATTGGAATATCTAAAGTGAACCCGTGTCCTGTTACCAGTTACAATGTTACCAATGATTATCTGCTAAATTGTTGTTCATCTCTGTCAGAGTTGTCCTACCTAACTCTATGAAAGACCACATAACTGAACGTTACAATGTCTGTTCCCGTCAATCATTTCTTAATAATGTATATCATTGGATGTCTTCTCCATGAGGTGTTTCTTGGTGTTCTTCTCTGGCCTGAACAGAATAATAAAGCATTTAGGAACAAATAATAGAAAGAACAACCCAAAGCTAGAGGTGATGATGGCAAAGATCTCCACAGCTACAGTGAACTTCCCAGGAGAGCTGACATAAGCTGGGATAAAGGTGATCCAGACTGCACAGAATATGAGCATGCTGAAGGTGATGAATTTGGCCTCATTGAAGTTATCAGGTAGCTTCCGAGCCAGAAAAGCCAGCACAAAGCACAAGAGAGACAGGAGTCCTATATAACCCAACACAGCCCAGAAACCAATAGCTGAACCTACATCACACTCTAGAATGATTTTTTCCTTGTAGGTAGTGAGGTTTTTAATGGGGAAGGGAGGGGACAGGACCAACCACAGAGTGCATATCAAAGCCTGGACAAACGTGAAGGAAACTACAGTCAATCTCTGCTGTTGAGGACCAAACCATTTCATGACATTACTGGCTGGAAGTGTAGCCCTGAAGGCCATCAACACCACTATTGTTTTCCCCAGAACACAAGAGATGCAGAGGACGAAGGTGATCCCAAACGCTGTGTGACGCAGCATACAGGACCATTCAGAGGGCCGGCCAATGAAAGTAAGAGAACACAGAAAACACAGAGTCAAGGAAAAGAGCAGTAGGAAGCTCAGCTCAGAGTTGTTGGCCCTGACGATGGCCGAAGTTCGGTGGCGGTAGAAGACGGTTGCCGTGGCGATGGCCAGACAAGCCCCGCCCACAGAGCAGGTGGTCAGGATGATTCCGAGGACCTCGTGGAAGGACAGGAACTCCACAGGCTTAAGGATACAGAGGTCTCTCTCAGCGTTGGGCCAGTACTCCTCGGGACAGATCAGACAGTCTGAAGAATCTGAACAGGACAAAACAACAGACATCAAATGTTAATAATGATATATTCAGGTTTTATTTATTTACAAATACATGTCCCACAATGCTGCACTTTGTCAGTTTACAATAAAGAATGTTGAATTACTGTGCAGCTTACATGAGATAATAAGAACAGGAACATGATTGACAGACACTACCTTTGTCGTGAAGGTAATATGAATAAACCACTACTTTACAGTGATTGAAATTACTACACATTTCATGCCAACTATTCCTATAGTCCTACCTGTGTTATTACTGATCTCTCCCTCTGCACATTGGATACAGTCATAACAGCATACAGGCTTTCCTTTCTGTACAGCCTTACGAGTGCCTGGGGGACAGCTCTCACTGCACACTGACACAGGTACTTGTGTACTGTTCTTTACCCAGGTGATTTCCCTGTTGATGTCAAACCTCTGGTCAGGAGGCAGGGACGCATCATAGCGCCCTACTGTCACAAACTCCATATTCCCACTCTCCTGTATCTGCCAGTTGACCAGCTCATAGGTGGCCACTGGGTCCCCGTTGGCATCGAAAGACACCTGGTACCCGTTACGAGAGAAGTTCACCCTCCTCAATCTCTCCAGGACCTAGGGGTTGGTAGGGAAAGGGAGAGAGAGAGAGAGAGAGAGAGAGAGAGAGAGAGGTGTAGATAGATGGAGAGAGAGATGGAGTGAGGGGAAGAGGGATTGAGAGATAAATGGATAGAGGGGAAGAGAGAGATGGAGTGAGGGGAAGAGGGATGGAGAGATAAATGGATAGAGGGGCAGAGAGAGATGGAGTGAGGGGAAGAGGGATGGAGAGATACATGGATAGAGGGGAAGAGAGAGATGGAGTGAGGGGAAGAGGGATGGAGAGATAAATGGATAGAGGGGAAGAGAGAGATGGAGTGAGGGGAAGAGGGATGGAGAGATAAATGGATAGAGGGGAAGAGAGAGATGGAGTGAGGGGAAGAGGGATGGAGAGATAAATGGATAGAGGGGGAGAGAGTGAAACAGAACATTCAGTTAACTCATATGTTTATCAGAAGTGTTACTTCATAACCAACCGTAATGTCCTTCATACACGTAGTCTAAATAAACATATCAATCAGAGCATTATACTACAGACTTGTCATTCACCTGTGTTGGCTTCACATTGAGGTTTTTGTCACAGTTCACAGTGGAGTTTTCTCTCTCTTCACAAACGATGCTGTGGATGGCGTGTGCTATGGCATAAACAGCTTTATACACCATGTTAGTGACACGCAGCTGGGATGTATCTGTGTAGGGGGCCTGTAGCTGCTGTATATCCTCACTGCCATCACACACCCTCTCTTCAACCCCAACACCTGTAGATGAGGTCCCTACAGACAGACAGACAGAGAGAGACAGACGGACGGACAGACAGACAGACAGAGAGAGACGGACGGACAGACAGACGGACGGACGGACGGGCGGACGGACGGACGGACGGACAGACAGACAGACAGACAGACAGACAGATAGCGAGAGAGACAGAGACACAGAGAGAGAGAGACAGAATGATAGAGATACAAATAGATTGATAAATGTATAAATGGACAGATAGATAGATAGATAGATAGATATATATATAGATAGATAGATAGATAGATAGATAGATAGATAGATAGATAGATAGATAGATAAATACCTATACCCAGCCTACAGCCAAAGGCTCCCTCCCAGAACTCAGTGAGCAAGGGAGAGTTGGACACCTTCTGTGGGGAGAGGTCCAGGAGGAAGTCCCTGAGGCCGGGGATGACAGAGCGTTGGATGCCAAATCCGATGGAACCGGCACACAGGCCGAAACGCAGCATATCTGGATCAGTGACCCAGGTCTCACTCCCGATCCACTGGCGGGGTGGAGAGGGCAGGCGTTCCAACTCCCTCAGCAGGATCCTCATGTCCCCAATGGCTGCAAATGCAACCACCACCCGGGCTGTGGAGCTGGGAACATGATTATATCATATGCTTAATATGCTATCAACACTTTTGACATGCGTAAGATATCTAAATCATGTAGGTCTCACAGATCAGCTTCGGGAAAAGATAGAAATTAATAACAATAGTATTTTTTTTAAATATGGTCTTGCATTTGTGTGAATGAAAAGTTCACCAGAAATGATGGATCACCTGCGGATCACGTCGGCCACCCGTTGCACTCTGCTGAGTGGGTTGGTACGGTAGAAGGCTTCAGAATACTCTACACAGATACCTTCCTCTTGTGCTGCCTGTAGGAAAGCAGCCATCCCGTTATTACCGTAGTCAGAGTCGGAACGGACCGCCCCAATCCAGGTCCAGCCGAAGTGCCTGATGAGGTGGGCCAGAGCGGCAGCCTGGAACTGATCACTGGGGATGGTTCTGAAGAAGGTTGGATACTGTTTCTTATCACTCAGACACGCACAGGTGGAAAAGTGACTCACCTTGGTAAAAACAGACAGTCGAAAACATGAGAAAGAACATCATGTGGGCGAAACGAGTCTCAGTTATTGGCTACTTCCTGCTTTTTTCTTTAGATGTTTGGTATGAGGTTAGGGAGACATTCATTATAATAATTTATTGTTTTTCATTGGGCCAGATTGAAAAGGATACATATTTCTGCCCGTTTCTATCTTGGTCGTTCTATTCATATTGACAATAGTAAAATAAGACATACTGGTGCTGTGAAAAACATGAGTAAAAGGTGTGAAACTAATCCCTGGTCTCCCATAACAACCTAGCCTATGAAAGATAATCCTCAGATCATGTTTAAATGCCTACTGAAGTTCTCCAAACTTTTCCACAAAATTTCACACAGAAATGTCTATTCCTTAAAGAGAGGAGAATACAGTTGGAATACAGGAAAATAGGATTTATTTCCTGAAAAAGAGGAGAATATACGGTAGGAATACAGTAAATTAAAAGTTGAACTCATTCCTGAAAGAGAGGAGAATATACAGTAGGAATACGATAAATTAAAAGTTTAACTCATTCCTGAAAGAGAGGAGTATGTACAGTAGGAAAACAGTAAATTAAAAGAAGCTGAATGATTTCTTTCCACATTAGTTTACCTGAGGAATCCCGAAAGGGCCGATGATGCGCAACATGCTGATGGTTGGCGTGGAGCCAGACTCGCCCACGATAGCTGTCACTGTAGCCAACCCCGAGCACTGTTCTCCGGTATCAAACATGGGGTCCAGGCCGTTAGCCAGCTGGAAGGCCACTTTCACGGCCATAGGGACCGAGGAGCACGAGTCGTGCACTTGATAACCAAGTTTAACACCCGGTAGAAGTTCCAAACTGTTGTTTATCTCCTCAACTGCGAAGACCATGGCGCGCGAGAAGCGCAACTCACGGGAATCCAAACTGTAAATAGAAGGTAAGTGAGTGAGCACCTCTTGACAAAGTGGTAAACTAGCCTATAGAATATATGGTTATACGAGGGCAAACATCTTAATATCTAGCCAATTTCCACACAAATACCTACACTTTTGTTGTCGGTACTTGAGGACATTGTAGTATAGCCTTCATTTTAAAAATGTGACCTTTCGTAACAGTAGGTTTTACCTATTCTCTCAGATACAAACACAATTTTTATCTGTCTTAATAAAAACACTGTTCATCTGTCTTTAAAACACTGTTTACCTGTCTTTAAAACACTGTTTACCTGTCATTAAACACACTGTTTATCTGTCTTTAAACAGTGTTTCCATGTCTTTAAAACACAATGTATCTCTCTCCCCACACAGCCACAGTCCTGTCCCCTGTTCCCTCTTGCGCTCACTGACCTCCCTGTGCACTGCAGGGGCTCAGGCAGGCTGGTGTAGCTGTGATCCACAGTGTGCATGTAGTTGTGGATGGAGAAAACACCCCCGATGACAAAGTCCCCATCCTGGGAGAACGCCGGAGGACGAGGGGTGCCTTGGAGCCTGCATCTGACAGACTCCAGCCCAGAGGCAGAGACACAGGCAGACGAGAGCAAGGCAAACCCACCAGCCACCACAGCTAGATGTAGCAGAACCAGACTACCAGCCAGACTTGGATCCAGAGCAGGAGCCGGAGAGAGCCTCATTCCCCTGATGTGTAGAAAGTATGGAGTAATACAGCGCCACACAGACCCACATAGGTCGGGATACCTCTCTTCTCTGGGTTAAATACCCAACGTACCTCTGTGGGGATTCCTCTGGGGGCCACACTGTGGGTATGGCCATGCTAGGGAGGGAGGGGCTAGAGGCTGCTCTGCTCACCCAGTCCTGTTTCTTTCAGCTATAGAGATGCACCAGCATCAGAACTACATTGACTGTAATGGTTTAGATAGACATAAACATACATTAGACACACAATAACCATGAGCCTCTCTTAGGTGTCCTAGTGGTTAGAGTGCTGGACTGTTAACTGAAAGGTTGCAAGATTGAATCCCCGTGCTGACAAGGTAATAATCTGTCGTTCTGAACATGGCAGTTAAACCACTGTTCCTAGGCCGTCATTGAAAATATGAATTTGTTCTTAACTGACTTGCCTAGTTAAATAAAGGTAAAATATATATTTATTACCTTACTGTCTAGTCCTCTTGGCACACTGGCAGTACACAGTATTTCCACTACAGTTTAGTCCATTTTGCACACTGCCAAATGGACTAAACTCTTATATTTCCTTTACAGTCTAGCCCTCTTGGCAAGCTGGCTTCCTTCCATTTCCTATAAAGTCTAGATCTCTTGGCATGCTGCCTCTACACAGTATTTCCTCTACAGTCTAGTCCTATTGTCACTCTGCCTCTCTTATAGTTCCACTACAATCTAGTCCCCTTGACAAGCAGGCACAACACAGTATTTCCCCCACAGTCTCGTCCTCTTGGCTCTACACAGTACTTCTCCTACAGTTTAGTCCTCTTGGCTTGCTGCCTCTCTTAAATTTCCTACATAAGGGACGCAAATGGCATTTGCTGTATGAATGATGATGATCTCCATATTGCAAATGTACTGTCCCTTACTAGACGTCCCCAAATGTTTTTGAAAATACGCTAACGGCCTTAGGCCGTGCCTCAGGGCAGATCTTCCGGGAAGTCATCACATGAAGTTTCTCTGACATTTATGTTCCGTTTTACAAAATGTTGACATTTTGGTCATTTTTCAGCTGTTCCTGAAAATTACACCAGATGGCGACTGGCTGCTTATTGCAAATGTACAAAACTGCATCAAAATGACATGGCCAGTTCTCCTAAACGGAAAGGACTTCGAAGACAAAACTCAGTTGGCACGGGTTTGGCCAAATGGGCTGTTAGCCCAGACACAAGATGGCGTCGAGGCCTCAGCGCTTTTTGAGTTGAGGTCCATTTTCTGGGATTAACCTCTCTGGCACCAGTGGGATGGTAGCGTCCCACCTCGACAACAGCCAGTGAAATTGCAGGGCGCCAAATTCAAAACAACAGACATCCCATAATTAAAATTCCTCAAACATACAAGTATTATACACCCTTTTAAAGATAAACGTCTTGTAAATCCAACCACAGTGTCCGATTTCAAAAAAGGTTTTACGGTGAAAGCACACCACGCGATTATCTTAGGTCAGCGCCTAGTCACAGAAAACCATACAGCCATTTTCCAGCTAAGGAGAGGGCTCACAAAAGTCAGATATAAAAATTAAATTAATCACTAACTTTTGATGATTTTCATCAGATGGCACTCACACGACTTGAAAATGGATGAAAAATACAAGTTTTATACATAGGATTATGGATAAACGTCTTGTTAACCTTTTTTGGGATACGGGGCAGCATTTTCACTTTTGGTTGAATAGCGTGCCCAGAGTGAACTGCCTCCTACTCTGTCCCAGATGCTAATATATGCATATCATTATTAATATTGGATAGAAATCACTCAGAAGATTCTAAAACTGTTTGAATGATGTCTGTGATTATAACAGAACTCATATGGCAGAAGAAAACCTGAGAAAAATCCAACCAGGAAGTGAGAAATCTGAGGTTTGTAGTTTTTCAACTCAGCACACATTGAAGATACAGGGTGATATTAGTTATGTTTCACTTCCCAAGGCTTCCACTAGATCTCAACAGTATTTAGAAACCTGTTTTGAGGATTCCACTCTAAAGGTGGGGCTCATAATGGCTCTTTGAGTGAGTGGTCTGGCAAATGACCTAACAAAAGAAGATATTTGGACATAACTGATGGACATTATCGAACACATCAAACATTTATGGTGGAACTGGGATTCCTGGGAGTGCATCTGATGAAGATCATCAAAGGTAAGTGAATATTTAAATTGCTATTTCTGAGTAATGTTGACTACCCAATATGGCGGGTATCTTTTTGGCTGCTTTGTTGTTTAAAACCTGTTAAAGAGGCTGCAAATTTTTGCAGCTTTTTGTTAAAAATCGCACAACATTTCAGCGTCCTGCTACTCATGCCAGGAATATAGTATATGCATATGATTAGTATGTGTGGATAGAAAACACTCTGAAGTTTATAAAACTGGTTAAATCATGTCTGTGACTATAACAGAACGTGTTTAGCAGGAAAAATCCCAAGGAAAACTGTTCACAAAAAAAAAAAAAAAAAAAAAAAAAAATCCCTCTGCCAGTCTCTGTATTGTCTATGGCAAGGGAAAATAGATAGGGCCCAGTTTACAATGCCTACGATGTCGCCAGTACTGTCAATTGATTTTAAATTTATCCTTGGTAAAATGAGGAATAGGCACTTCCTGTCATCAAGTACACCAGAGGAAGTTATGAAAGAGAGAATGTGGACCATGATTTCAAAACGTGCTGCTATTGAATACAGATCGCCCCGTGATCAATTATTAAAACCTGTTAAGGCTCGGGACAATACTGCCCCCTTTGGAAGAATTGCGTGCCCATAGTAAACTGAAAAAAAATCTGTATAAAATTGCTAATATATGCATATAATAATTATTATTGAATAGAAAACACTCTAAAGCTTCTAAAACCATTTGAATTATGTCTGTAAGTATAGCAGAACTCATAGGGCAGGCAATCTCCCAAACTATTTTTGGGAGCCTGAAATTTGGGGCAACTTTGACGTCATCGCCCCAACAATTCCCAAACAGCTATGGATCTGGAGACATGTTCTATGTCTTCCACTAGATGTCCTCATTCAGTACAGCGTTTAATTGTGCAAATCCCGCGAGTTTTGGCCATTTGGCAGCCAAAAGACACGAGAAAATACACGGTGGCCAGAGCACGCTTTTTGGAGAGACGGTCCTTTGTTCCAGAATGCCAGAGAAGAAGCACGAATCTCCGATAGATTAGATAATTGTTTTGTACGTTTAGAACATCCTAAAGCTTGATTCTGCACTTAGTTTGACCAGTTTAGTCGACATATAATATGTAATTTTGAAGTTTTGATGCGCAACTGTTCGGGACCAGAAGTGTTTTTGGATATATTTCAGCTGGATATTGAAGCATATGCTAATACAAAGACACACGACTTGAAACCAAACAATGCTTTGGGTAAGTATGACTCCTTCCACTACATTCTGATCGAAGACCATTAAAGGTAAGGGAATATTTATGTTGTAATTTTGTGTTTCTGTTGACTCCAACATAGCGGAGAAATATTGCTTACGTCTGAGCGCCGTCTAAGATTATTGAATAGTGAACGATTTCTGTAACGTTAAAAAGAAATGTGACAAAGCGATTGCATTAAGAAGCAGTGTATCTTTCTAACTATATGTAGAACATGTATATTTAGTCAAAGTTTATGATGTCTATTTATGTTATCTTGCGGCACTATCTATAATTTCTCCGGACATTTTTGAGTATTTTCTGAACATGTAGTCAATGTAAATGGAGATTTATGGATATAAATGGCATATTATTGAAAAAAACATAAATGTACTGTGTAACATGTCCTATTACTGTCATCTGATGAAGATTTTCAAAAGGTTAGTGAATGATTTATTTTTTAATCCTGCTTTTATAATTTTATATTTTCTGGGACAAAATGGCTGCCTCTTGTCTTTGTTTCGGTGGTAGTCTAATATAAATATGTGGTGTGTTTTCGCCGTAAAACATTAAAAAATCTGACATGCTGGGTAGATGAACAAGGTGTTTATCTTTCATTTGAGCTATTGGACTTGTTAATTAAAAACCTGTTAAGTATACCCTCGCCTTTTTCAAACATTCTGTTAAAAATCGCGCAACATTTCAGCGTCCTGCTACTCATGCCAGGAATATAGTATATGCATATGATTAGTATGTGTGGATAGAAAACACTCTGAAGTTTCTAAAACTGGTTAAATCACGGCTGTGACTATAAAAGAGCGTGTGTTTCATCGAAAAGCGCAAGAAAATCTGGTCACTGAAAACTGAAAAATATATCCATGCGCCACTTGCATGTATTGTTTAAGGGGCACCAAAATTAATAGGGCCAAGGATGCAATTCCTACAGCTTCCACACGATGTAGCCAAAAACGTCATTTTCACTGACAAAAATCCTGTGTGTCATGACAAATAGATCCTTCATTCCATCCAGCCTACAGCAATCGATTTTGGGAGAGAGAAAAATGGACATTGTTTTCTTGAGTAGCTGCTATTGAATACAGATCGCCCAGTGATCAATTTGATCGCTTATTAACGTTTACAAATACCTAAAGTTGGGTTACAAAAGTAGGTTGAAGTGTTTTGTGAAAGAATATAGGCAACTTATATAATTTAAAAAAATGACGTTGCGTGTTGGAAGAG
Source organism: Oncorhynchus mykiss (assembly GCF_057628025.1). Lineage (NCBI taxonomy): Eukaryota > Metazoa > Chordata > Actinopteri > Salmoniformes > Salmonidae > Oncorhynchus > Oncorhynchus mykiss. The sequence continues at coordinate 38,839,240 of NC_143045.1, forward strand.
AGCTTTTTTCCTGAACCAGACAGGCTATACAAATGGATATTTTGGGCATACATGGACGGATTAAATCGGGAAAAAGACCCAATTGTGATGTTTATGGAACATATAGGAGTGCCAACAAAGAATATCATCAAAGGTAATGAATGTTTTATATTTTATTTCTGCGTTTTGTGTAGCGCCGGCTACGCTAATTCTTTTGTTTACGTCCCCTTCAGGTATATTGGGGTGTTGCATGCTATCAGATAATAGCTTCTCATGCTTTCGCCGAAAAGCATTTTAAAAATCTGACTTGTTGGCTAGATTCACAACGAGTGTAGCTTTACTTGAATACCCTGCATGTGTATTTTAATGAACGTTTGAGTTTTAACGAGTACATTTAGCATTTAGCGTAGCGCATTTGCATTTCCAGGTGCCTACTTGAGGATCAAGTAGGATCAAGAGGAGGTTAAATATTTCTAAGAATATTTTTGCATTCCATGCGCCACCGTTCCAGCTGGGGGGGGGGGGGGGGGGGGGGGGGCGTTCCCTGAGAGGAACACCTCGCTTTAACAAGTTTACTAATACCTAAAGTTGGATTACAAAAGTAGTTTGAAGTGTTTTGTCAAAGTTTATAGGCAACTTTTTTAATAAAAAAAAAAAACGTTGCATTTTGGAACGGTGCTTTTTCATGGATCAGACGGGCTTCATAAATGGACAATTTGGGTATACATGGACGGATTTAATCGAAAAAAAGACCCAATTGTGATGTTTATGGGACATATAGGAGTGCCAACAAAGAAGCTCGTCAAAAGTAATGAATGTTTTATATTTTATTTCTGCGTTTTGTGTAGCGCCGGCTACGCTAATTATTTTGTTTACGTCCCCTTTGGGTATTTCGGGGGTTGCATGCTATCAGATAATAGCTTCTCATGCTTTCGCCGAAAAGCACTTTAAAAATCTGACATGTTGGCTAGATTCACAACGAGTGTAGCTTTAATTCAGAACCCTGCATGTGTGTTTTAATGAAAGTTTGAGTTGTATCGAGTACTATTAGTTGCCACTCCATGTATAATAATTGCATCTTTGTCAATGTTTATTATGAGTATTTCTGTAAATTGATGTGGCTCTCTGCAGCATCACCGGATGTTTTAGAACTACTGAACGTAACGCGCCAATGTAAACTCAGATTTTTTTATAGAAATATGAACTTTATCAAACAAAACATACATGTATTGTGTAACATGAAGTCATATGAGTGTCATCTAATGAAGATCATCAAAGGTTAGTGATACATTTTATCTCTATTCCTGCGTTTTGTGACTCCTCTCTTTGGCTGGAAAAAATGGCTGTGTTTTTCTGTGGCTTGGTGGTGACCTAACATAATCGTTTGTGGTGCTTTCGCAATAAATCCTTTTTGAAATCAGAAACTGTGGCTGGATTAATGAGAATTGTATCTTTAAAATTGTGTAAAATACTTGTATGCTTGAGATACTTTAATTATGAGATTTTTGTTGTTTTGAATTTGGCGCCATGCACTTTCACTGACTGTTGCGGGGGGGTTCAGCTAGCGCTCTCAACATCCAGAGGAAAAGTCAAACATGTACAATAAAAGAAACATGTGAAGCGATGTTTGAAATCAATCTTCAGGTTGTTTTTGTCATAAATAATCAATAATATTTCAACCGGACAAAAGCTTTGTCAATAGAAAAGGAGAAACAAGAAAAGCACACTGGACTCTTGTCTGGAAATGTCCACTATCCACTCATTGAAAGTGCTGTATCTCCCTCATTTGTCAGAGTAAAAGCCTGAAACAATGCCTAAATTCTAGCCACATGTAGAGGAAGCCAAAGAGATGGTGAACTGGGTCCTAAGTATTTGTATAGTGGATAGGCTTTCAATGGAAAAACACCCGACCCAAAATAATAGTACTTCCTGGATGGATTTTCATTAGGTTTTCGCCTGCCATATCAGTTCTGTTATACTCACAGACATTATTGTAACAGTTTTGGGAAAAGTAGAGTGTTCTCTATTCAAATCTACTAATTACAGTGGGGCAAAAAAGTATTTAGTCAGCCACCAATTGTGCAAGTTCTCCCACTTAAAAAGATGAGAGAGGCCTGTAATTTTCATCATAGGTACACTTCAACTATGACAGACTAAATGAGAAAAAAAAATCCAGAAAATCACATTGTAGGATTTTTAATGAATTTATTTGCAAATTATGGTGAATCAGTTTGGTGTCAGAATAAATTCTTATTGACTGATGGACTTTGACTTGCTGGCTGACATTGTCCATTTGCAATAAGTTTAAACAGTGATTAACCATCACCAAATTGACAGACTGAAATCAACTCCAACGAGCGATGGAGAGGAATCATTGCATTTTCATCCCGAGTTCAACAGGCCAGTAAATTGTGCATTTCTGCGGTATATTAGATCATGTCAAATTTGTGAGGTTAAATGCCTATTGAAAGACATTGCAAATGGACAGTACATTTCCAATGTTTTTAATGAGGAATTTATGAAAAAGGATACTGCACACTTCTCTTGATAGTATCACTAAACTTTCATTAGCTTAAGTATCGACCTCACGGCCTTAGTCAGAGCTTAAATGAGGAGTCTGCCATCACCAAATGGGCATGCTGAAATCTACACCAACGAGCGATGGAGAGGAACCAGTATCACTGCCTTGCCATCCCGATTTCAACTGGCCAGTCAAATGGGCATTTCTGTAGTATATTAGAGCATGTCAAATTCGTGATGGTAAATGTCCATTGTTTCACATTGCAAATGGACATCCGTGCAACAAGTTTCCTGAACAGGTTACCAGGAGCACATTTTTGAAAAATGTTTTTTATTGCTTTTATGGGGGTGCAAGGGGTCCATGGCCAGGAAGGGAGCATCCCCCAACCGTGCCCAACCAATAGAGTAGGCGCCCCTGGTCATTTTGGACGTTTTTCAAAAAATCTTTAAAAATGACAGCGTCCCACTCCTCTCGCATCAAACATGACAAATATACCTTCTCGGTTGATTCAGGGCTTATTAACATAGGGATATATATGATTTGGGCAGTATAAATGCCATTTGGTCATGATTCACTGACTTTTGGGTTCGGAAACCGACTTCCTATGATCATATATGGCAAATGGACATAACATCCTGATTTGGTACTTTCAATACTTATGTATGGCATTTGGATATTTCTTATGCCATTTGGACATGGTTCACTGACTTTTGGGTTCGGAAACTGCCATAGCATCCTATGATGCTATGGCATCAACACTTAAATCGCTGGATGCTACTTATCATTGCGCACTTAGGTTTATTACAGGTGCTAGCTACAGAACTGACCACTGTGTTTTATATCAAAATGTGGGTTGGACTTCGCTGTCCATGAGACGAGAACAACATGCTCTTGTGTTTGTCTATAAAGCACTTCTGAATAAGCTACCTTCTAATTTATCATCACTCATCAATATTATAATTATAATTCCTAAAACCAGGTCTCAAGCATGGATTGCACTTAAGGCCCATGCGATTTCCACAGAGTTGGGTATGGCTGCCTTTTCCTGTTAAGATCCTTGCCTATGGAATAGCCTGCTGACTAAACTTAAACTTGAGACTCTTGTCCCCCTTGCCCATTTTAAATATTTATTGGAGGATTTTTATTTTTGTATTGCTTGTAACTGTTTTTGGTAATGCAAGTTCTTGTGCTGTTAGAGGAATAACCTATGTGTAAATGTAATCTGTTGCTGTATTTTTTTGTGTTATCTGTGATCGTTTTTATGGTCCTGATTTGGTGCTTTCAATACTTATGTATGGCATTTGGATATTTCTTATGACATTTGGCCATGCTTCACTGACTTTTGACTTCCTGTCGTCATATATTGCAAATGGACAAAACATAGGCCTTATGGACGAACTCAATAAAAAAGACAAAGTTATGTTCATATGGTTGCTATATATGCATTACTGAATTTTTTTTGTATTTTTTTCAAAAAAACAGGCCAGAAAGCAATTTTGTAGAGGGAGATGTATTTTAGAAAAAAATAATAATATTCAAAATTTATCCCTTGGGTCTTGACTTTATGTCCATGTGCAATATGAAAATTTACAGTGGCGTTCTCGCCATCTTTGGGATTTTGCTGTATGACACTTGACATTTGCCAAATGCCACTTTCCATAAGCTTTGAATGAACTGCCATCCATTTGAGTGGTATTTGCGATCATGTATATGTTTCGCCCAATGGCAAATTGTTGCCATTCATTTTTGATCATTTCATGGGGGTATTCCCTTCCCACTATAATCTAGTCCTCTTTGCATGCAGGCACTACACAGTATTTTCTCTACAGCCTAGTCCTCTTGGCACGCTGGCAGCACACAGTATTTATTCTAAAGTCTAGTCCTCTTGGTACGCGTCCTCTCTTATATTTCCCCTACAGTATAGTACTCTTGGTAAGCTTCCTCTCTTATATTTCCCCTCTTATATTTCCCCTACAGTATAGTCCTCTGGGCACGCTGGCAGCACACAGTATTTATTCTAAAATCTAGTCCTCTTGGTACGCGTCCTCTCTAATATTTCCCCTACAGTCGAGTCCTCTTGGTAAGCTTCCTCTCTTATATTTCCCCTACAGTATAGTCCTCTTGGTAAGCTTCCTCTCTTATATTTCCCCTACAGTCGAGTCCTCTTGGTACGCGTCCTCTCTTATATTTCCCCTACAGTCTAGTCCTCTTGGTAAGCTTCCTCTCTTATATTTCCCCTACAGTCGAGTACTCTTGGCACGTTGCCTCACTTACAGTTGAAGTTGGAATTTTACATTCACCTTAGCAAAATATATTTAAACTCAGTTTTTCAAAATTCCTGACATTTAATACAAGTACAAATTCACTGTGCTAGGTCAGTTAGGATCACCACTTTATTTTAAGAATGTAAAAAGTCAGAACAATAGCAGAGAAATTAATTTCTTTCAGCTTTTATTTCTTTCATCACATTCCCAGTGGGTCAGAAGTTGTAGCATTGCCTTAAATGGTTTAACTTGCGTCAAACATTTTGGGTAGCTTTCCACAAGCTTTCCCAATAAGTTGGGTGAATTTTGAACCATTCCTCCTGACAGAGCTGGTGTAACTGAGTCAGGTTAGTAGGCCTCCTTGCTCGCACATGCTTTTTCAGTTCTGCCCACAGATTTTTGATTGCATTGAGGTCAGGGCTTTGTGGTGGCCACTCCAATACCTTGACTTTGGAAGACCCATATCCGACCAAGCTTTAACTTCCTGACTGATGTCTTGAGATGTTTCTCAATATATCCACATAATTTCCTCTCCTCGCGATGCCATCTAATTGGTGAAATGCACCAGTCCCTCCTGCAGCAATGCAACCCCACAACATGATGCTTCCATCCCTGTGCTTCACGGTTGGGATGGTGTTCTTCAGCTTGCAAGCCCCCCCCCCCCTTCTCCTCCAAACATAATGATGTGTGTCCCCATGTGCAGTTGCAAACCGTAGTCTGGCATTTTTATGGCGTTTTTGGAGCAGTGGCCTCTTCCTTGCTGAGCGGCCTAACAGGTTATGTCAATATAGGACTTGTTTTACTGTGGATACAGATACTTTCGTATCTGTTTCCTCCAGCATCTTCACAAGGCCCTTTGTTGTTGTTCTGGGATTGATTTGCTATTTTCGCACCAAACTATGTTAATTTCTAGGAGACAGAACGCGTCTTATTCCTGAGCGGTATGACGCCTGAGTGGTCCCATGGTGTTTATACTTACATACTATTGTTTGTACAGATGAACGTGGTACTTGTGGAGGTCTACAATTATTTTTCTTAGGTCTTGGCTGATTTCATTAGCTTTTCCCATGATGTCAAGCAAAGAGGCATTGAGTTTGAAGGTAGGCCTTGAAATACATCCACAGGTACACCTCCAATTGAATCAAATGATGTTAATCAGCCTATCAGAAGCTTCTAAAGCCATGAAATAATTTTCTGGAATTTTCCAAGCAATTTAAAGGCACAGTCAACTTAGTGTATGAAAACTTCTGACCCATTGGAATTGTGATACAGTGAGTTATAAGTGAAATAATCTGTGTGTAAACAATTGTTGGAAAAATTACTTGTGTCATGCACAAAGTAGATGTCCTAAAATACTTGCCAAAACTCTGATATGTTAACAAGAAATGTGTGGAGTTAGTTAGTTTTAATGACTCCAACTTAAGTATATGTTGATTTCCGACTTCAACTGTATCTGAAAATGTTTATTATATTATTATAATACATAATATGATGAATTACAATAGCAATTGGACACATGCATTTCAATGTTATATCAATTCATATATGAATATAGCTATTCTCCAACAACATGGAAGTGGTTCCACTCTGTAGGCTACTGCTAATCACATCATTTAGCAGGTCAAATTGGATTTTAACATTCTAGATTTGAACATTCTCTCCTAACATTGGAATATCTCAAGTGAACCTGTGTCCTGTTACCAGTTACAATGTTACCAATGATTACCTGCTAAATTGTTGTTCATCTCTGTCAGAGTAGTCCTCCCTGACTGTATGATAAACCATATCACTGATCATTACAATGTTTGTTCCCCTCAATCATTTCTTAATAATGTATATCATTGGATGTCTTCTCCATGAGGTGTTTCTTGGTGTTCTTCTCTGGCCTGAACAGAATAATAAAGCATTTAGGAACAAATAATAGAAAGAACAACCCAAAGCTAGAGGTGATGATGGCAAAGATCTCCACAGCTACAGTGAACTTCCCAGGAGAGCTGACATAAGCTGGGATAAAGGTGATCCAGACTGCACAGAATATGAGCATACTGAAGGTGATGAATTTGGCCTCATTGAAGTTGTCAGGCAGCTTCCGAGCCAGAAAAGCCAGCACAAAGCACAAGAGAGACAGGAGTCCTATATAGCCCAACACAGCCCAGAAACCAATAGCTGAACCCACATCACACTCTAGAATGATCTTTTCCTTGTAGGTAGTGAGGTTTTTAATGGGGAAGGGAGGGGACAGGACCAACCACAGAGTGCATATCAAAGCCTGGACAAACGTGAATGACACTACAGTCAATCTCTGCTGTGGAGGACCAAACCATTTCATGACATTACTGCCTGGAAGCGTAGCCCTGAAGGCCATCAACACCACTATTGTTTTCCCCAGAACACAAGAGATGCAAAGAACGAAGGTGATCCCAAACGCTGTGTGACGCAGCATACAGGACCACTCAGAGGGCCGGCCAATGAAAGTAAGAGAACACAGAAAACACAGAGTCAAGGAGAAGAGCAGCAGGAAGCTCAGCTCAGAGTTGTTGGCCCTGACAATGGCAGACGTTCGGTGGTGGTAGAAGACAGTTGCCGTGGCGATGGCCAGACTAGCCCCGCCTACAGAGCAGGCGGTCAGGATGATTCCAAGGACCTCATGGAAGGACAGGAACTCCACAGGCTTAAGGATACAGAGGTCTCTCTCAGCGTTGGGCCAGTACTCCTCGGGACAGATCAGACAGTCTGGAGAATCTGACCAGGACAAAACAACAGACATCAAATGTTAATAATAATAGACTCAGGTCTAATTTTTTACAAATACATGTCCCACAATGCTGCACTTTGTCAGTTTACAATAAAGAATGTTGAATTACTGTGCAGCTTACATGAGATAATAAGAACAGGAACATGATTGACAGACACTACCTTTGTAGTGCTGGTAATATGAATAAACCACTACTTAGTAAACTGTGATAGAAATTACTACAAAACTGTTCCTATAGTCCTACCTGTGTTATTACTGATCTCTCCCTCTGCACATTGGATACAGTCATAACAGCATACAGGCTTTCCTTTCTGTACAGCCTTACGAGTGCCTGGGGGACAGCTCTCACTGCACACTGACACAGGTACTTGTGTACTGTTCTTTACCCAGGTGATTTCCCTGTCGATGTCAAGCCTCTGGTCAGGAGGCAGGGACGCATCATAGCGCCCCACTGTCACAAACTCAATCTTCCCACTCTCCCGTCTCTGCCAGTTGACCAGCTCATAGGTGGCCACTGGGTCCCCGTTGGCATCGAAAGACACCTGGTACCCGTTACGAGAGAAGTTCACCCTCCTCAATCTCTCCAGGACCTAGGGTTTGGAAGGGCATGGGAGAGAGGGGACGGGAGAGATGGAGAGGTATGAAGAGAGATGGTCAGAAGGGAAGAGAGAGATGGAGTGAGGGAGAGAGAGAAACAGAACATTAATTCACCTCATATATTTATCAAATGCAGTACTTCAGAACAAGTTGTAAAGTATAATGAGAACTCCTAGGCCTTCATACACATAGTCTAAATAAACATATCAATCAGAACATTATACTATCGTCTTGTCATTCACCTGTGTTGGCTTCACATTGAGGTTTTTGTCACAGTTCATAGTGGAGTTTTCTCTCTCTTCACAAACGATGCTGTGGATGGCGTGTGCTATGGCATAAACAGCTTTATACACCATGTTAGTGACACGCAGCTGGGATGTATCTGTGTAGGGGGTCTGTAGCTGCTGTATATCCTCACTGCCATCACACACCTTCTCTTCAACCTCAACACCTGTAGAGGTCCCTACAGACAGACAGAGAGAGATACCAACAGAACAACAGACAGACGGACGGACAGACAGATAGATAGATAGACAGATAGATAGATACCTGTCCCCAGCCTACAGCCAAAGGCTTCCTCCCAGAACTCAGTGAGCAGGGGAGAGCTGGACACCTTCTGTGGGGAGAGGTCCAGGAGGAAGTCCCTGAGGCCGGGGATGACAGAGCGTTGGATGCCAAATCCGATGGCCCCGGCACACAGACCGAAGCGCAGCATATTTGGGTCAGTGACCCAGGACTCAGTCCCGATCCACTGGCGGGGTGGAGAGGGCAGGCGTTCCATCTCCTTCAGCAGGATCTTCATTTCCCCAATGGCTGTGAATGCAACCACCACCGGGGCTGTGGAGCTGGGGAACATGATTATATCACATGCTTAATATGCTGGTCATGTTTCTCATTCACTGCAATGTCTCAGTGAAGTGAACATGAACATTAGTTTTAATCAACACTTTTGACATGCTTAAGATATCTAAATCATGTTGGTTTCACAGATCAGCTTCGGGAAAAGAGAGAAATGAATAACAATAGTATTTAAAAAAAAATATGGTCTTGCATTTGTGTGAATGAAAATTTCACCAGTAATCACAGATCACCTGCGGATCACGTCGGCCACCCGTTGCACTCTGCTGAGTGGGTTGGTACGGGAGAAGGCTTCAGAATACTCCACACAGATACCTTCTTTCTGTGCTGCCTGTAGGAAAGCCGCCATCCCGTTATTACCGTAGTCAGAGTCGGAACGGACTGCCCCAATCCAGGTCCAGCCGAAGTGCCTGATGAGGTGGGCCAGAGCGGCAGCCTGGAACTGATCACTGGGGATGGTTCTGAAGAAGGTTGGATACTGTTTCTTATCACTCAGACACGCACAGGTGGAAAAGTGACTCACCTTGGTAAAAACAGACAGTCGAAAACATGAGAAAGAACATCATGTGGGCCAAACGAGTCTCAGTTATTGGCTATTTTCTGCTTTTTTCTTTAGATGTGTGGTATGAGGTTAGGGAGACATTAATGATAATAAGCCAATGTATTGTTTTTCATTGGGCCAGATTGAAAAGGATACATATTTCTGCCCGTTTCTATCTTGGTCGTTCTATTCATATTGACAATAGTAAAATAAGACATACTGGTGCTGTGAAAAACATGAGTAAAAGGTGTGAAACTAATCCCTGGTCTCCCATAACAACCTAGCCTATGAAAGATAGTCCTCAGATCATGTTCTAATGCCGCAAGATGTTCTCCAGACTCATTGTCCTCAGTCTATGTTCACATGCATTTCTCTACATAATTTCACACAGAAATGTATATTCCTGAAAGAGAGGAGAATACAGTTGGAATACGGTAAATTAATAAAAGTAGAACTCATTCCTGAAAGAGAGGAGAATATAAAGTAGGAATACAGTAAGTTTAAAATAAATTATTTCTGTCGCCAGGAGTTTACCTGAGGAATGCCGAAAGGGCCGATGATGCGCAACATGCTGATGGTTGGTGTGGAGCCAGACTCGCCCACGATAGCTGTCACCGTAGGCGACCCCGAGCACTGTTCTCCGGTATAAAACATTGGGTCCAGGCCGTTAGCCAGTTGGAAGGCCACATTCATGGCCATGGGGATCGAGGTGCACGAGTCGTGCACTTGATAACCGAGTGTGACACCAGGTAGAAGGTCTGAACTGTTGTTTATCTCCTCAACTGCAAAGACCATGGCGCGCGAGAAGCGCAACTCACGAGTAGCCAAACTGTAAATAGATGGTAGGTGAGTGAGCACTTCTTGACTAAATGGTAAACTAGCCGATAGAATATATGGTTATACAAGGGCAAACATCTTCATATCTAGCCTTATTTCCCACACTGTTTACATTCCTACACTTTTGATTTCGGTAATTGAGGACATTGTAGTATAGCTGTCACGGGGACTAGGTGGGTGAAGGAATCAGACGCAGAGATTTCCACTGGGGTTAAGTGCTCTTTACTTCGGCACACAAAATGATAAGCCCAACAATACATGGTGCGGACATACAATGTGACAACCCCAAAAACACAGGGTGCCAAGTTAAGAAAATAAATCCACCTAAAATACACGTAACATAAAGACAATCTCGCAGAAAACAAGGGTGAGTCCACCTACTAAATATAGGGAAGCTCATCAAACCAAACAACAGAAACACAGGTGAAACTAATTAGACAAAACAAACAGACAAACGAAAAAGGGATCGGTGGTGGGCTAGTAGGATGGTGACACGAGCACCGCCTGAACAAGCAGGAGAGCCAACTTCGGTGGAAGTCCTGACAATAGCCTTCATTTGAAAATGTGACACTTTGTAACAGTAGGCTTTATCTACTCTCTCAGATACAAACACACTTTTTTTTTATCTGTCTTAAAAACAGTGTTTACCTGTCTTTAAACACACTGTTTCTCTGTCTTTAACACACTGTTTATCGGTCTTTAAACACTGTCTCCATGTCTTTAAAACACAATTTATCTGTCTCCCCACACAGCCACAGTCCTGTCCCATGTTCCCTCTTGCGCTCACTTACCTCCCCGTGCACTGCAGGGGCTCAGGCAGGCTGGTGTAGCTGTGATCCACAGTGTGCATGTAGTTGTGGATGGAGAAAACACCCCCGATGACTAAGTCCCCGTCCTGGGAGAACACCGGAGGACGAGTGGTGCCTTGGAGCCTGCATCTGACAGACTCCAGCCCAGAGGCAGAGACACAGGCAGACGAGAGCAATGCAAACCCACCAGCCACCACAGCTAGATGTAGCAGAACCAGACTACCAGCCAGACTTGGATCCAGAGCAGGAGCCGGAGAGAGCCTCATTCCCCTGATGTGTAGAAGGTATGGCGTAATACAGCGCCACACAGACCCACATAGGTCGGGATACCTCTCTTCTCTGGGTTAAATACCCAACGTACCTCTGTGGGGATTCCTCTGGGGGCCACACTGTGGGTATGGCGATGCCAAGGAGGGAGGGGCTAGAAGCTGCTCTGCTCACCCAGTCAGGTCCTGCTTCTTTCAGCTATAGAGATGCACCAGCATCAGATCTACGTTGACTGTAATGGTTTAGATAGACATAAGCATACGTTAGACACACAATAACCATGAGCCTCTCTTAGGTGTCCTAATGGTTAGAGTGCTGGACTATCAACCGAAAGGTTGCAAGATCGAATCACCGTGCTGACAAGGTAATAATCTGTCGTTCTGAACATGGCAGTTAAACCACTGTTCCTAGGCCGTCATTGAAAATATGAATTTGTTCTTAACTGACTTGCCTAGGTAAATAAAGGTAAAATATATATTTATTCCCTTACTGTCTAGTCCTCTTGGCACACTGGCAGTACACAGTATTTCCACTACAGTTTAGTCCATTTTGCACACTGCCAAATGGACTAAACTCTTATATTTCCTTTACAGTCTAGCCCTCTTGGCAAGCTGGCTTCCTTCCATTTCCTATAAAGTCTAGATCTCTTTTTACACATAGGATTATAGATAAACGTCTTGTTAACCTTTTTGGGATACGGGGCAGCATTTTATCACTTTTGGTTGAATAGCGTGCCCAGAGTGAACTGCCTCCTACTCTGTCCCAGATGCTATGATACACATATTATTATTAGTATTGGATAGAAATCACTCTGAAGATTCTAAAACTGTTTGAATGATGTCTGTGATTATAACAGAACTCATATGGCAGAAGAAAACCTGAGAAAAATCCAACCAGGAAGTGAGAAATCTGAGGTTTGTAGTTTTTCAACTCAGCACACATTGAAGATACAGGGTGATATTAGTTATGTTTCACTTCCCAAGGCTTCCACTAGATGTCAACAGTATTTAGAAACCTGTTTTGAGGATTCCACTCTAAAGGTGGGGCTCATAATGGCTCTTTGAGTGAGTGGTCTGGAGAACGACCTAACAAAAGAAGATATTTGGACATAACTGATGGACATTATCGAACAAATCAAACATTTATGGTGGAACTGGGATTCTTGGGAGTGCATTCTGATGAAGATCATCAAAGGTAAGTGAATATTTAAATTGCTATTTCTGAGTAATGTTGACTACCCAATATGGCGGGTATCTTTTTGGCTGTTTTGTTGTTTAAAACCTGTTAAAGAGGCTGTGAATTTTTGCAGCTTTTTGTTAAAAATCGCGCAACATTTCAATGTCCTGCTACTCATGCCAGGAATATAGTATATGCATATGATTAAATATGATAAAAAAAAAAACCCAAAATATCCCTCCGCCAGTCTCTGTATTGTCTCCGGCAAGGGAAAATAGATGCCTACAGCTTCCACACGATGTCGCCAGTACTGTCAATTGATTTTAAATGTATCCTTGGTAAAATGAGGAATAGGCACTTCCTGTCATCGAGTACACCAGAGGAAGTTATGAAAGAGAGAATGCGGACCATGATTTCAAAACGTGCTGCTATTGAATACAGATCGCCCCGTGATCAATTTGATCGATTATTAACGTTTACTAATACCTAAAGTTGGATTACAAAAGTAGTTTGAAGTGTTTTGTCAAAGTTTATAGGCAACTTTTTTAATTTAAAAAAATGACGTTGCGTTTTGGAACGGTGCTTTTTCATGGATCAGACGGGCTTCATAAATGGACATTTTGGGTATACATGGACGGATTTAATCGAAAAAAAGACCCAATTGTGATGTTTATGGGACATATAGGAGTGCCAACAAAGAAGCTTGTCAAAGGTAATGAATGTTTTATATTTTATTTCTGCGTTTTGTGTAGCGCCGGCTACGCTAATTATTTTGTTTACGTACCCTTTGGGTATTTCGGGGGTTGCATGCTATCAGATAATAGCTTCTCATGCTTTGGCCGAAAAGCATTTTACAAATCTGACATGTTGGCTAGATTCACAACGAGTGTAGCTTTAATTGAGTACCCTGCATGTGTGTTTTAATGAAAGTTTGAGTTGTATCGAGTACTATTAGTTGACATTTCCGCTGATGTTAATCCCTGTACAGGGACAGCAGCCGTAAAAGGCTAAAGGCTGTACTCAGATTATTGCATGGTTTGCTTTCTCCGTAAAGTTTTTTTTAAATCTGACACAGCGGTTGCAATAAGGAGAAGTTTATCTAAAGTTCCATGTATAATAATTGCATCTTTATCAATGTTTATTATGAGTATTTCTGTAAATTGATGTGGCTCTCTGCAGCATCACCGGATGTTTTAGAACTACTGAACGTAACGCGCCAATGTAAACTCAGATTTTTTTATATAAATATGAACTTTATCAAACAAAACATACATGTATTGTGTAACATTAAGTCATATGAGTGTCATCTGATGAAGATCATCAAAGGTTAGTGATTAATTTTATCTCTATTTCTGCGTTTTGTGACTCCTCTCTTTGGCTGGAAAAAATGGCTGTGTTTTTCTGTGGCTTGGTGGTGACCTAACATAATCGTTTGTGTTGCTTTCGCAATAAATCCTTTTTGAAATCAGACACTGTAGCTGGATTAATGAGAATTGTATCTTTAAAATGGTGTAAAATACTTGTATGCTTGAGATACTTTAATTATGAGATTTTTGTTGTTTTGAATTTGGCGCCATGCACTTTCACTGACTGTTGCGGGGGCGTTCAGCTAGCGGAACCCCAGTCCTAGACAGGTTAATCCAGCCACGGTGTCAGATTTCAAAAAGGCTTTATGGCAAAAGCACAGGTCAGCACCTAGCCACCGAAAACCATACAGCCATTTTCCAACCAATGAGAGGTGTCACAAAAGTCAGAAATAGCGTTAAAATTAATCACTTACCTTTGATGATCTTCATCTGGTGGCACTCCCAGGTCTCCATGTTAGACAATAAATGTTTGTTTTGTTCGATAATGTCCCTATTTATGTCCAAAAACCATCTGTTTTGTGCATTTAGTTCAGTAATTCAAAGGCACAATGCGCGCTCTCAACATCCAGACGAAAAGTAAAAAAATGTACAAAAAAAGAAACTTGTGAAGCGATGTTTGAGATCAATCTTCAGGTTGTTTTTGTCATAAATAATTAATAATATTTCAACCGGACAAAAGCTTTGTCAATAGAAAAGGAGAAACAAGAAAGGCACACTGGACTCTTGTCTGGAAATGTCCACTATACACTAATTGAAAATGCTGTATCTCCCTCATTTGTTAGAGTAAAAGCCTGAAACAATGCCTAAATTCTGGCCACATGTAGAGAATGCCAAAGGGATGGTGAACTGGGTCCTAAGTATTTGTATAGTGGATAGGCTTTCAATGGAAAAACACCCGACCCAAAATAATAGTACTTCCTGGATGGATTTTCATTAGGTTTTCGCCTGCCATATCAGTTCTGTTATACTCACAGACATTATTGTAACAGTTTTGGAAAAAGTAGAGTGTTCTCTATCCAAATCTACTAATTACAGTGGGGCAAAAAACTATTTAGTCAGCCACCAATTGTGCAAGTTCTCCCACTTAAAAAGATGAGAGAGGCCTGTAATTTTCATCATAGGTACACTTCAACTATGACAGACAAAATGAGAAAAGAATTAAGAAAATCACATTGTAGGATTTCTTATGAATTTATTTGCAAATTATGGTGAATCACTTTGGTGTCAGAATGAATTCTTATTGACTGATGGACTTTGACTTGCTGGCTGACTTTGTCCATTTGCAATAAGTTTAAACAGTGATTAACCATCACCAAATTGACAGACTGAAATCAACTCCAATGAGCGATGGAGAGGAACCACTATCATTGCATTTTCATCCGAGTTCAACAGGCCAGTAAATTGGGCATTTTTGCGGTATATTAGATCATGTCAAATTTGTGAGGTTAAATGCCTATTGAAAGACATTGCAAATGGACAGTACATTTCCAATGTTTTTAATGAGGAATTTATGAAAAAGGATACTGCACACTTCTCTTGATAGTATCACTGAACTTTCATTAGCTTAAGTATCGACCTCACGGCCTTAGTCAGAGCTTTAATGAGGAGTCTGCCATCACCAAATGGGCATGCTGAAATCTACACCAACGAGCGATGGAGAGGAACCAGTATCACTGCCTTGCCATCCCGATTTCAACTGGCCAGTCAAATGGGCATTTCTGTAGTATATTAGAGCATGTCAAATTCGTGATGGTAAATGTCCATTGTTTCACATTGCAAATGGACATCCGTGCAACAAGTTTCCTGAACAGGTTACCAGGAGCACATTTTTGAAAAATGTTTTTTATTGCTTTTATGGGGGTGCAAGGGGTCCATGGCCAGGAAGGGAGCATCCCCCACCCGTGCCCAACCAATAGAGTAGGCGCCCCTGGTCATTTTGGACGTTTTTCAAAAAATCTTTAAAAATGACAGCGTCCCACTCCTCTCACATCAAACATGACAAATATACCTTCTCGGTTGATTCAGGGCTTAACATAGGGATATATATGATTTGGGCAGTATAAATGCATTTGGTCATGATTCACTGACTTTTGGGTTCGGAAACCGACTTCCTATGATCATATATGGCAAATGGACATAACATCCAGATTTGGTACTTTCAATACTTATGTATGGCATTTGGACATTTCTTATGCCATTTGGACATGGTTCACTGACTTTTGGGTTCGGAAACTGCCATAGCATCCTATGATGCTATGGCATCAACACTTAAATCGCTGGATGCTACTTATCATTGCGCACTTAGGTTTATTACAGGTGCTAGCTACAGAACTGACCACTGTGTTTTATATCAAAATGTGGGTTGGACTTCGCTGTCCATGAGACGAGAACAACATGCTCTTGTGTTTGTCTATAAAGCACTTCTGAATAAGCTACCTTCTAATTTATCATCACTCATCAATATTATAATTATAATTCCTAAAACCAGGTCTCAAGCATGGATTGCACTTAAGGCCCATGCGATTTCCACAGAGTTGGGTATGGCTGCCTTTTCCTGTTAAGCTCCTTGCCTATGGAATAGCCTGCTGACTAAACTTAAACTTGAGACTCTTGTCCCCCTTGCCCATTTTAAATATTTATTGGAGGATTTTTATTTTTGTATTGCTTGTAACTGTTTTTGGTAATGCAAGTTCTTGTGCTGTTAGAGGAATAACCTATGTGTAAATGTAATCTGTTGCTGTATTTTTTTGTGTTATCTGTGATCGTTTTTATGGTCCTGATTTGGTGCTTTCAATACTTATGTATGGCATTTGGATATTTCTTATGACATTTGGCCATGCTTCACTGATTTTTGACTTCCTGTCGTCATATATTGCAAATGGACAAAACATAGGCCTTATGGACAAACTCAATAAAAAAGACAAAGTTATGTTCATATGGTTGCTATATATGCATTACTGAATTTTTTTGGTATTTTTTCAAAAAAACAGTCCAGAAAGCAATTTTGTAGAGGGAGATGTATTTTAGAAAAAAATAATAATATTCAAAATTTGTCCCTTGGGTCTTGACTTTATGTCCATGTGCAATATGAAAATTTACAGTGGCGTTCTCGCCATCTTTGGGATTTTGCTGTATGACACTTGACATTTGCCAAATGCCACTTGCCATAAGCTTTGAATGAACTGCCATCCATTTGAGTGGTATTTGCGATCATGTATATGTTTCGCCCAATGGCAAATTGTTGCCATTCATTTTTGTTCATTTCATGGGGGTATTCCCTTCCCACTATAATCTAGTCCTCTTTGCATGCAGGCACTACACAGTATTTCCTCTACAGTCTAGTCTCCTTCGCAAGCTGGCTCTTCACGGTGTTTCCCCTACAGTCTAGTCTTCCTGGCAAGCTTCCTCTCTTTTATTTCCCCTACAGTATAGTCCTCTTGGTATGCTGGCTCTCATACATTTCCAACAATCAAGTCCTCTTGTTCAGGCTCAACACGGTAATTCCCCTTCAGCCAAGACCGCTTTGCATTTTGCCACACTTATGTTTCCTCTACAGCCTAGTCCTCTTGGCACGCTGGCAGCACACAGTATTTATTCTAAAGTCCTCTTGGTACGCGTCCTCTCTTATATTTCCCCTACAGTATAGTCCTCTTGGTAAGCTTCCTGTCTTATATTTCCCCTACAATCGAGTCCTCTTGGTAAGCTTCCTCTCTTATATTTCCCCTACAGTATAGTCCTCTTGGTAAGCTTCCTGTCTTATATTTCCCCTACAATCGAGTCCTCTTGGTAAGCTTCCTGTCTTATATTTCCCCTACAGTCTAGTCCTCTTGGTATTCTTCCTCTCTTATATTTCCCCTACAGTCTATTCCTCTTGGTACGCGTCCTCTCTTATATTTCCCCTACAGTCTAGTCCTCTTGGTAAGCTTCCTCTCTTATATTTCCCCTACAGTCGAGTCCTCTTGGTATTCTTCCTCTCTTATATTTCCCCTACAGTCTAGTCCTCTTGGTAAGCTTCCTCTCTTATATTTCCCCTACAGTCGAGTACTCTTGGCACGTTGCCTCACTTACAGTTGAAGTTGGAATTTTACATTCACCTTAGCAAAATATATTTAAACTCAGTTTTTAAAAATTCCTGACATTTAATACAAGTACAAATTCACTGTGCTAGGTCATTTAGGATCACCACTTTATTTTAAGAATGTAAAAAGTCAGAATAATAGCAGAGAAAATTATTTCTTTCAGCTTTTATTTCTTTCATCACATTCCCAGTGGGTCAGAAGTTGTAGCATTGCCTTAAATGGTTTAACTTGCGTCAAACATTTTGGGTAGCTTTCCACAAGCTTTCCCAAAACGTTGGGTGAATTTTGAACCATTCCTCCTGACAGAGCTGGTGTAACTGAGTCAGGTTAGTAGGCCTCCTTGCTCGCACATGCTTTTTCAGTTCTGCCCACAGATTTTTGATTGCATTGAGGTCAGGGCTTTGTGGTGGCCACTCCAATACCTTGACTTTGGAAGACCCATATCCGACCAAGCTTTAACTTCCTGACTGATGTCTTGAGATGTTTCTCAATATATCCACATAATTTCCTCTCCTCGTGATGCCATCTAATTACTGAAATGCACCAGTCCCTCCTGCAGCAATGCAACCCCACAACATGATGCTTCCATCCCTGTGCTTCACGGTTGGGATGGTGTTCTTCAGCTTGCAAGCCCCCCCCCCCCCCCCCTTCTCCTCCAAACATAATGATGTGTGTCCCCATGTGCAGTTGCAAACCGTAGTCTGGCATTTTTATGGCGTTTTTGGAGCAGTGGCCTCTTCCTTGCTGAGCGGCCTTACAGGTTATGTCAATATAGGACTTGTTTTACTGTGGATACAGATACTTTCGTATCTGTTTCCTCCAGCATCTTCACAAGGCCCTTTGTTGTTGTTCTGGGATTGATTTGCTCTTTTCGCACCAAACTATGTTAATCTCTAGGAGACAGAACGGGTCTTATTCCTGAGCGGTATGACGCCTGAGTGGTCCCATGGTGTTTATACTTGCATACTATTGTTTGTGCAGATGAACGTGGTACCTTCAGGCGTTTGGAAATTGCTCCTAAGGATGAACCAGACTTGTGGAGGTCTACAATTATTTTTCTTAGGTCTTGGCTGATTTCATTAGCTTTTCCCATGATGTCAAGCAAAGAGGCACTGAGTTTGAAGGTAGGCCTTGAAATACATCCACAGGTACACCTCCAATTGAATGAAATGATGTTAATCAGCCTATCAAAAGCTTCTAAAGCCATTAAATAATTTTCTGGAATTTTCCAAGCAATTTAAAGGCACAGTCAACTTAGTGTATGAAAACTTCTGACCCATTGGAATTGTGATACAGTGAATTATAAGTGAAATAATCTGTGTGTAAAAAATTGTTGGAAAAATTACTTGTGTCATGCACAAAGTAGATGTCCTAAAATACTTGCCAAAACAATAATATGTTAACAAGAAATGTGTGGAGTTGTTGAAACATTTGTTTTAATGACTCCAACTTAAGTGTATGTTAACTTCCGACTTCAACTGTATCTGAAAATGTTTATTATATTATTATAATACATAATATGATGAATTACAATAGCAATTGAACACATGCACTTCAATGTTATATCAATTCATATATGAATATAGCTATTCTCCAACAACATGGAAGTGGTTCCACTCTGTAGGCTACTGCTAATCACATCATTTAGCAGGTACAATCAGATTTTAACATTCTAGATTTGAACATTCTCTCATAACATTGGAATATCTCAAGTGAACCTGTGTCCTGTTACCAGTTACAATGTTACCAATGATTACCTGCTAAATTGTTGTTCATCTCTGTCAGAGTAGTCCTCCCTAACTGTATGATGAACCATATAACTGATCGTTACAATGTTTGTTCCCCTCAATAATTTCTTAATAATGTATATCATTGGATGTCTTCTCCATAAGGTGTTTCTTGGTGTTCTTCTCCGGCCTGAACAGAATAATAAAGCATTTAGGAACAAATAACAGAAAGAACAACCCAAAGCTAGAGGTGATGATGGCAAAGATCTCCACAGCTACAGTGAACTTCCCAGGAGAGCTGACATAAGCTGGGATAAAGGTGATCCAGACTGCACAGAATATGAGCATGCTGAAGGTGATGAATTTGGCCTCATTGAAGTTGTCAGGCAGCTTCCGAGCCAGAAAAGCCAGCACAAAGCACAAGAGAGACAGGAGTCCTATATAGCCCAACACAGCCCAGAAACCAATAGCTGAACCCACATCACACTCTAGAATGATCTTTTCCTTGTAGGTAGTGAGGTTTTTAATGGGGAAGGGAGGGGACAGGACCAACCACAGAGTGCATATCAAAGCCTGGACAAACGTGAAGGACACTACAGTCAATCTCTGCTGTGGAGGACCAAACCATTTCATGACATTACTGCCTGGAAGCGTAGCCCTGAAGGCCATCAACACCACTATTGTTTTCCCCAGAACACAAGAGATGCAGAGAACGAAGGTGATCCCAAACGCTGTGTGACGCAGCATACAGGACCAGTCAGAGGGCCGGCCAATGAAAGTAAGAGAACACAGAAAACACAGAGTCAAGGAGAAGAGCAGCAGGAAGCTGAGCTCAGAGTTGTTGGCCCTGACGATGGCCGGAGTTCGATGGCGGTAGAAGACTGTTGCCGTGGCGATTGCAAGACTAGCCCCGCCTACAGAGCAGGCGGTCAGGATGATTCCAAGGACCTCGTGGAAGGACAGGAACTCCACAGGCTTAAGGATACAGAGGTCTCTCTCAGCGTTGGGCCAGTACTCCTCGGGACAGATCAGACAGTCTGAAGAATCTGACCAGGACAAAACAACAGACATCAAATGTTAATAATAATAGACTCAGGTCTAATCTTTTACAAATACATGTCCCACAATGCTGCACTTTGTCAGTTTACAATAAAGAATGTTGAATTACTGTGCAGATTACATGAGATAATAAGAACAGGAACATGATTGACAGACACTACCTTTGTAGTGCTGGTAATGTGAATAAACCAATACTTAGTTAACCGTGACAGAAATTACTACACAACTGTTCCTATAGTCCTACCTGTGTTATTACTGATCTCTCCCTCTGCACATTGGATACAGTCATAACAGCATACAGGCTTTCCTTTCTGTACAGCCTTTCGAGTGCCTGGGGGACAGCTCTCACTGCACACTGACACAGGTACTTGTGTACTGTTCTTTACCCAGGTGATTTCCCTGTTGATGTCAAACCTCTGGTCAGGAGGCAGGGACGCATCATAGCACCCTACTGTCACAAACTCCATATTCCCACTCTCCTGTATCTGCCAGTTGACCAGCTCATAGGTGGCCACTGGGTCCCCGTTGGCATCGAAAGACACCTGGTACCCGTTACGAGAGAAGTTCACCCTCTTCAATCTCTCCAGGACCTAGGGTTTGGAAGGGCATGGGAGAGAGGGGACGGGAGAGATGGAGAGGTGTGAAGAGAGATGGTCAGAAGGGAAGAGAGAGATGGAGTGAGGGAGAGAGAGAAACAGAACATTAATTCACCTCATATATTTATCAAATGCAGTACTTCAGAACAAGTTGTAAAGTATAATGAGAACTCCTAGGCCTTCATACACATAGTCTAAATAAACATATCAATCTGAACATTATACTATCGTCTTGTCATTCACCTGTGTTGGCTTCACATGGAGGTTTTTGTCACAGTTCACAGTGGAGTTTTCTCTCTCTTCACAAACGATGCTGTGGATGGCGTGTGCTATGGCATAAACAGCTTTATACACCATGTTAGTGACACGCAGCTGGGATGTATCTGTGTAGGGGGCCTGTAGCTGCTGTATATCCTCACTGCCATCACAGACCTTCTCTTCAACCTCAACCCCTGTAGAGGTCCCTACAGACAGACAGAGAGAGATACCAACAGACCAACAGACAGACGGACGTATGGACAGATAGATAGATAGATATATATATAGATAGATAGATAGACAGACAGACAGATAGACAGATAGATATATACCTGTCCCCAGCCTACAGCCAAAGGCTCCCTCCCAGAACTCAGTGAGCAGGGGAGAGTTGGACACCTTCTGTGGGGAGAGGTCCAGGAGGAAGTCCCTGAGGCCGGGGATGACAGAGCGTTGGATGCCAAATCCGATGGCCCCGGCACACAGACCGAAGCGCAGCATATCTGGGTCAGTGACCCAGGACTCAGTCCCGATCCACTGGCGGGGTGGAGAGGGCAGGCGTTCCATCTCCTTCAGCAGGATCTTCATTTCCCCAATGGCTGTGAATGCAACCACCACCGGGGCTGTGGAGCTGGGGAACATGATTATATCATATGCTTATTATGCTGGTCATGTTTGTCATTCATTGGAATGTCTCAGTGAAGTGAACATGAACATTAGTTTTAATCAACACTTTTTGACATGCTTAAGATATCTAAATCATGTAGGTCTCACAGATCAGCTTCGGGAAAAGAGAGAAATGAATAACAATAGTATTTAAAAAAAAATATGGTCTTGCATTTGTGTGAATGAAAAGTTCACCAGTAATCACGGATCACCTGCGGATCACGTCGGCCACCCGTTGCACTCTGCTGAGTGGGTTGGTACGGGAGAAGGCTTCAGAATACTCCACACAGATACCTTCCTCTTGTGCTGCCTGTAGGAAAGCCGCCATCCCGTTATTACCGTAGTCAGAGTCGGAACGGACCGCCCCAATCCAGGTCCAGCCGAAGTGCCTGATGAGGTGGGCCAGAGCGGCAGCCTGGAACTGATCACTGGGGATGGTTCTGAAGAAGGTTGGATACTGTTTCTTATCACTCAGACAGGCACAGGTGGAAAAGTGACTCACCTTGGTAAAAACAGACAGTCGAAAACATGAGAAAGAACATCATGTCGGCCAAACGAGTCTCAGGTATTGGTTACTTCCTACTTTTTTTCTTTATAAGTTTGGTATGAGGTTAGGGAGACATTAATTATAATAATTTATTGTTTTTCATTGGGCCAGATTGAAAAGGATACATATTTCTACCCGTTTCTATCTTGGTCGTTCTATTCATATTGACAATAGTAAAATAAGACATACTGGTGCTGTGAAAAACATGAGTAAAAGGTGTGAAACTAATCCCTGGTCTCCCATAACAACCTAGCCTATGAAAGATAGTCCTCAGATCATGTTCTAATGCCACAAGATGTTCTCCAGAGTCAT
Source organism: Oncorhynchus mykiss (assembly GCF_057628025.1). NCBI lineage: Eukaryota > Metazoa > Chordata > Actinopteri > Salmoniformes > Salmonidae > Oncorhynchus > Oncorhynchus mykiss. The sequence goes on from NC_143045.1 coordinate 38,862,452, forward strand.
TGTCCTCAGTCTATGTTCACATGCATTTCTCTACATAATTTCACACTGAAATGTATATTCCTGAAAGAGAGGAGAAAACAGTTGGAATACGGTAAATTAATAAAAGTAGAACTCATTCCTGAAAGAGAGGAGAATATAAAGTAGGAATACAATAAGTTTAAAAGAAGCTGAATTATTTCTGTCCACAGGAGTTTACCTGAGGAATGCCGAAAGGGCCGATGATGCGCAACATGCTGATGGTTGGCGTGGAGCCAGACTCGCCCACGATAGCTGTCACCGTAGGCGACCCCGAGCACTCTTCTCCGGTATCAAACATTGGGTCCAGGCCGTTAGCCAGTTGGAAGGCCACATTCATGGCCATGGGGACCGAGGTGCATGAGTCGTGCACTTGATAACCGAGTGTGACACCTGGTAGAAGGTCTGAACTGTTGTTTATCTCCTCAACTGCGAAGACCATGGCGCGCGAGAAGCGCAACTCACGAGTATCCAAACTGTAAATAGAAAGTAGGTGAGTGAGCACCTCTTGACAAAATGGTAAACTAGCCGATAGAATATATGGTTATACGAGGGTAAACATCTTCATATCTAGCCTTATTTTCCTCACTGTTTACATGCCTACACTTTTGATATCCGTAATTGAGGACATTGTAGTATAGCTGTCACGGGGACTAGGTGGGTGAAGGAATCAGACACAGAGATTTCCACTGGGGTTAAGTGCTCTTTACTTCGGCACAGCAAATGATAAGCCCAACAATATAGGGCCCGGACATACAACGTGACAACCCAAAAAACACAGGGTGCCAAGTTAAGAAAATAAATCCACCTCTACCTAAAATACACACACGTAACATAAAGACAATCTCGCAGAAAACAAGGGTGGGTCCACCTACTAAATATAGGGAAGCTCATTAAACCAAACAACAGAAACACAGGTGAAACTAATTAGACAAAACAAACAGACAAACGAAAAAGGGATCGGTGGTGGGCTAGTAGGATGGTGACACGAGCACCGCCTGAACAAGCAGGGGAGCCAACTTCGGTGGAAGTCCTGACAATAGCCTTCATTTGAAAATGTGACACTTTGCAACAGTAGGCTTTATCTACTCTCTCAGATACAAACACACTTTTTTATCTGTCTTAAAAACCCTGTTCATCTGTCTTAAAAACACTGGTTATCTGTCTTTAAAACACTGTTTACCTGTCTTTAAATACACTGTTCATCTGTCTTTAAAATGCTGTTTACCTGTCTTTAAACACACTGTTTCTCTGTCTTTAAAATACTGTTCATCTGTCTTTAAAATACTGTTTACCTGTCTTTAAACACACTGTTTCTCTATCTTTAACACACTGTTCATCTGTCTTTAAAACACAATTTATCTGTCTCTAAACACACTGTCTCCATGTCTTTAAAACACAATTTATCTCTCTCCCCACACAGCCACAGTCCTGTCCCCTGCTCCCTCTTGCGCTCACTGACCTCCCTGTGCACTGCAGGGGCTCAGGCAGGCTGGTGTAGCTGTGTTCCACAGTGTGCATGTAGTTGTGGATGGAGAACACACCCCCGATGACAAAGTCCCCATCCTGGGAGAACGCCGGAGAACGAGGGGTGCCTTGGAGCCTGCATCTGATAGACTCCAGCCCAGAGGCAGAGGCAGAGGCAGATGAGAGCAAGGCAAGCTCACCATCCACCACAGCTAGATGTAGTAGAACCAGACTACCAGCCAGACTTGGATCCAGAGCAGGAGACGGAGAGAGCCTCATTCCCCTGATATGTAGAAGGTATGGCGTAATACAGCGCCACACAGACCCATATAGGTCAGGTTACCTCTCTACTCTGGGTTAAATACCCACCATACCTCTGTGGGGATTCCTCTGGGAGCCACACTGTGGGTATGGCCATGCCATGGAGGGAGGGGCTAGAGGCTGCTCTGCTCACCCAGTCAGGTCCTGCTTCTTTCAGCTATAGAGAGTGTATGCACCAGTATCAGAACTACGTTGACTGTAATGGTTTAGATAGACATAAACATGCATTAGACACACAATAACCATGAGCCTCTCTTATACTTCCCTTACTGTCTAGTCCTCTTGGCATGCTGGCTCTGCACAGTATTTCCCCAACTGTCTTGTGTTTTTGGTATGCTAGCTCTACACAGTTATTCCTCTACAGTCTAGTCCTCTTTGTAAGCTGGCTCTACTCAGTATTTCCCCTACAGTCTATTCCTCTTGTCACGCTGGCTCTTCACAGTATTTCCCCTACAGCCTAGTCCTCGTGGAACGCTGGCAGTACACAGTATTTCCCCTACAGTCTAGTCCTCTTGGTACGCTGGCAGTACACAGTATTTATTCAAAAGTCTAGTCCTCTTGGTATGCTTCCTCTCTTATATTTCCCCTACAGTCTAGTACTCTTGACACATTGCCTCCCTTACAGTTGAAGTCAGAAGTTTACATTTACCTTAGCCAAATACATTTAAAATCAGTTTTTCAAAATTCCTGACATTTATTCCAAGTAAAAATTCCCTTTCTTAGGTCAGTTAGGATCACCACTTATTTTAAGAAAGTGAAAAGTCAGAATAATAGTAGAGAAAATGATTTATTTCAGCTTTAATATCTATCATCACATCCTCAGTGGGTCAGAATTATACATACACTCAATTAGTATTTGGTTGCATTGCCTTTAAATGAATGGATCTGGGCTGGCCGCCATGCCTGGACTGGGCATCGGCACAGACGAAGGCTCCGGACATGGATCTGGGTTGGCCGCCATGCCTGGACTGGGCATCGGCACAGACGAAGGCTCCGGCCATGGATCTGGGCTGGCCGCCATGCCTGGACTGGGCATCGACACAGACGAAGGCTCCGGCCATGGATCTGGGCTGGCCGCCATGCCTGGACTGGGCATCGGCGCAGACGAAGTATCCGGCCATGGATCTGGGTTGGCCGCCATGCCTGAACTGGGCATCGGCACAGACGAAGGCTCCGGCCATGGATCTGGGCTGGCCGCCATGGCTGGACTGGGCATCGGCGCAGACAAAGTATCCGGACATGGATCTGGGTTGGCCGCCATGCCTGGACTGGGCATCGGCTTAGACGAAGGCTCCGGCCATGGATCTGGTTTGGCCGCCATGCCTGGACTTGTCACCTGCTCTGAGGAAGGCTCCAGCCATGGGGACTTGACACCGTACTGGCCAATGGTGCATATGAAGGCTCCTGACCTGGAGCAGGATTGAACACTGTGCCTGGAATAAGCACCGGCGCAGAGGAATGCTCCTGACCTGGAGCGAGACTGGACACCGTGCCCGGATTGGGCCCCAACGCAGAGGAAGACTCCGGCCATGGAGGAGTACTGGACACCGTGCATGGACTGGGCACTGGCGCAAAGGAAGTCTCCTGCCCTGGAGCAGGACTGGACACCTTACCTGGAAGCTCGTGACCGTTGACCGTCGCTGGAGGTTCCGGACCATTGATCGTCGCCAGAAGCTCTGGACTGGGAACCGTCGCCGGAAGCTCTGGACTGTGAACCGTCGCCGGAGGCCTAGTGTGTGGAGCCGGTACAGGTGGCACCGGACTGGTGACACACACTTCAGGGAGAGTGAGGGGAGCGAGCACAGGACGTACTGGACTGGGGAGACGCACTGGAGGCCTGGAGGCCTCCCATGTCCAAAACTCCTTTACCCCGTGGATACGCTGCTTGGTCCTCTTTTGGTGGGTTATTCTGTCACGGTTGTCGTAAGAACGGGACCAAGGCGCAGCGGATTTTGAGTTCTACATATTTATTCCAATGCGAAACTTAAGCCAACACCAAGAAATCAAATTAACGAACAACGGTATGTGACTATGTGGTACACATGCACAAACACAAAATAATATCCCACAAACACAGGTGGGAAAAATGTCTACTTAAATATGATCCCCAAATAGAGACAAAGATTACCAGCTACCTCTAATTGGGAATTATACAAAACACCAACATAGAAAATATAAACTAGAACATAACATAGAAATTATAAACTAGAATAACACGTAGTCACGCCCTGACCAACTACACCATAGAGAAACAAGGGCTCTCTATGGTCAGGGCGTGACAGTACTATGGTTTGTACAGATGAACATGGTACCTTCAGGTGTTTGGAAATTGCTCCCAAGGATGAACCAGACTACAATTTTTTTTCTGAAATCTTGGCCGATTTCATTTGATTGTACCATGATGTCAAGCAAAGAGGCACTGAGTTTGAAGGTAGGCCTTGAAATAAATCTGTAGGTACACCTCCAATTGAATGAAATTATGTCAATCAGCCTATCAAAAACTTCTAAAGCCATGAAATAATTTTCTGGAATTTTCCATGCTGTGTAAAGGCACAGTCAACTTAGTTTGTTATCTTCTCATCCACTTGAAGTGTGATACAGTGAATTATAAGTGAAATAATCAGTCTATAAACAACTGTTGGAAAAATGACTTGCGTCATGTACAAAGTAGATGTCCTAAAAGACTTGAATTTGTTAACAAGAAAATTGTGGAGTTGTAATGACTCCAACCTAAGTGTATGTAAACTTCCGACTTCAACTGTGTATGAAAATGTTTATTATATTATTATAGTAAATAATATGATGAATTACAATATCAATTGAACACATGCACTTCAATGTTATACCAATTCATATAGGAATAAAGCTTTTCTCCAACAACATGGAAGTGGTTCCACTCTGTAGGCTACTGCTAATCACATCATTTAGCAGGTCTAATTAGATTTTAACATTCTAGATTTGAACAATCTCTCATAACATTGGAATATCTAAAGTGAACCTGTCATGTTACTAGTTACAAATTTACCAATGATTAGCTGCTAAATTGTTGTTCATCTCTGTCAGAGTAGTCCTCCCTAACTGTATGATAAACCATATAACTGAACGTTACAATGTTTTTTCCACTCAATCATTTCTTAATAACGTATATCATTGGATGTCTTATCCCTAAGGTGTTTCTTGGTGTTCTTCTCTGGCCTGAACAGAATAGTAAAGCATTTAGGAACAAATAACAGAAAGAACAACCCAAAGCTAGAGGTGATGATGGCAAAGATCTCCACAGCTACAGTCAACTTCCCAGGAGAGCTGACATAAGCTGGGATAAAGGTGATCCAGACTGCACAGAATATGAGCATGCTGAAGGTGATGAATTTGGCCTCATTGAAGTTATCCGGCAGCTTCCGAGCCAGAAAAGCCAGCACAAAGCACAAGAGAGACAGGAGTCCTATATAGCCCAACACAGCCCAGAAACCAATAGCTGAACCCACATCACACTCAAGAATGATCTTTTCCTTGTAGGTAGAGAGGTTTTTAATGGGGAAGGGAGGGGACAGGACCAACCACAGAGTGCATATCAAAGCCTGGACAAACGTGAATGACACTACAGTCAATCTCTGCTGTGGAGGGCCAAACCATTTCATGACATTACTGCCTGGCAGTGTAGCCCTGAAGGCCATCAACACCACTATTGTTTTCCCCAGAACGCAAGAGATGCAGAGAACGAAGGTGATCCCAAACGCTGTGTGACGCAGCATACAGGACCACTCAGAGGGCCGGCCAATGAAAGTAAGAGAACACAGAAAACACAGAGTCAAGGAGAAGAGCAGCAGGAAGCTCAGCTCAGAGTTGTTGGCCCTGACAATGGCAGACGTTCGGTGGTGGTAGAAGACAGTTGCCGTGGCGATGGCCAGACTAGCCCCGCCTACAGAGCAGGCGGTCAGGATGATTCCAAGGACCTCATGGAAGGACAGGAACTCCACAGGCTTAAGGATACAGAGGTCTCTCTCAGCGTTGGGCCAGTACTCTTCTGGACAGATCAGACAGTCTGAAGAATCTGACCAGGACAAAATAACAGACACCAAAGGTTAATAATAATAGATTCAGGTTTTATTTATTTACAAATACATGTCCCACAATGCTGCACTTTTTCAGTTTACAATAAAGAATGTTGAATTAATGTGCAGCTTACATGAGATAATAAGAACAGGAACATGATTGACAGACACTACCTTTGTAGTGCTGGTAATATGAATAAACCACTACTTAGTAAACCGTGATAGAAATTACTACACAACTGTTCCTATAGTCCTACCTGTGTTATTACTGATCTCTCCCTCTGCACATTGGATACAGTCATAACAGCATACAGGCTTTCCTTTCTGTACAGCCTTACGAGTGCCTGGGGGACAGCTCTCACTGCACACTGACACAGGTACTTGGGTACTGTTCTTTACCCAGGTGATTTCCCTGTCGATGTCAAGCCTCTGATCAGGAGGCAGGGACGCATCATAGCGCCCCACTGTCACAAACTCAATCTTCCCACTCTTCCGTCTCTGCCAGTTGACCAGCTCATAGGTGGCCACTGGGTCCCCGTTGGCATCGAAAGACACCTGGTACCCGTTACGAGAGAAGTTCACCCTCCTCAACCTCTCCAGGACCTGGGGTTTGGAAGGGCAAGGGAGAGAGAGAGAGGGGACGAGAGAGAATGAGAGAGGTGAAGAGAGTTGGAGATAAGGGAAGAGAGAGATGAGAGAAGGGATGAGAGATGGAGAGATATATGGACAGAGGGGAAGAGAGAGATGAGAGATGGAGAAAGGGGAAGATAGATGGAGAGAGAAACAGAAAATTAATTCAACTTATTTTTATCAGATGCGTTACTTCAGAAGAAGTTGTAAAGTATAATGAGAACTCCTAGGCCTTCATACATGTTGTCTATATAAACATATTTATCAGGAAATTAGACTATAGACTTGTCACTCACCTGTGTTGGCTTCACATTAAGGTTTTTGTCACAGTAAACAGTGGAGTTTTCTCTCTCTTCACAAACGATGCTGTGGATGGCGTGTGCTATGGCATAAACAGCTTTATACACCATGTTAGTGACACGCAGCTGGGATGTATCTGTGTAGGGGGTCTGTAGCTGCTGTATATCCTCACTGCCATCACACACCTTCTCTTCAACCCCAACACCTGTAGAGGTCCCTACAGATAGATAGAGAGAGAGAGACAGACAGACAGACAGAGAGAGATACCAACAGACTAACAGACGGACGGACGGACGGACGGACGGATGGATGGATTGATAGATAAATGATAGATAGATGATAGATAGATAGATATATAGATAGATAGATACCTATACCCAGCCTACAGCCAAAGGCTCCCTCCCAGAACTCAGTGAGCAGGGGAGAGTTGGACACCTTCTGTGGGGAGAGGTCCAGGAGGAAGTCCCTGAGGCCCGGGATGACAGAGCGTTGGATGCCATATCCGATGGCCCCGGCACACAGGCCGAAACTCAGCAAATTTGGGTCAGTGACCCAGGACTCACTCCCGATCCACTGGCGGGGCGGAGAGGGCAGGCGTTCCATCTCCCTCAGCAGGATTCTCATGTCCCAAGCGGATACGAATGCCACCACCACCCGTGCTGTGGAGCTGGGGAACATGATTATATCATATGCTTATTATGCTGGTCATGTTCGTCATTCATTGGAATTCTCAGTGAAGTGAACATGAACATTAGTATTAATCGACACTTTTGACATGCGTAAGATATGCAAATCATGTTGGTCTCACAGATCAGCTTTGTGTAAAGAGAGAAATTATTAACAATAGTATGTTTTATAAATATGGTCTTGCATTTGTATGAATGAAAAGTTCACCAGTAATCATGGATCACCTGCGGATCACGTCAGCCACCCGTTGCACTCTACTTAGTGGGTTGGTAAGGGAGAAGGCTTCAGAATACTCCACACAGATGCCCTCCTCTTGTGCTGCCTGAAGGAAAGCCGCCATCCCGTTATTACCGTAGTCAGTGTCGGAACGGACCGCCCCAATCCAGGTCCAGCCGAAGTGCCTGATGAGGTGGGCCAGAGCGGCAGCCTGGAACTGATCACTGGGGATGGTTCTGAAGAAGGTTGGATACTGTTTCTTATCACTCAGACAAGCACAGGTGGAAGAGTGGCTCACCTAGGAAAAAACAGACAATCGAAAACATGAGAAAGAACATCATGTTGACCAAACGAGTCTCAGTTATTGGCTACTTTCTGCTTTTTTTATTTTGCTATGTAGTTTGATGTTAGGGAGACATTAATAATAATAAGCAATCTCATTGTTTTTCATTAGGCCAGAATGAAAAAGGTACACAAAACTGTGACACCAATCCCTGGTCTCCCATAACAACCTAGGCTATGAAAGATAGTCCTCAGATCATGTTTTAATGGCGACAGAAGATCTCCAGACTCATAATCCTCGGTCTATGTTCAAATGCCTAGAGAAGTTCTCCAGACTCATCGTCCTCAGTCTATGTTCAAATGCCTAGAGAAGTTCTCCAGACTCATCGTCCTCAGTCTATGTTCAAATGCCTAGAGAAGTTCTCCAGACTCATAGTTCTCAGTCTATGCTCAAATGGTTTTCTCCACATAATTTCACACAGAAATGTATATTCCTGAAAGAGAGGAGAATACAGTTGGAATACAGTGAATTAAAAGTTGAACTCATTCCTGAAAGAGAGGAGAATATAAACTAGAAATACAGTAAATTAAAATAAACTGAATGATTTATTTTCACAAGAGTTTACCTGAGGAATGCCGAAAGGGCCGGTGATACGCAACATGCTGATGGTTGGTGTGGAGCCAGACTCGCCCACGATAGCTGTCACTGTAGTCGATCCAGAGCACTGTTCTCCGGTATCAAACATGGGATCCAGGCCGTTAGCCAGCTGGAAGGCCACTTTCACGGCCATAGGGACCGAGGCGCAGGAGTCGTGCACTTGATAACCAAGCGTAATACCCGGTAGAAGGTCTGAACTGTTGTTTATCTCCTCAACTGCGAAGACCATGGCGCGTGAGAAGCGCAACTCACGGGAATCCATACTGTAAATAGAAGATGGGTCAGTGAGCACCTCCTGATGAATGATGAACTAGACTATAGAATGTTACCATGGCAAACAGCCTAATATCTAGTATTATTTTCCATACCGTCCATATGACTACACTTTTGTTGTCTGTAATTGAGTAAATTGTATTATAGTCTGCATTTGAAAATGTGATCCTTTGCAACAGTAGGCTTTACCTTCTCTTTTAATCTGTCTTTATACACACAGTTAAACTGTCTTTTAAACCCTGTTTGTCTCTTTAAACACTGTTTATCGTCTTTATAAAAACTGTTCATCTCTTAAACTTTTTATCTGTCTTTAACAAATTGTTTATCTTTCTTTAAACACTTTGTTTCTCTGTGATTAAAACTTTCTCTCTTTCTTTAAACACACTGTTTATCGGTCTTTAAACACACTGTTTATCGGTCTTTAAACACACTGTTCCTCTGTCTGTAAACAAACTGTTTATCGGTATTTAAACACATTGATTCTCGGTCATTAACACACTGTTTATCGGACTTTAAACACACTGTTTGCCGGGCATTAAACACACTGTTCCTCTGTCTTTAAAACACAATTTATCTGTCTACCCACACAGCCACAGTCCTGTCCCCTGCTCCCTCTTGCGCTCACTGACCTCCCTGTGCACTGCAGGGGCTCAGGCAGGCTGGTGTAGCTGTGTTCCACAGTGTGCATGTAGTAGTGCATGGAGAAAACACCCCCGATGACAAAGTCCCCGTCCTGGGAGAACACCGGAGGACGAGGGGTGCCTTGGAGCCTGCATCTGACAGACTCCAGCCCAGAGGCAGAGACAGAGGCAGACGAGAGCAAGGCAAACCCACCAGCCACCACAGCTAGATGTAGTAGAACCAGACTACCAGCCAGACTTGGATCCAGAGCAGGAGTCGGAGAGAGCCTCATTCCCCTGATGTGTAGAAGGTATGGAGTAATACAGCGCCACACAGACCCACATAGGTCAGGTTACCTCTCTACTCTGTGTTAAATACTCACCGTACCTCTGTGGGGATTCCTCTGGGGGCCACACTGTGGGTATGGCCATGCCAGAAAGGGAGGGGTTAAAAGCTGCTCTGCTCACCCAGTCAGGTCCTGCTTCTTTCATCTATAGAGAGTGTATGCAGCAGCATCAGAACTACGTTGACTGTAATGGTTTAGATAGACATAAACATACAGTAGACACACTATAACCATCTTGCTCTCTTATATTTCCTCTACAGTCTAGTCCTCTCTCCACACTGGCTCTACACAGTATTTCCCAGACAGTCTAGTCCTCTAGGCACGCTGGCTCTACACAGTATTTCCCTGACAGTCTAGTCCTCTTGGCAAGCTGGCTCTACACAGTATTTCCTCGACTTTCTAATCCTCTTTGCACTTTGACTCTCTAATATTTCCCCTACAGTCTAGTCCTCTTGGCACGCTGCTTCTCTTATATTTCCATTGCAGTCTAGTCCTCTGGTATGCTGGCTCTACACTGGAACCTTGAACGAAACCTGGAGAGGAACTAGGCTCTGAGGGGCGGCCAGTCCTCTTCTGGCTGTGCCATTGAGAGAGTCAAAAACAGCAGGTCCGGGACAAGGGAGCACTTCCGGTGACAGTTGAAACTGGAACAGCAGCACAACCAGGTGGACTGAGGACAGCAAGGAGTCATCAGGCCAGGTAGTCCTGAGGCATGGTCCCAGGGCTCAGGTCCTCCGAGAGAAGAGAAATACAGAGAGAGAAAGAGAGAGATAATTAGAGGGTGCATACTTAAATTCACACAGGACACTGGATAAGACAGGAGAAATACTCCAGAGACAACAGTGAACCTAGCCCCCCGACACATAATCTATTGCAACATAATTACTGGAGGCTGAAACAGGAGGGGTTGGGAGACACTGTGGCCCCATCCTATACACACTGACAGGGCCAATCAGGCAGATATAACCCCACCCACTGTGCCAAAGCACAGCCCCCGCACCACTAGATATCTTTAACCACCAACTTACTACCCTGAGACAAGACAGAGTATAGCCCACGAATATCTCCTCCACGGCACAAACCCGAAGGGGGCGCCAACCAACAAAGGAAGATCATGTCAGAGACTCAACCCACTCAAGAGACGTACCCCTCCTAGGGATGGCATGGAAGAGCACAAGTAAGTCAGTGACTTAGCCCCCCTAATAGGGTTGGAGGTAGAGAATCCTTGTGGAGAGAGGGGAACCGGACAGGCAGAGACAGCAAGGGCGGTTTGTCGCTCCAGTATCTTTCCGTTCACCTTCACACCACTGGGCCAGACTACACTCAATCATAGTCCCTAAGGAAGAGATGAGTCTTAAATAAAGCTTTAACTTCTTGGTGACTGGGGGGCAGTATTGAGTAGCTTGAATGAATAAGGTGCCCAGAGAATACTGCCTGCTACTCAGGCCCAGTTGCCAATATATGCATATTATTTGTAGATTTGGATAGAAAACACTCTGAAGTTTCTAAAACTGTTTGAATGATATCTGCGAGTATAACAGAACTCATATGGCAGGCAGAAATCCAACCAGAAAGTTGGAAATCTGAGCTTGGTTGTTTTTCAACTTATTCCCTATTGAAGATACAGTGGGATATTGGTCGTGTTGCACTTCCTAAGGCTTCCACCAGATGTCAACAGTCTTTAGAACCTAGTTTGATGCTTCTACTGTGAAGTGGGGCTGAATGAGAGGGGAATGAGTCAGAGGTCTGGTAGAATGCTTTGAGCTCGTGATGCACTGTCATGTGAGATAGCTCGCGTTTTATTGCTTTTCTGCAGACAAAGGAATTCTCCGGTTGGAACATTTTTGAAGATTTATGTTAAAAACATCCTAAAGATTGATTCTATACTTAGTTTGACATGTTTCTATGGACTGTAAACTGAACTTTTTGGACTTTTCGTCCGACCTTTCGGCTGGAATTGCACGTGCGTTTGGATTTGTTTACCAAACGCCCTAACAAAGGAAGGTATTTGGACATAGATGATGAACTTTATCGAACAAATCAAACATTTATTGTGTAACTGGAATTCCTGGGAGTGCACTTTCACTGGCTGTTGTGGGGTGGTTCCGCTAGCGGTACCCCAGTCCTCGACAGGTTAATCCAGCCGCTGTGTCAGATTTCAAAAAGGCTTTACGGCAAAAGCACACCATGCGATTATGTTAGGTCAGCGCTTAGCCACCAAAAACCATACAGCCATTTTCCAACCATTTAGTGCAGCGACCGTGCAAAAAAGAAGGCCCAAAATGAAGCCTATGTGGGATATGAATTCCATATCAAACTGTCTTCGATGACAATCCATAAGGCCACTATGAGGTCTATCTGTGTTGATTCTAATCTTCCTGGTACAACCGGAAGTGGGTTAAAATCACCCTAAAAGTGTTTTGATATACCCAATTTACAGTTTGGGAAAAACACTGCATTCAACCCTATGTAAATCAGTCAGTTCTTAAACTCTCTAGGCTAGGTGGGACGCTACCTTCCCACCTAACCAACATCTGGTGAAATGGCAGAGCACCAAATTCAAATGAATTTACTATAAATAGTCAACTTTCATGAAATCACACGTGCAATACACCAAATTAAAGCTACACTTGTTGTTAATCCAGCCAATGTGTCAGATTTCAAAAAGGCTTTACGGCGAAAGCAAACCATGCTATTATCTGAGGACAGCACCCCTTCAAACATATACAGACAATCATATTTCAACCCGCCAGGTGCGGCACGAAACTCAGGAGTAAAGATATAATTCATGCCTTACCTTTGATGAGCTTCTTCTGTTGGCACTCCAATATGTCCCATAAACCTCACAAATGGTCCTTTTGTTCGATTAATTCCGTTGTTATATATCCAAAATGTCCATTTATTTGGCGCGTTTGATCCAGAAAAACACTGGTTCCAAATCGTGCAACATGACAATAAAATATCTCATAAATTACCTGTAATCTTTGTCCGAACATTTCAAACAACTTTCCTAATACAACTTTAGTTATTTTTGAACGTAAATAATCGATAAAATTTAAGACGGGATGAACTGCATTCAATACCGGAGGAAGACAAAGTATAGCGTGTATTTCAGGTTGTGCGCATCTATCAAACAATACAGAGATAAATAAAGAGAGTGACCTCAATTTCTTTTTCTTTTCTGGATGGTTTGTCCTCGGGTTTCGGGTGCCAAATAAGTTCTGTTATACTCACAGACATCATTCAAACAGTTCTATACACTTTAGAGTGTTTTCTATCCATATCTACTAACAATATGCATATCCTAATGTCGTTTCTTTGGCTATGCCGGATTAAGTGATATGACATGCTATTCTATAAAATAATTTCTCTGTAATTGATATTGCCTGATTGAGCTAATCATGTAAATGTGATTAACTAGAGTGTTGGGCACCACAAAATAATATTTATAGAGCTGTTATCTTCCGAATAAACTCTTAAAGACCTCGTAATATTTTACATCAACAGCAGTCAATATTAATCGTCATCTTAATTTAGTCTCAGCTGAAAGTTGCAAATTCTTGGTTATCTGCACGAACCCTGGCTAACAAGTTGAACCAGCAATACAAAATTGGGTTTAATTATTTATTTACTAAATACCTAACTAATCGCACATAATTACACATACAGATAATTAAATCATAACTTGATTACAAATTACGTCATAAAGGAAAACGTCCCTAGCGGGCGGAACAGATATGATAGCTTGTTACACAAAGGAAAAGGGGCTGGGTTTGAGTGAAAGAGCGGGAAGACTGAGGAACAAAGGGCAAAGCTGTGCTATCGTAAATACAGTATCTTGGATACTTTGTAGTAACGTCATTGTGTGGTAGACGGGATACTCTGTCTGTTCAAAGTTCATACCATTCGCAACCAAAGCTCATGCTGATGTTGGCTTCGTTCTGTAGTTATTATCTGAACCATTCTGACATCAGACCGTCGTCCTCACGTCCTCGGAACAGGAGGTTATATTGTCGTCAAGGGCTTACATAAGAAGGGAGAGGAGGGCGTGTTTGAAAAGTATTATAGCACATGTCCCTTCACAGGGGCGGGCCACTGATTGAGCTGAGCCATATCTTATGAAAACCCAAATCTCACATTTTAGAAGCTAAAATCACATGTCATCCCATCACAAATAATTTCATATTCAAACATTTAAATTGAACAACAATTCCAGGTGAATCCGATAACTCTGATGTGTAGACTTTCCACTGTAGAGTTTATGTCGTCTTGTCATTGATGAGAATGTCTCAGATGACAACCGAACTGACATCATATTCATTAAAAGGTAATTTACAACCTTCACGAGTGCAGTATCAGTGCTATGATGGGGTCTAAAATCAGACTGAAGTGTTTCGTATACGTTGTTTGTCTTCAGGAAGGCAGTGAGTTGCCGTGCAACAGCCTTTTCTAACATTTTTGAGAGGAATGGGAGTTTTGATATAGGCCGATAGTTTTTTATATTTTCTGTGTCAAGGTTTGACTTTTTCAAGAGAGGCTTTATTACTGCCACTTTTAGTGAGTTTGGTACACATCCGGTGGACAGGGAGCTGTTTATTATGTTCAACATAGGAGGACCAAGCACAGGAAGCAGCTCTTTCAGTAGTTTAGTTGGAATTGGGTCCAATGTGCAGCTTGAAGGTTTAGAGGCCATTACTATTTTCATCAATGTGTCAAGAGATATTAAAAAACGTGAGTGTCTCCCTTGATCCTAGGTCAGTGTTGCTCAGACTCAGGACAACTGAGCTTTGGAGAAATACACATATTTAAATAAATGTCCGTAATTTGCTTTCTAATGATCATGATCTTTTCGTCAAAGAAGTTCATGAATTTATCACTTCTGATGTAAAAGCCATCCTCTCTTGGGGAATGCTGCTTTTTAGTTAGCTTTGCGACAGTATCAAAAATGTATATATGATTGTTCTTACTCTCCTCAATTCAGTTGGAAAAATAGGATGATCGAGCAGCAGTGAGGGATCTCCGATACCGGTCTTTCCAAGCAAATCAGAAGACTTCTAGTTTGGTATAGTGCCATTTCGGTTCCAATTTTCTGGAAGCTTGCTTCAGGACTCTGGTATTTTCTGTATACCAGGGAGCTAGTTTATTTATGACAAATGTTTTTAGTTTTTAGGAGTGTGACTGAATCTAGGGTATTACGTAAGGTTAAAATAAGTTCCTCAGTTAGGTGGTTAATGTTCCTTTGTCTGTACAAATTAAGTGGAATGTAGCTACCTTTCACGTCAGTGCGCCAGACCGAGGTTGTGGCACTCTGACAGACAAATCACTCAATGAGCTCTTATGAGCGCCTTCTTTAGAGTAGAATCCTCAAAACAGGTTCTAAATACTGTTGACATCTAGTGGAAGCCTTGGGAAGTGAAACATAACTAATATCCCACTGTATCTTCAATCCTGGTTGGATTTTTTCTCATGTTTTGCCTGCCATATGAGTTCTGTTATACTCACATACATCATTCAAATAGTTTTAGAAACTTCAGAGTGTTTTCTATCCAAATTGAATAATTATATGCATATTCTAGCTTTTATGGCTGAGTAGCAGGCAGCTTAATTTGGGCATGTTTTTCATCCAAGCTACCCAATACTGCCCCCTACCCCAAATAAGTTAATCTGGAGTTATTGTTGCGACACTAATTACTTTAATTGGTACACTTGGAATACAAAAATATGAAAACCTCAATATAAATATCCAAATTAGAGCACAGAAACATCATGAACAAATGAAACTCACATAATCACCCAGAAAAATCAATTGCAATACCATAGCAATTATGTTGACTGACTATTTATGGTAACAAACTGCTTAATTTGAGCACCACTGAGCA
This sequence comes from Oncorhynchus mykiss, assembly GCF_057628025.1. Lineage (NCBI taxonomy): Eukaryota > Metazoa > Chordata > Actinopteri > Salmoniformes > Salmonidae > Oncorhynchus > Oncorhynchus mykiss. Next base: position 38,878,199 of record NC_143045.1, read on the forward strand.
TTAACATTCTACTAATGGCTTTAAAATCCCCTAGTTGATTTCCGCAGACCCACAGAAATTCAAATAGCATAGAAAAAAATCCCCATAAAAATCTGTCAGTTTAAGATAGCAATATTTTTTTGCATTGAATGTGTCTCAATCCACCTCATCCACACTTACAAGGTGACAAAGCTAGAGCGATGTTTGTCAGACCATGAGACTTCCCGAAAATTGGTCTTCTCACAAAATCGTCTGTAGCATCCAAATGGTTTGCCTTTGAACTCTATTGAAAGATAAGACTCACAAACACAATGGTATTCTCCGTTTTGCTCTATGACCTCCACACGCTCTTGGGACTCAAGATCTGCCAACTTCTGTTTTGTAGCATCCAAACCGTTTCGGCTACACACTGATACATGTGAGACTAGTCGGGTGTTTTGCGCGAGGAAGCCCACAGGCATCACAATACTCGTCTGAATGTCCCCGGTACCTGTTCTAAAAAATTATGGAAGTATGTACAGTCGTGGCCAAAAGTTTTGAGAATGACACAAATATTAATTTCCACAAAGTTTGCTGCTTCAGTGTCTTTAGATATTTTTGTCAGATGTTACTATGGAATACTGAAGTATAATTACATGCATTTCATAAGTGTCAAAGGCTTTTATTGACAATTACATGATGTTGATACAAAGAGTAAAAATGTGTAGTGGTGACCCTTTTTTTTCAAGACCTCTGCAATCTGCCCTGGCATGCTGTCAATTAACTTTTGGGCCACATCCTGACTGCTGGCAGCCCATTATTGCATAATCAATTCTTGGAGTTGGTCAGAATTTATTTATTTATTTTTTTCCACCTGCCTCTTGATGATTGACAACATGTTCTCAATGGGATTGAGGTCTGGGGAGTTTCCTGGCCATGGACCCAAAATATCGATGTTTTGTTCCCCGAGCCACTTAGTTATCACTTTTGAAAAATAGCAAGGTGCTCCATCCATCATGCTGGAAAATACATTGTTCATCACCAAACTGTTCCTGGATGGTTTGGAGAACTTGCGTTGGATGTGTTGGTACCTTCTTTATTCATGGCTGTGTTCTTATCCAAAATTGTGAGTGAGCTCGCTCCCTTGGCTGAGAAGCAACCCCACACATGAATGGTCTCAGGGTGCTTTATTGTTGTCATGACACAGGACTGATGGTAGCGCTCACCTTGTCTTTTCCGGACAAGTTTTTTTTCAGGATTTCCCAAACAATCGGTAAGGGGATTCATTAGAGAAAAAGACTTTACCCCAGTCCTCAGCAGTCCAATCCCTGTACCCTTTGCAGAATATCAGTCTGTCCCTGATGTTTTTCCTGGAGAGAAGTGGCTTCTTTGCTGCCCTTCTTGACCCCAGGCCATCCTCCAAAAGTCCTCGCCTCACTGTGCATGCAGATGCACTAACACCTGCCTGCTGCCATTCCTGAGCAAGCTCTGTACTGGTGGTGCCCCAATCCCGCAGCTGAATCAACTTTAGGAGACAGTCCTGGCGCTTGCTGGACTTTCTTGGGCGCCCTGAAGCCTTCTTCACAACAATTGAACTGCTCTCCTTGAAGTTCTTGATGATCCGATAAATGGTTGATTTAGGTGCAATCATACTGGCATCAATATCCTTGCCTGTGAAGCCCTTTTTGTGCAAAGCAATGATTACGGCACGTGTTTCCCTGCAGGTAACCATGGTTGACAGAGGAAGAACAAAGATTCAAGCACCACCCTCCATTTGAAGCTTCCAGTCTGTTATTCGAACATGATGTCAGCTGGTCCTTTTTTTGGCAGGGCTGAAATGCAGTGGAAATGTTTTTTGGCAAAGAGGGATTTTGCAATTAATTGCAATTCCACACCACCATGTTTGACAGTGGGGATGGTGTGTTCAGCTGTGTTGCTTTTACGCCAAACATAACGTTGTGCATTGTTGCCAAAAAGTTCAATTTTGGTTTCATCTGACCAGAGCACCTTCTTCCACATTTTTGGTGTGTCTCCCAGGTGGCTTGTGGCAAACTTTAAATGACACTTTTTATGGATATCTTTAAGAAATGGCTTTCTTCTTGCCACTCTTCCATAAAGGCCAGATTTGTGCAATATATGACTCATTGTTGTCCTATGGACAGAGTCTCCCACCTCAACTGTAGATCTCTGCAGTTCATCCAGAGTGATCATGGGCCTCTTGGCTGCATCTCTGATCAGTCTTCTCCTTGTATGAGCTGAAAGTTTAGAGGGACGGCCAGGTCTTGGTAGATTTGCAGTGGTCTGATACTCCTTCCATTTCAATATTATCGCTTGCACAGTGCTCCTTGGGATGTTTAAAGCTTGGGAAATCTTTTTGTATCCAAATCCGGCTTTAAACTTCTTCACAACAGTATCTCGGACCAGCCTGGTGTGTTCCTTGTTCTTCATGATGCTCTCTGCGCTTTTAACGGACCTCTGAGACTATCACAGTGCAGGTGCATTTATACAGAGACTTGATTAGACACAGGTGGATTGTATTTATCATCATTAGTCATTTAGGTCAACATTGGATCATTCAGAGATCCTCACTGAACTTCTGGAGAGAGTTTGCTGCACTGAAAGTAAAGGGGCTGAATAATTTTGCACGCCCAATTTTTCAGTTTTTGATTTGTTAAAAAAGTTTGAAATATCCAATAAATGTTGTTCCACTTCATGATTGTGTCCCACTTGTTGTTGATTCTTCACAAAAAAATACAGTTTTATATCTTTATGTTTGAAGCCTGAAATGTGGCAAAAGGTCGCAAAGTTCAAGGGGGCCGAATACTTTCGCAAGGCACTGTACATCCGCACAAAACTAACACAGTCACACATGTGAAGGTTTCCCATAACACAGTAACCATAACATTTTTACATCTTCCAAACACAGTGTCAACCCAATTAGTCAGATAAGTATGCACCCCTGAGTTCATGGCCAACTCGTGAGCTAGGGTGTGTAAACCAGCCAAGGCCTTGGTCACTGATCCATCCGGAGCTGTGTCATCGAAGTCCAAACTACCTCCATACACTCCCACCCTTTTCAGCCAGCAAACATATCCAAGACTATTATATTCTGCCAAGCCATTCATTACATCTCTGATATAATTGGTGAAGCGCTGTGGATTTTTAACTTCTTCGATATAGAGGGCGCTCTTTTAATTTTTGGATGAAAAACCTACCAGTTTTAAACAAGATATTTTGTCACGAAAAGATGCTCGACTATGCATATAATTGACAGCTTTGGAAAGAAAACACTCTGACGTTTCCAAAACTGCAAAGATATTGTCTGTGAGTGCCACAGAACTGATGTTACAGGCGAAACCCAGATAAAAATCCAATCAGGAAGTGCCCGCATTTTTTGAAACCGCCTCATGGCAATGACTCCTTATATGGCTGTGAAGGAGCTAGGAGTCAGCTTACGTTTTCCACGTTTTCCCCAAGGTGTCTACAGCATTGTGACGTATTTGTAGGCATATCATTGGAAGATTGACCATAAGAGACTACATCTACCAGGTGGTTGCTTGGTGTCCTCCGTTGCAATAATTGCGTAATCTCCAGCTGCAGTATTTTTCCGTTTGTTTCTGATGAGAAGCCAGCTGCCACCACTGATAGATTATCGAATAGATATATGAAAAACACCTTGAGGATTGATTCTAAACAATGTTTGCCATGTTTCTGTCGATATTATGGAGCTAATTTGGAAAAAAGTTTGGCGTTGTAAGTGACTGCATTTTCCGGTATTTTTCTTAGCCAAACGTGATGAACAAAACGGAGCTATTTCGTCTACACAAATAATCTTTTTGGAAAAAAATGAACATTTTCTATCTAACTGAGAGTCTCATCATTGAAAACATCCGAAGTTCTTCAAAGGTAAATTATTTTATTTGAATGCTTTTCTTGTTTTTGTGCAAATGTTGCCTGCTGAATGCTAGGCTTAATGCTATGCTAGGCTATCAATACTCTTACACAAATGCTTGTGTAGCTTTGGTTGAAAAGCATATTTAGAAAATCTGAGATGACAGTGTTGTTAACAAAAGGCTAAGCTTGTGTTTCGATATATTTATTTCATTTCATTTGCGATTTTCATGAATAGGAAACGTTGTGTTATGGTAATGAGCTTGAGGCTATGATTACGCTCCCGGATACGGGATTGCTCATCGCTAGAGGTTAATAGATATAATTGATCCAATCCACATTCTCATTGAGAGTGGACCACCAAAAAATACTTGACTCTAATCCTGCCAGGATCAAATTTATAGATTTGATCTCATCTGCCCCCATCTCTCCCCTTGCCTCTGTGAAAGGAGGAAGCTTAGATTTCAGAGGAACATGTGGAAATAAATAGTGCAAATCCATATAACTGTTATTATCTGGCTTTCCTGCTTCCATGAATAGCTCTACCATACAGGCCATTCCCTTAGGTAACCAGTTTCCCTTTCCTTAAGATCTTTCATCTGAACTATCCACACCGGCTCTTGGCTCTGGACAACTCCACAGTCAGTATCTGCTTTGTCAGGGGGACTCTGTTTGTATTCTGCTGACTATAGAGCAATTAGCTGCTCTAACTTTTTCTACCTGGAATGCACTAGGTTATCAACTGAAACCCTTACTTTCACTACACTCCATCTTCTTCCATGCTGGGTATGTAGATGTATGTAGCCCTCTCACATAATGTGAGTGATAACCTGTTTCCATGAACTACACAGGGACTTGCATAGATGTCTTCCATAATAGCTGCTCTTAGTCCTGAACTGCCAAGGAGTCAGAGGCCCCATTTGGTCTACCTAGAACTCCACTGAGACATCCTTCCCAATCCCACTCTCACTTCCTGTTTATCCAGATCAAGTGATCTCTTATGCTTGGTTAATACTAAATCCTCATTGTTTAACTATGTCAACATTACCCTCTGGCCTTCTCGGGGTTCATGGTGTATCAGGAATAAGGTCCCACAACCAGACAGCTCAGGATGGACAGCCCACCTATAAAGCTCCACCCTCTTCCAGAGAACACATCATTAGCAAGAGCCAGACACACTTTCACTTCTATGAACAAAAACAGGGATGGAATGACGGGAAAGGAAATCTTCATTCGATAGATGGCCCCCGGAATTCTGTTAATTCCAGTTCTCCTCTCGAACACTGCTGTTGTTCGACAGTGTCATTGTGTCTTACCCTCCCACAGTGTGATATGAATCCGGATAGCTCTTTCAGCTAGCTGTCACCAGGAGTCCTTGGTATGGTCCCCTAAACAGGCCTCAGGGACTGGATTGAGTGACTTCACCTGTAATTCACCTGTAATTCACATGTAATGCATAAAATCCTGGACATACAGGCTTGGTTAACAAACAGTTTCTCATATGTTTTATCTTTTTATTTCCTTAACTTATATGCCTATTTGTTAGCTACATTTTTTTAAATTTTTTATTATTATTAGTTTATTATCCAATAGGCCACTAAGTGTCCTATCCTAGACCACAAACTTCCCCATCCCCCTTTTGATACCTGGCTCTGCCCAGGTAACAACCTTATATACCCTAAATAATGACTTAGGTAGGATTAGTAAATTATCCTTATGTTCTGACATTATCATGTATGTCCAATTCTCCCTTGGGCATCCATTCATATCAATCCTGTACCAATTCTCTGTCAAGTGTCTTATCTACTAAGTATCTGTGCTACTTATATATGTTCTTAAATATATATATTTACCGATTTAAACAGTAACCCTTTTCTCTCCTATCTCTCAAATACCACTAAGCGTCTCACTGTTTGACTTTATCTAAAATCATTGATTATAGAAAAAACATGTCTATGAGTGGCAATCTCTAAAATCCTTACATTTCCTTAATCCATCTATCTTAATCCTGACAATAATCCTAAATCATCACAGATGTCATATATTCCTGTCAAATGTAATACTATTTAAATTAAACCTCTTAATAGTCAAACAAAGCCAAAACAAATGCTAACCATATCAAATCCTTCCTACACTAATAAGATTTTTCCTTCAGGGATGCACAGTATTTTATCTGACAATAACATGAACTAACCTTAAAATCAGTTTCATCAATAATTTAATATATGTTGCATAGTGTGTGGAATACCTTATCTAGAGTAATTTATCACCCCTAAGAACTGAAACTTATTTTTCTATGTAATTTCCTGTCCTATTGGCTAAATATATATCCTATCCAAACCTCAATGTATCTTATCTCCCCCTATTTATTCTTAATGATAGATAGGATTTTTTTTCTGTTGTAATACCAAATCAATAATAGCCCATTCAAAAACTTCACAGCTAATGTTTGTAAACAGAATCCTGAACCACTTTCTCATCTGCGGTTCAAACTAAAATTCTAACCCCAAACTATAACTTCATTATTATGAATTTACCTTAAAACTAGTAAACCAAATGACCACAAATTCATTATACAAATGGCTCTCCCCTGAGGCTGATCAGACCCCAAGAGATACCCATGATAAGGTCAAAGGTCACACCACCCCTTTACATTCGTGTTCATCACCATATTAGACATATTAAAGAACCCTTTATCTTTAACCATTTTTATTCACTTGTCTAATTAAAACTCAGAAAATAACTCCTAATATTCCATATGTGAGTGTACCCCTTTAAGATATCTTGTCTCTGGGAACAGGGAAATCCCCTTAACTTCTTGCTCCTACTTGAGACGCAGATGTCTCAAGTAGACACCTGGAAATGCAAATGCGCTACGCTAAATGCTAAATGTACTCGTTAAAACTCAAACCTTTATCAAAATTCACATGCAGGGTATTGAATTAAAGCTACACTCGTTGTGAACCTAGCCAACAAGTCAGATTTTTAAAATGCTTTTCGGCGAAAGCATGAGAAGCTATTATCTGATAGCATGCAACACCCCAAAATGCCTGAATGCGACGTAAACAAAGACTTTGCTTATCCGGCGCTACACAAAACGCAGAAATAAAATATAAAACATTCATTACCTTTGACGAGCTTCTTTCTTGGCACTCCTATATGCCCCATAAACATCACTATTGGGTCTTTTTTTCGTTTAAATCGGTCCATATATACCCAAAATAGCTTTCTATGGAAGCTGTGTCATTCAGAAAAAAACATTGTTTTTAAACGCTGCGTCATTTTTTAAAATTAAAAAAGTTGACGATAAACTTTCACAAAACACTTCGAAATACTTTTGTAATCCAACTTTAGGTATTAGTAAACGTTTATAATCTATCAAAATGATTACAGGGCGATGTATATTCAATAGCTCCTCGTCTGCAAATCAATGGCTGCCAATGTGCACATTGAAAACATCCTGGTGGAGACCGGAAGAAACGGAATCCAGTTAGTTGGATTTTCCAAGAAATAACTCCATTGAAAATGACGACAATGGCGACATCGTGTGGAATCTGAATGAATTGCATGCAGGTCGATAATACATTTTGTGCCCTTTTAACAACCCATGAAAGTGACTTATGGAAATTATTTTTAGCTTTCAGAGAGCAGTTTTTCTTGCGTTTTTCAATGAAACACACGATCTGTTATAGTCACAGCCGTGATTTAACCAGTTTTAGAAACTTCAGAGTGTTTTCTATCCACACATACTAATCATATGCATATACTATATTCCTGGCATGAGTAGCAGGACGCTGAAAAGTTGCGCGATTTTTAACAGAATGTTCGAAAAAGGAAGGGGTAGACTTATTAACCCAAACGTTTACTACAACAACAAAACCTAATAATTATGATAATCCCCTCAAATCATTTCCCGGGCGAAATGTTCACTTTCGTTACAATTAAAACATTTTATATTTGTCTTTTGACTCACCTTATCCACTTTTCTCGACTTTATTCCTTTTTCTAACTCTATTATACCTCCCTCGGCTTCAGCAGGATTCACATATATGGGTGGTGATATTGCATGTAGCTCCTGCAGCCGTATTCTCACAACCACTATCTCATCGACCGGATTACCTCTGTATTCTTGGTATAATCGAGAAGTATATAGTTTGTTACCCTCAACCCCGCCCAATTGGCTAACTTTTTCATCTGCGGGAGCGGAGGGCAGCGCATCTTGGCTCTTTTTGGGTTTCCTCCTTCACCCTCAACTCTCTTTTTTGCTTCTGAAAGCCAAACTCCGGCTGTGTATAAGCCTTGTTTATTCTGCTTCTGCATGTCCTTGCCACATTCCTTATGTATCTGTTTTATAATAAATTCTAACTTTTCAACATCTAGATGCCCATCAAAACCATACATTTTTTCCCATTTTAAACAGAAATCAATATTCCTTCTGTCTTTCTGCTCCATATAATGGTAATCTCCCGTCCATTCCGGGACCTTCTTCGAGGATTTACTACCCATGTTTAATAAATCCTTACCGTTACTAGTAGCTATGGTATCTAATCACTTATCTATCTATGCCTTTCTATTTTTTACCTTCTACGTGTGTGTATTTATCGTTACACAGTTATTTTAGTTGCACTCCTGTCTGACTATGTGTGTGTCTCTTTAATGAAAATCAATGTGTATGGGATTCTATATTTATTTCTCCTTTCTGGAAACTTCGTCTATAGATTTGACCTGTGATCGGACATTACATACGTTAGGAAATTATGATTAATGTGACTGAACAAATCATTTTAAATGGAACTGTAAGTAAACTTATACTTCTTTCTTATTATATCTGATTAACAATATGAGTTCACAAGAAGGGATTGTGAGACACGGACAAGGAGTAATAAGTTAATGAACACCATTCCAACTAGGCAGAAACAAATGGGTTGTGGATTGTGTAAACACATAAGGTCGTTAGCCTATGGTTGACCCTACTGAAACTTAGCTCTGGGGTTTTTAGATAAGGCAGTGACTGCATTCCTAGGTGGGAGCGCGCTCCGATAATAAATTCTATTACCTATTATTGAAAGACTGGTCTGCGTCTATTTTATGCAAACAAGAAATCTTACAAATTCTCATAAAATAGATTAAGGGCTTTCAATTGATGAAAGCACATTGGCATAATTAAATTACAGTAACACATCCCACCCGTATACAATTATAAGCTCATGATAAACTATTGTTCCTTGGGACTTTCAATGTTAATATCTCATATCTCACTACTCTAGACTAGGTTTCCCTTTCCACCTCCTTGGATATTAATTTCTTTCAGTATTGAATAGGTTCAATTTTTCTGTTCACCTAGAATTACCCTGCCTTCTCACCAAGACTAATTTATCCTCACCTGTTTTAATATATCTATCTGCTACTTTTCATAGTCAGACTACTTCCCATATACAGATAGACTACTTAGGTAAAACTTTATTTAGGTATGTCTTTTGAATTAATGGCTATCCTATTTGTACAGAACGAACGTCCTATCTAACAAAACTTACTATATCCCACCCTTAATAACCCTTCGGCTTGCAGAACCAGGATTTATTAAGTTCTATTTTATTTATGTTAGTGCACCTTACCACGGGTCATTTCAGACCTGTTTCCTTCCTTCCTATCGATTTTGGTTAAAACACAAAGTAGAAACCTATTATATTTGTTCAGAATATTCAAGCACCTATCATTGATTAAATCCAAACTTCTTTAGAACATCCAATAAAAAATATCTTCAATACAGGCCACCGACTGGGAAAAGCACTGTTTGTTGGATCTAGTCACCGTCCCTGTCGGTCTGGGGTGTACACCGGCCTGGTCTTTACCCTCAAATCAGAGGCCAGGTCTTAAATAACGGGACCAGACCCGCTCGTGCACGATTTACGGTGTACGACCTTCAGATGGCAGAGACGGGTATTTAGATCCGGCTCGAAGGACCAATTGTTAGAGGAATTTAATTCCTGTATGTTTTAATACCCAATTAAAATTCAACACTCTGTCAATTCCTAAGAATTTGTAAGACTCTTATTTGCATAAAATGGACAGAGACCAGTCTCAAAATCGACCATCAGCGTTTATTCTCGAGAGTACCTAACATGATACAGTTTCCCACAGGTTATAAACTGAAAATGACGTCATTAGTTTTCGTACTACCCCGTCTCATCTCCGCTCCAGTACAATGGCTGTATAGTTCTCAAGCTTTCCCACATCGTCTCTCCCTACTAAGATTATTTACGACCCGAGCCAAGGTCTGCCTGTGCAGATAAGCATTCTAGCCAGTCAGGCTATAAGTTCATTCATTTCTACCAAGGAACAGACAGTCATTGTTCTAATTCTTGATTATATTTACACACATTATATTTAGTACTAGGGTTAAAAGAAAATTCATACATCTATACAGTAACATAATAGTATTCTGATTAGTCAGTCCTGATTGAAATGTATACATAATTAGTCATTATTGATAAAAAAATCCCTTAACTGTCCTCCACAGCAGAGATTGACTGTAGTGTCATTCATGTTTGTCCAGGCTTTGATATGCACTCTGTGGTTGGTCCTGTCTCCTCCCTTCTCCATTAAAAACCTCACTAACTACAAGGAAAAGGTCCTTCTCGAGTGTGACTTAGGCTCTGTAGGGGCATTCTGGGCTGTGTTGGGCTATATAGGACTCCTGTCTCTCTTGTGCTTTGTGCTGGCTTGTCTGGCTCGGAAGCTGCATGATAACTACAATGAGGCCAAATTCATCACCTCCAGCATGCTCATATTCTGTGCAGGTCGGATTACCTTTATCCCAGCTTATGTCAGCTCTCCTGGGAAGTTCACTGTAGCTGTGGAGATATTTGCCATCATCACCTCCAGCTTTGGGTTGTTCTTTCTATTATTTGTTCCTAAATGCTTTATTATTCTGTTCCGGCCGGAGAAGAACACCAAGAAACACCTCATGGAGAAGACATCCACTGATAAACGTTATTAAGAAATGATTGTGGGGAAAAAAACATTGTAATGATCAGTTATATGGTTTGTCATACAGTTAGGGAGGACTACTCTGACAGAGATGACCAACAATTTAGCAGCTAATCATTGGTAACATTGTAACTATTAACACTGGGCAGTCCGGTGGAACGAGGGGTAGGAGAGTTTATCTGTCAGACAGGTACAGGTCGCAAAGTAGCTCACCTGTGGGGAGAACAATATATAATACATGTTAAACGATCCATCTCTGTCTCTGTCTCTCTCAATTCAAGGGGCTTTATGAACTTGTTATGTCTGCAATCCCCCTATCTGGATAAGCGTCATCAACAACCGCTGAATAGCATAGCGCTACATTCAATAAATATTACTACAAATATTTATATTCATGAAATCACAAGTGCAATATAGGAAAACACAGTTTAGCCTTTTGTTAATCCACCTGGCGTGTCAGATTTTTGAAATTATGCTTCACGGCGAAAGTAATACAAGCGTTTTTGTAAGTTTATGGATCGCACGACAAAACATTAAGTACACTTAGCATCAAGTAGCTTGGTCACGAAAAGAAGAAAAGCAATCAAATGAATTGTTTACCTTTGATGATCTTTGGATGTTTTCACTCACCAGACTCCCAGTTACACAACAAATGTTCATTTTGTTCCATAAAGATTATTTTTATATCCAAAATACCTCCATTTTTTTTTTCGCCTTATGTTCAGAAATCCACAGGAAAGAGCGGTCTCGACAACGCAGACGAAAATTCCAAATAGTTTCCATAATGTCCACTGAAACATGTCAAACGTTTTTTATAATCAATCCTCAGGTTGTTTTAAAAATATATAATCGATAATATATCAACCATAAATGTCTTTCAAAGTAGGAGAGGGAAAAGCAATACCTATCCAAAGTCTGTTGCGCGAGCAAAACTCATGTTACCACTTGACGCGATGTTATCATTCTGGCTAATTTTTCAAAATAAAAGCCTGAAACTTTGTCTGAAGACTGTTGACACCTTGAGGAAGCGATAGGAAAAGGAATCTGGTTCATATCCCTTTAAATCCAGCAAAGGGAGGCTATGGAACATGGAGTTTTCAAAATAGAAGCCACTTCCTGTTTTGATTTTCCTCAGGGTTTCGCCTGCAATATCAGTTCTGTTATACTCACAGACAATATTTTGACAGTTTTGGAAACTTTAGAGTGTTTTCAATCCAATACTAATAATAATATGCATATATTAGCAACTGAGACTGAGGAGCTGGCCATTTACAATGGGCACCTTTTCATCCAAGCTACTCAATACTTCCCCTGCAGCCATAAAAAGTTAACATGGGAAACATACAGTTGAAGTCAGAAATTTCCAAACATATGAGCTAAATACATTTAAACTCAGTTTTTCACGATTCCTGACATTTAATCCCACTGCAAATTCCCTGTCTTAGGTCAGTTAGGATCACCACTTTATTTGAAGAATGTGAAAAGTCAGAATAATTGTAGAGAGAATAATTTATTTCAGATTTGATTTATTTCATCACATTCCCAGTGGGTCAGAAGTTTACATACACTCAATTAGTATTTGGTAGCATTGCCTTTAAATTGTTTAACTTGGGTCAAAGGTTTTGGGTAGCCTTCCACAAGCTTCCCACAATAAGTTGGGTGAATTTTGGCCCATTCCTCCTGACAGAGCTGGTGTAACTGAGTCAGGATTGTAGTCCTCCTTGCTCCCGCACACTTTTTCAGTTTTGCCCACGTTTTCTATAGGATTGAGGTCATGGATTTGTGATGGCCACTCCAATACCTTGACTTTGTTGTCCTTAAGCCATTTTGCCACAGATTTTAAGTATACTTGGGGTCATTGTCTATTTGGAAGAATAATTTGCGACCAAGCTTTAACTTCTGACTGATGTCTTGAGATGTTGCTTCAATATATCCACATATTTAATCTATTTTGTGAAGTGCAGCAGTCCCTCCTGTAGTAAAGCAACCCCACAACATGATGCTGCCACCCTCGTGTATCACGGTTAGGATGGTGTTCTTTTCACTTGCAAGCCTCCTCCTATTTCCTCCAAACATAACCATGGTTACTTAGTCCTCATATGCAGTTGCAAACCATAGTCTGGCATTCTTGTGGCGGTTTTGGAGCAGTGGCTTCTTCCTTGCTGAGCGGCCTTTCAGGTTATGTCAATATAGGACTCGTTTTACTGTGGATATCAATAATTTTGTACCTGTTTCCTCCAGCATCTTCACAAGGTCTTTTGCTGTTGTTCTGGGATTGATTTGCACTTTTCGCAGCAAAGTACATTAATCTCTATGAGACAGAACGGGTCTTCTTACTGAGCGGTATGACTCCTACGTTGTCCCATGGTGTTTATACTGCGTACTTGTCACGAATGTCGTAAGAACGGCACCAAGGCGCAGCGGATATTGAGTTCCACGTATTTATTCCAAACTTAAGCAAATAACAATAAATCAAATAAACGAACAACGAAACGTGACTACCTGGTACACATGCACAATCACAAAATAATATTCCACAAACACAGGTGGGAAAAATATCTACTTAAATATTATCCCCAATTAGAGACAATGTTTACCAGCTGCCACTAATTGGAAATCATACAAAACACCAACATAGAAAATATAAACTAGAACACAACATAGAAATTATGAACTAGAATGCTTTTGTCACTTCCAGGTTAGACTACTGCAATGCTCTACTTTCCGGCTACCCGGATAAAGCACTAAATAAACTTCAGTTAGTGCTAAATACGGCTGCTAGAATCCTGACTAGAACCAAAAAATTTGATCATATTACTCCAGTGCTAGCCTCTCTACACTGGCTTCCTGTCAAAGCAAGGGCTGATTTCAAGGTTTTACTGCTAACCTACAAAGCATTACATGGGCTTGCTCCTATCTATCTCTCTGATTTGGTCCTGCCGTACATACCTACACGTACGCTACGGTCACAAGACGCAGGCCTCCTAATTGTCCCTAGAATTTTTAAGCAAACAGCTGGAGGCAGGGCTTTCTCCTATAGAGCTCCATTTTTATGGAACGGTCTGCCTACCCATGTCAGAGACGCAAACTCGGTCTCAACCTTTAAGTCTCTACTGAAGACTCATCTCTTCAGTGGGTCATATGATTGAGTGTAGTCTGGCCCAGGAGTGGGAGGGTGAACGGAAAGGCTCTGGAGCAACGAACCACCCTTGCTGTCTCTGCCTGGCCGGTTCCCCTCTTTCCACTGGGATTCTCTGCCTCTAACCCTATTACAGGGGCTGAGTCACTGGCTTTACTGGGGCTCTCTCATGCCGTCCCTGGAGGAGGTGCGTCACCTGAGTGGGTTGAGTCACTGATGTGGTCATCCTGTCTGGGTTGGCTCCCCCCCCCCCCCCCTTAAGTTGTGCCGTGGCGGAGGTCTTTGTGGGCTATACTCAGCCTTGTCTCAGGATGGTAAGTTGGTGGTTGAAGATATCCCTCTAGTGGTGTGGGGGCTGTGCTTTGGCAAAGTGGGTGGGGTTATATCCTTCCTGTTTGGCCCTGTCCGGGGGTGTCCTCGGAGTGGGCCACAGTGTCTCCTGACCCCTCCTGTCTCAGCCTCCAGTACTTATGCTGCAGTAGTTTATGTGTCGGGGGGCTAGGGTCAGTTTGTTATATCTGGAGTACTTCTCCTGTCCTATTCGGTGTCCTGTGTGAATCTAAGTGTGCGTTCTCTAATTCTCTCCTTCTCTCTTTCTCTCTCTCGGAGGACCTGAGCCCTAGGACCATGCCCCAGGACTACCTGACATGATGACTCCTTGCTGTCCCCAGTCCACCTGGCTGTGCTGCTGCTCCAGTTTCAACTGACCTGAGCCCTAGGACCATGCCCCAGGAATACCTGACATGATGACTCCTTGCTGTCCCCAGTCCACCTGACTGTGCTGCTGCTCCAGTTTCAACTATTCTGCCTTATTATTATTCGACCATGCTGGTCATTTATGAACATTTGAACATCTTGACCATGTTTTGTTATAATCTCCACCCGGCACAGCCAGAAGAGGACTGGCCACCCCACATAGCCTGGTTCCTCTCTAGGTTTCTTCCTAGGTTTTGGCCTTTCTAGGGAGTTTTTCCTAGCCACCGTGCTTCTTCACCTGCATTGCTTGCTGTTTGGGGTTTTAGGCTGGGTTTCTGTACAGCACTTTGAGATATCAGCTGATGTACGAAGGGCTATATAAAATAAATTTGATTGAAATTTGAATAACCCCTAGTCACGCCCTGACCTACTACACCATAGAGAAACAAGGGCTCTCCATGGTCAGGGAATGACAGTAACCCCCCCCAAAGGTCCGGAATTCGGCCACAAAACCTGAAACCAAATGGGGGAGTTAGGGAGGTGACGAGCGTCGGTGGCGGCACCGGTGCGGGTCGTAGCCCCCCTCAGACCATAGATCCAACCATGGCGCCGGGCTTAACGCCTTCCCTGTACTGGGCACCGGCGCAGAGGAGGGCTCCTGCCCTGGAGCGGGACTGGACACCGTGCCCGTACTGGGCCCCAACGCAGAGGAAGGCTCCTGCCCTGGAGCAGGACTGGATGCCTTGCCTGGAAGCTCGTGACCGTTGACCGTTGCTGGATGTTCCGGACCGTTGACTGTCGCTGGAGGTTCCGGACCATTGATCGTCACTGGAGGTTCCGGACCATTGACAGTCGCCGGAAGCTCTGGACTGGGAACCGTCACCGGAAGCTCTGAACTGTGAACCGTCACCGGAAGCTCTGGACTGTGATCCGTCGCCGGAGGCCTAGTGAGTGGAGCCGGTACAGGTGGCACCGGACTGGTGACACACACTTCAGGGAGAGTGAGGGGAGCGAGCACAGGACGTACCGGACTGGGGAGACGCACTGGAGGCCTGGTGTGGAGCCGGCACAAGTGGCACCGGACTGGTGACACGCACTTCAGGGAGAGTGAGGGGAGGAGGCACAGGACGCACCAGACTGGGACAGCGCACTGGAGGCCAGATGCGTGGAGCCGGCACAGGTAGCACTGGACTGGTGACATGCACATTAGGAAGAGTGTGTGGAGGAGGCACAGGACGTACCGGACTGGGATTGCGCACTGGAGGCCTGGCATGTGGAGCCGGCACAGGTGGCACCGGACTGGTGACACGCACATTAGGGCGAGTGTGTGGAGGAAGCACAGGACGTACCGGACTGGGAAGGCGCCCTGGAGGCCAGATGAGTGACACCGGTGCAGATGGCACCTGACTGGTGTCACTCTCTTCAGCACTCCTGTACGGCAGCATTCTCATTGCTACCACCTCTCTCCGGAATCCCACACAGGCTCTGGCACTCTCCGCTGCTCGACCGCCAGCTCCATGTGCCCTCCCCAAAAGAATCTTGGGGTTTCTTTAGCAGCGGACTGACGACACGCTCCTCATGGCGAGAGCGAGGAACCGGCACAGAACATACCGGGCTGAGGAGGCACACTGGAGATGTGGTGCATGGAGCCGTCCCATATGGCACCGGACTGAGGACCCGCTCTTCAGCACGATTGCGCTGCCGCATACTCCTAGCCAACTCCATACTTCTGTATCCTTCCTCACACTGTTCCATCAACTCCCATGCGGGCTCTGGCACTCTCCTTGGGTCGACTGACCACATCTCTATCGCCTGCTCCATGTACTCTGGCTCTTCACGTGTTTCAGTCGGCCACCCCTTGTGCCCCCACCCCAAAAAATCTTGGGGTTGTCCTTGGGCTTCGGTGGACGCGAACCCTGGCGTCGTCGCTGTCCTCCATTATTACCTTCCGTCTGTCGCAAAGGGAGGGTCTCGCATCCACCCATCACTTCTTCCCATGTCCAAAACTCCTTTACCCCGTGGATACGCTGCTTGGTCCTCTTTTGGTGGGTTATTATGTCACGGTTGTCGGGACCAAGGCGCAGCGGATTTTGAGTTCCACATATTTATTCCAATGTGAAACTTAAGCCAAAACCAAGAAATCAAATTAACGAACAACGGTATGTGACTACGTGGTACACATGCTCAAACACAAAATAATATCCCAAAAACACAGGTGGGAAAAATGTCTACTTAAATATGATCCCCAAATAGAGACAAAGATTACAAGCTGCCTCTAATTGTGAATTATACAAAACACCAACAACAAAATATAAACTAGAACACAACATAGAAATGATAAACTAGAATAACACGTAGTCACGCCCTGACCTACTACACCATAGTGAAACAAGGGCTCTCTATGGTCAGGGCGTGACAGTACTATTGTTTGTACAGATGAACATGGTACCTTCAGGTGTTTGGAAATTGCTCCCAAGGATGAACCAGACTGTGGAGGTCTACAATTTTTTTTCTGAAGTCTTGGCCAATTTCATTTGATGTTACCATAATGTCAAGCAAAGAGGCACTGAGTTTGAAGGTAGGCCTTGAAATACATCCACAGGTACACCTCCAATTGACTCAAATGATGTCAATGAGCCTATCAGAAGCTTCTAAAGACATGGCATGTATTTCTGGTATTTTCCATGCCGTTTAAAGGCACAGTCAACTTAGTTTGTTATCTTCTCACCGACTTGAAGTGTGAAACAGTGAATTATAAGTGAAATAATCAGTCTGTAAACAACTGTTGGAAAAATGACCTGCGTCATGTACAAAGTAGACGTCCTAAAATAGTTACATTTGTTAACAAGAAAATTGTGGAGTTGTAATGACTCCAACCTAAGTGTATGTAAACTTCCGACTTCAACTGTGTATGAAAATGTTTATTATATTATTATAATACATAATATGATGAAATACAATATCAATTGAACACATGCACTTCAATGTTATACCAATTCATATAGGAATAAAGCTTTTCTCCAACAACATGGAAGTGGTTCCACTCTGTAGGCTACTGCTAATCACATCATTTTGCATTGTCAAATTAGATTTTAACACTCTAGATTTGAACAATCTCTCATAACATTGGAATATCTAATGTGAACCTGTCATGTTAATATTTACAATGTTACCAATGATTATGTGCTAAATTGTTGTTCATCTCTGTCAAAGTAGTCCTACCTAACTGTATGATAAACCATATAACTGAACGTTACAATGTTTTTTCCACTCAATCATTATTTAATAACGTATATCATTGGATGTCTTATCCCTAAGGTGTTTCTTGGTATTCTTCTCTGGCCTGAACAGAATAGTAAAGCATTTAGGAACAAATAATAGAAAGAACAACCCAAAGCTAGAGGTGATGATGGCAAAGATCTCCACAGCTACAGTCAACTTCCCAGGAGAGCTGACATAAGCTGGGATAAAGGTGATCCAGACTGCACAGAATATGAGCATGCTGAAGGTGATGAATTTGGCCTCATTGAAGTTATCAGGCAGCTTCCGAGCCAGAAAAGCCAGCACAAAGCACAAGAGAGACAGTAGTCCTATATAGCCCAACACAGCCCAGAAACCAATAGCTGAACCCACATCACACTCTAGAATGATCTTTTCCTTGTAGGTAGTGAGATTTTTAATGGGGAAGGGAGGGGACAGGACCAACCACAGAGTGCATATCAAAGCCTGGACAAACGTGAATGACACTACAGTCAATCTCTGCTGTGGAGGACCAAACCATTTCATGACATTACTGGCTGGAAGCGTAGCCCTGAAGGCCATCAACACCACTATTGTTTTCCCCAGAACACAAGAGATGCAGAGGACGAAGGTGATCCCAAACGCTGTGTGACGCAGCATACAGGACCATTCAGAGGGCCGGCCAATGAAAGTAAGAGAACACAGAAAACACAGAGCCAAGGAGAAGAGCAGCAGGAAGCTCAGCTCAGAGTTGTTGGCCCTGACGATGGCAGACGTTCGGTGTCGGTAAAAGACAGTTGCCGTGGCGATGGCCAGACAAGCCCCGCCCACAGAGCAGGCGGTCAGGATGATTCCAAGGACCTCGTGGAAGGACAGGAACTCTACAGACTTAAGGATACAGCGGTCTCTCTCAGCGTTGGGCCAGTACTCCTCGGGACAGATCAGACAGTCTGAAGAATCTGACCAGGACAAAACAACAGACATCAAATGTTAATAATAATAATAGATTCAGGTTTTATTTATTTACAAATACATGTCCCACAATGCTGCACTTTGTCAGTTTACAATAAAGAATGTTGAATTAATGTGCAGCTTACATGAGATAATAAGAACAGGAACATGATTGACAGACACTACCTTTGTAGTGCTGGTAATATGAATAAACCACTACTTAGTAAACTGTGATAGAAATTACTACACAACTGTTCCTATAGTCCTACCTGTGTTATTACTGATCTCTCCCTCTGCACATTGGATACAGTCATAACAGCATACAGGCTTTCCTTTCTGTATAGCCTTACGAGTGCCTGGGGGACAGCTCTGACTGCACACTGACACAGGTACTTGTGTACTGTTCTTTACCCAGGTGATTTCCCTCTCAATGTCAAGCCTCTGGTCAGGAGGCAGGGACGCATCATAGCGCCCCACTGTCACAAACTCAATCTTCCCACTCTTCCGTCTCTGCCAGTTGACCAGCTCATAGGTGGCCACTGGGTCCCCGTTGGCATCGAAAGACACCTGGTACCCGTTACGAGAGAAGTTCACCCTCCTCAATCTCTCCAGGACCTGTGGTTGGAAGGGCAAGGTAGAGAGAGAGAGAGGACGAGAGAAAAGGAGAGAGGTGAAGAGCGATGGAGATAAGGGAAGAGAGAGATGAGAGAAGGGATGAGAGATGGAGAGATAGATGGACAGAGGGGAAGAGAGAGATGAGAGATGGAGAAAGGGAAAGAAAGATGGAGAGAGAAACATTCAACATTCAACTCATTTTAATCAGATGTGTTACTTCAGAAGAAGTTGTAAAGTATAATGAGAACTCCTAGGCCTTCATACATGTTGTCTATATAAACATATTTATCAGGAAATTAGACTATAGACTTGTCACTCACCTGTGTTGGCTTCACATTAAGGTTTTTGTCACAGTTCACAGTGGAGTTTTCTCTCTCTTCACAAACGATGCTGTGGATGGCGTGTGCTATGGCATAAACAGCTTTATACACCATGTTAGTGACACGCAGCTGGGATGTATCTGTGTAGGGGGTCTGTAGCTGCTGTATATCCTCACTGCCATCACACACCTTCTCTTCAACCCCAACACCTGTAGAGGTCCCTATAGACAGACATAGAGAGATACCAAGAGACCAAGAGACCAAGAGACCAAGAGACAAAGAGACAAAGAGACCAAGAGACCAAGAGACCAAGAGACCGACCGACCGACAGACAGACAGACAGACAGACAGACAGACAGACAGACAGACAGACAGATAGATAGATAGATAGATAGATAGATAGATAGATAGATATATAGATAGATAGATAGATAGATAGATAGATAGATAGATAGATAGATAGATACCTATACCCAGCCTACAGCCAAAGGCTCCCTCCCAGAACTCAGTGAGCAGGGGAGAGTTGGACACCTTCTGTGGGGAGAGGTCCAGGAGGAAGTCCCTGAGGCCGGGGATGACAGAGCGTTGGATGCCAAATCCGATGGCCCCGGCACACAGGCCGAAACGCAGCAAATCTGGGTCAGTGACCCAGGACTCACTCCCGATCCACTGGCGGGGCGGAGAGGGCAGGCGTTCCATCTCCCTCAGCAGGATTCTCATGTCCCAAGCGGATACGAATGCAACCACCACCCGGGCTGTGGAGCTGGGAAACATGATTATATCATATGCTTATTATGCTGGTCATGTTTGTCATTCATTGGAATGTCTCAGTGAAGTGAACATGAACATTAGTATTCATCAACACTTTTGATATTCATAAGATACTGTATCCAAATCATGTTGGTCTCACAGATCAGCTTCGGGAAAAGAGAGAAATAACAATAGTATGTTTTATAAATATGGTCTTGCATTTGTATGAATGAAAAGTTCACTAGTAATCATGCATCACCTGCGGATCACGTCGGCCACCCGTTGCACTCTGCTGAGTGGGTTGGTAAGGGAGAAGGCTTCAGAATACTCTACACAGATGCCTTCCTTTTGTGCTGCCTGAAGGAAAGCCGCCATCCCGTTATTACCGTAGTCAGAGTCGGAACGGACCGCCCCAATCCAGGTCCAGCCGAAGTGCCTGATGAGGTGGGCCAGAGCGGCAGCCTGGAACTGATCACTGGGGATGGTTCTGAAGAAGGTTGGATACTGTTTCTTATCACTCAGACAAGCACAGGTGGAATAGTGGCTCACCTTGGTAAAAACAGACAGTCGAAAACATGAGAAAGAACATAATGTCGGCCTAACAACTAATGTATTGGCAACTTCCTGTTTTTTTTATTTAGTATTTTTATTTGTTTTTCATTGGGTCAGAATGGTAAGGATACACAAAAGTGTGACACCATTCCCTTGCCTCCCATAAAAACTGAGCCTATGAAATATAGTCCTCAGATCATGTTTTAATGACTACAGAAGTTCTCCAGACTCGTATTCCTCAGTCTATGTTAAAATGCCTTTCTGCACATAATTTCACGCAGAAATTTATATTCCTGAAAGAGAGGAGAATACGGTTGAAATACGGTAATTTAAAAGGTGAACTCATTCCTGAAAGAGAGGAGAATAAACTTCATTAAATTAAAAGAAGCTGAATGATTTCTTTCCACAGGAGTTTACCTGAGGAATGCCGAAAGGGCTGATGATGCGCAACATGCTGATGGTTGGCGAGGAGGCAGACTCGCCCACGATAGCTGTCACTGTAGAAGACCCCGAGCACTCTTCTCCGGTATCAAACATGGGGTCCAGGCCGTTAGCCAGCTGGAAGGCAACTTTTACGGCCATGGGGACCGAGTTGCATGAGTCGTGCACTTGATAACCAAGTGTGACACCTGGTAGAAGGTAGGAACTGTTGTTTATCTCCTCAACTGCGAAGACCATGGCGCGTGAGAAGCGCAACTCACGGGAATCCATACTGTAAATAGAAGATGGGTCAGTGAGCACCTCCTGATAAATGATGAACTAGCCTATAGAATGTTACCATGGCAAACAACCTAATATCTAGTATTATTTTCCACACCGTCTATATGACTACACTTTTGTTGTCTGTAATTGAGGACACTGTAGGTTAGTCTGCAATTGAAAATTTGATCCTTTGTAACAGGAGGCTTTAACTACACTCTCAGATACAAACACACTGATTATGGTCTTTAAAAACACTGTTTATCTGTCTTTAAACAGTGTTTATCTGTCATTAAACACATTGTTATTATTTCCTTAAACACATTGTTTATCTGTCATTAAACACACTGTTTATCTTTCCTTAAACACATTGTTTATCTTTCCTTAAACACATTGTTTCTCTGTCATTAACACGCTGTTTATCTGTCTTCAAGCGCACTGTATCTCTGTCTTTAAACACACTGTTTATCTGTCTTCAAGCGCACTGTATCTCTGTCTTTAAACAGTGTATCTCTGTCTTTAAACAGTGTTTATCTGTCATTAAACACATTGTTATTATTTCCTTAAACACATTGTTTCTCTGTCATTAACACGCTGTTTATCTGTCTTCAAGCGCACTGTATCTCTGTCTTTAAACACACTGTTTATCTGTCTTCAAGCGCACTGTATCTCTGTCTTTAAACAGTGTTTATCTTTCTTTAAACACACTGTTTATCTGGCATTAACACACTGTATCTCTGTCTGTAAACAAACTGTTTATCGGTATTTCAACACATTGATTCTCGGTCATTAACACACTGTTTATCGGACTTTAAACACACTGTTTGCCGGGCATTAAACACACTGTTCCTCTGTCTTTAAAACACAATTTATCTGTCTACCCACACAGCCACAGTCCTGTCCCCTGTTCCCTCTTGCGCTCACTGACCTCCCTGTGCACTGCAGGGGCTCAGGCAGGCTGGTGTAGCTGTGATCCACAGTGTGCATGTAGTAGTGCATGGAGAAAACACCCCCGATGACAAAGTCCCCGTCCTGGGAGAACACCGGAGGACGAGGGGTGCCTTGGAGCCTGCATCTGACAGACTCCAGCCCAGAGGCAGAGCTAGAGGCAGACGCGAGCAAGGCAAGCCCACCAGCCACCACAGCTAGATGTAGTAGAACCAGACTACCAGCCAGACTTGGATCTAGAGCAGGAGCCGGAGAGAGCCTCATTCCCCTGATGTGTAGAAGGTATGGAGTAATACAGCGCCACACAGAACCACATAGGTCAGGTTACCTCTCTACTCTGGGTTAAATACCCACCGTACCTCTGTGGGGATTCCTCTGGGAGCCACACTGTGGGTATGGCCATGCCGAGGAGGGAGGGGTTAGAAGGTGCTCTGCTCACCCATCCTGCTTCTTTCATCTATAGAGAGAATATGCACCAGCATCAGAACTACATTGACTGTAATGGTTTAGATAGACATAAACATACGTTAGACACACAATATCCATGAGCCTCTCTTATATTGTGAATTCTATGGTTATACCTAGATTATTTGTAGTTTTTCATGTTGTTTGTTTGTAATTTTTGTAATAACTTGGTGCTGCCTATCTTTGCCAGGACACTCTTGAAAAATAGATTTTAAATCTCAATGAGCCCTTCCTGGTTAAATAAAGGTTAAAAAAATAAAAATAATATTTCCCTTACTGTCTAGTCCTCTTGGAATGCTGGCTCTGCACAGTATTTCCTCAACTGTCTTCTTGGTATGCTGGTTCTATACAGTTATTCCTCTAGAGTCTAGTTCGCTTGGCACGCTGGCTCTACACGATATTTCCCCTACAGTTTAGATCATTTGTCACTTTGCCTTACTTATATGTCCTTTACAGTCTGGTCCTCTTGGTACGCTGGCTCTACACAGTATTTACCCAACAGTCTAGTCCTCCAGGCACTTTGGCTCTTCAAAGAATTTCTGCTAAAGTCTAGTCCATTTGGCATTTTGCCTCAATTATATTTCCTCTACAGTGTAATCCTCTTTGCACGCTGACTCTACCCAGTATATTCCCAACAGTCTAGTCCTCTTGGCATGCTGGCTCTTCAACGTATTTCTCCTACAGCCTAGTCCTCTTGGCTTGTTCCACACGTATATTTCCTCTACAGCCTAGTCCTCATGGTATTCTGGTTCTACAGAGTATTTCCCCTACTGTCTAGTCCTCCGGGCACGCTGGCACTACACAGTATTTTTTCTAAAGTCTAGTCCACTTGGTACGCTTCCTCTCTTATTGTTCCCCTACAGTCGAGTCCTCTTGAAACGTTGCCTCCCAATTGAAGTCAGAAGTTTACATTCACCTTAGCCAAATCCATTTAAACTCAGTGTTTCAAAATTCCTGACTTTTAATGAAGTAAAAATTCCCTGTCTTAAGTCAGTTAGGCTCACCACTTTATTTTACAAATGTGAAAAGTCTGAATAATAGTAGAGAAAATGATTTATTTCATTTTTTATTTCTTTCATCACATTCCCAGTGGGTCAGAAGTTTACATACACTCAATTAATACTTTGTGTCATTGTGTTTATTTTGTTTAACTTGGGTCAAACGTTTTGAGTAGCCTTCCACAAGCTTCCCACAATAAGTTGGGTGAATTTTGCCCCATTCCTCCTGACAGAGCTGGTGTAACTGAGTCAGGTTTGTCGGCCTCCTTGCTCGCACACGCTGTTTAAGTTCTGCCCACACATTTTCTGTAGGATTGAGGTCAGGGCTTTGTGATGGCCACTCCAATACCTTGACTTTGTTGTCCTTAAGCCAATTTAGCCACAACTTTGGAAGTATGCTTGGTGTCACTGTCCATTTGGAAGACCCATTTGCAACCAAGCTTTAACTGATGTCTTGAGATGTTGCTTCAATATATCCACATAATTCTCTTCTCATGATGCCATCTATTTTGTGAAGTGGACCAGTCCCTCCTGTAGCGAAGCAACCCCACAACATGATGCTGCCATCAACGTGCTTCATGGTTGGGATGGTGTTCTTCGGCTTGCAAGCCTCGTCCTTTTCCGCATGTGCAGTTTTATGGCGGTCTTTCAGGTTATGTCGATATAGGACTCGTTTTACTGTGGATACAGATACTTTTATACCTGTTTCCTCCAGCATCTTCACAAGGACCTTTGCTGTTGTTCTGGGATTGATTTGCACTTTTCGCACCAAAGCACGCTAATCTCTAGGAGACAGAAGGTGTCTTCTTCCTGAGCGGTATGATGCTTGCGCGGTCCCATGGTGTTTATACTTCCGTACTATTGTTTGTACAGATGAACGTGGTACCTTTAGGAGTTTGGAAATTGCTCCCAAGGATGAACCAGACTTGTAGAGGTCTACACGTTTTTTTTATCTGAAGGGCCAATAGGTGGCACTCTTTCCTCTGGTCTAAAAAATATATATCCCCATGCCCCAGGGCAGTGATTGGGGACACTGCCCTGTGTAGGGTGCCTTTTTTCAGATGGGACGTTAAACGGGTGTCCTGACTTTCTGAGGTCATTAAAGATCCCATGGCACTTATCGTGAGAGTAGGGGTGTTAACCCCGGTGTCCTGGCTAAATTCCCAATCTGTCCCTCACACCATCACGGTCACCTAATAATCCCCAGTTTACAATTTGCTCATTCATCCCCCCTCCTCTCCTCTGTAACTATTCCCCAGGTCGTTGCTGCAAATGAGAACGTGTTCTCAGTCAACTTACCTGGTAAAATAATGGATAAATAAAATAAAACCTGAAGTATTAACAAGGCATTCAGATTACAAAGTCAGATTTTTCTTAATACAGCTTTCAGATATTTTAATATATCATCAATTAGTCTTTGAATTAATGAATTATTCTTTACCTCATTCCAAACGTCGTAATTTTAATTTTGTTGGTTATCTGCACGAACCCAGTCTTCACTATGAGTCATCCATACATCAATGGTCTTAAATCCTTTATTTACTAACTAAGGAATTGACAGAAATGCATAAACAAACAGTAGATAGTTACAAGGAAATGATAACGGAGTTTCCCTAGTGGTATAAACCGGTATCGCGGCTTGGTGGACACAAAGGGAAGTGGGGGTCAACTGAGATGAGACACTACAAGTTGATAATTATTTGAAATGCTAATCTTTTGCACATGAACGCTCACTCATTCAGGAACAATTGCAATCAATATATTAATTTACGCTCAGTGTGTCGTCGGGTTCTCTGTTGAAAAGGTTGTTTCTGTTGGAGAGTTTGTCCGCCCTCTCTCTCTCTCTCTCTCTGCCGTGTTTGGAATTGATAGTTCAGTGTAACATTCAGCAATGTCATTATAGAATAGATGTTTCGGCGGTTTGTCGTCGTCGCGTTCAATGATAGCGAATTCCTAGCTGCAGATTACCAATTAGTATCAAAGATTTGTTCTTATTCTGTTGGTATCGATAGTCTAAGAGGTTAACCACGTGGTATGGTTCAAAGATTCAGTAATCTACTCAAACCTTAACTCCCTCCCTGATGAGGTACAGGTCTACAACCTTAGCCCTCTCGTGGTTCTCGAGGGAAGCTGATCAGAAGTGGGAAAACTCAGGTGGGGGTTTTATTCGGAACATAAAAAGGGGCAGTCCTCAATGTCTGCACTCATGGGCGGGCCTCTGATTTAGTTCAACTCCAAAGGGAATTGGAGTTTCATTCATTAAACAGTCTAAAATCACATTACATAATTTCACCAGTAGTTTTATCTTTACTCATTAATTTTATACAACAATTACATGTAAGCCTCATAACTGAGACTCTTTTATAAACAGGGTTATGGTAAAGTGGCTGTATTGTCTCTCATGGGTTTCACAAAATTGTACCAAACGGACCAGTTCGTAGCTAATTACTTCACTGATCTTTTATACATTCTCCAGAACATGAATATTGTTCGGTTCTCCAGCTCTGTGCTCTCATACAGAGCTTTGTTCTCTGTATGAAACTCACTCTCTCTCTACACTGTCTGGCAATGAGGAAGAATCTCCTCCAGGAATTTACGACCTCTCTGACCACAGCAGCATGGGTGTAGGAGAGAGAGAGAGGGGTGGGGGGGGGGGGGGGGTGGGGGGGGGGGGGGTGGTGCAGAATTAAGGGCATGGTGCTAGCTGAGTCCAAAGAGGGCAACGTCATGACACTATTTAAAGGCACAGTGAACTTAGTGTATGTACACTTCTCACACACTGGAAGTGTGAATTATAAGTGAAGTAATCTGTCTGTAAACAAATGTTGGAAAAATGACTTGTGTCATGCACAAAGTAGATGTCCTAGCAGACTTGCTAAAGCAATAATTTGTTAACAAGAAATCTGTAGTGTTGTTGAAAAACACGTTTTAATGACTCCAACTTCCAATTTCAACTGTATATGAAAATGTTTATTATATTATTATAATACATAATATGACGAATTACAATAGCAATTGAACACATGCACTTCAAGGTTCTATCAATTCATATAAGAATAAAGCTTTTTTTTTTACAGCTTTTCTCCAACAACATGGAAGTGGTTCCACTCTGTAGGCTACTGCTAATCACATCATTTAGCAGGTCAAATTAGATTTTAACACTCTAGATTTTAACAATCTCTCATAACATTGGAATATCTAATGTGAACCTGTGTAATGTTACTAGTTACAATTTTACCAATGATTATCTGCTAAATTGTTGGTCATCTCTGTCAGAGTAGTCCTACCAAACTGTATAATAAACCATATAACTGATTGTTACAATGTTTTTTAACCTCAATCATTTCTTAATAACGTTTATCATTGGATGTCTTCTCCATAAGGTGTTTCTTGGTGTTCTTCTCCGGCCTGAACAGAATAATAAAGCATTTAGGAACAAATAATAGAAAGAACAACCCAAAGCTAGAGGTGATGATGGCAAAGATCTCGACAGCTACAGTCAACTTCCCAGGAGAGCTGACATAAGCTGGGATAAAGGTGATCCAGACTGCACAGAATATGAGCATGCTGAAGGTGATGAATTTGGCCTCATTGAAGTTATCAGGCAGCTTTCGAGCCAGAAAAGCCAGCACAAAGCACAAGAGAGACAGGAGTCCTATATAGCCCAACACACCCCAGAAACCAATAGCTGAACCTACATCACACTCTAGAATGATCTTTTCCTTGTAGGTAGTGAGGTTTTTGATGGGGAAGGGGGGGGACAGGACCAACCACAGAGTGCATATCAAAGCCTGGACAAACGTGAAGGACACTACGGTTAATCTCTGCTGTGGAGGACCAAACCATTTCATGACATTACTGGCTGGAAGTGTAGCCCTGAAGGCCATCAACACCACTATTGTTTTCCCCAGAACACAAGAGATGCAGAGGACGAAGGTGATCCCAAACGCTGTGTGACGCAGCATACAGGACCATTCAGAGGGCCGGCCAATGAAAGTAAGAGAACACAGAAAACACAGAGTCAAGGAGAACAGCAGCAGGTAGCTCAGCTCAGAGTTGTTGGCCCTGACGATTGCCGAAGTTCGGTGTCGGTAGAAAACGGTTGTCGTGGCGATGGCCAGACATGCCCCGACCACAGAGCAGGCGGTCAGGATGATTCCGAGGACCTCATGGAAGGACAGGAACTCCACAGGCTTAAGGATACAGAGGTCTCTCTCAGCGTTGGGCCAGTACTCCTCGGGACAGATCAGACAGTCTGAAGAATCTGAACAGGACAAAACAACAGACATCAAATGTTAATAATAATAGATTCAGGTTTTATTTATTTACAAATACATGTCCCACAATGCTGCACTTTGTGAGTTTACAATAAAGAATGTTGAATTAATGTGCAGCTTACATGAGATTTTGATTCATTTTTTAATTTTTTTATTTCACCTTAATTTAAACAGATAGTCAAGTTGAGAACAAGTTCTCATTTACAACTGAGACCTGTCCAAGATAAAGCAAAGCAGTTCGACACAGACAACAACACAGACTTACATATGGAGTAAAACAAACATACAGTCAATAATACAGTAGAAGCAAGTCTATATAGATAACAAGAATAGGAACATGATCGACAGACACTACCTTTGTAGTGCTGGTAATATGAATAAACCACTACTTAGTAAACTGTGATAGAAATTACTACACAATTTTTGCCAACTATTCCTATAGTCCTACCTGTGTTATTACTGATCTCTCCCTCTGCACATTGGATACAGTCATAACAGCATACGGGCTTTCCTTTCTGTACAGCCTTACGAGTCCCTGGGGGACAGCTCTCACTGCACACTGACACAGGTACTTGGGTACTGTTCTTTACCCAGGTGATTTCCCTCTCCATGTCAAACCTCTGGTCAGGAGGCAGGGACGCATCATAGCGCCCCACTGTCACAAACTCCATCTTCCCACTTTCCCGTATCTGCCAGTTGACCAGCTCATAGGTGGCCACTGGGTCCCCGTTGGCATCGAAAGACACCTGGTACCCGTTACGAGAGAAGTTCACCCTCCTCAATCTCTCCAGGACCTGGGGGTTTGACGGGGAAGAGAGAGAGAGAGAGATGGGACGAGAGAGAAGGAGAAAGATGAAGAGAGATGGAGATAAGGGAAGAGAGAGATGAGAGAAGGGATGAGAGAGAAGGAGAGAGGGTAAGGGAGATGGAGATAAGGGAAGAGATAGATGAGTGAGTGGAAGAGAAATGGTGAGATAGATGGACAGAGGGGAAGAGAGAGATGAGAGATGGAGATAAGGGAAGAGAGAGATGAGAGAAGGGATGAGAGAGATGAGAGAAGGGATGAGAGAGATGATAGAAGGGATGAGAGAGAAGGAGAGAGGGGAAGGGAGATGGAGATAAGGGAAGAGATAGATGAGTGAGTGGAAGAGAAATGGTGAGAAAAATGGACAGAGGGGAAGAGAGAGATGAGAGATGGAGAAAGGGGAAGAAAGATGGAAAGAGAGAAATGGAGAGAAGGGAATATAGATGGAGAGAGAAACAGAACATTAATTCAAATGAAATTTATCAGATGTGTTACTTCAGAAGAAGTTGTGAAGTATAATGAGGACTCCTAGGCCTTCATACATGTAGTCTATATAAACATATTTATCAGGAAATTATACTACAGACTTGTTTTTCACCTGTGTTGGCTTCACATTAAGGTTTTTGTTACAGTTCACAGTGGAGTTTTCTCTCTCTTCACAAACGATGCTGTGGATGGCGTGTGCTATGGCATAAACAGCTTTATACACCATGTTAGTGACACGCAGCTGGGATGTATCTGTGTAGGGGGTCTGTAGCTGCTGTATATCCTCACTGCCATCACACACCTTCTCTTCAACCCCAACACCTGTAGAGGTCCCTACAGACAGACAGACAGACAGACAGACAGACAGACAGACAGACAGACAGACAGACAGACAGACAGACAGACAGACAGACAGACAGACAGACACATGTAAATAGATCGATGGACAGAAAGATTGGTGGATGGATGGATGGATGGATAGATAGATATATAGATAGATAGATAGATAGATACCTGTCCTCATCCTACAGCCAAAGGCTCCCTCCCAGAACTCAGTGAGCAGGGTAGAGTTGGACACCTTCTGTGGGGAGAGGTCCAGGAGGAAGTCCCTGAGGCCGGGGATGACAGAGCGTTGGATGCCAAATCCGATGGCCCCGGCAAACAGTCTGAAGCGCAGCATATCTGGGTCAGTGACCCAGGTCTCGCTCCCGATCCACTGGCGGGGCGGAGAGGGCAGGCGTTCCATCTCCTCCAGCAGGATCCTCATGTCCCCAGAAGATACAAATGCAACCACCACCCGGGCTGTGGAGCTGGGGAACATGATTATATCACATGCTTAATATGCTGGTCATGTTTGTCATTTACTGGAATGTCTCAGTGAAGTGAACATGAACATTTGTATTAATCAACACTTTTGACATTCTTAAGATATGCAAATTATGTAGGTCTCACAGATCAGCGTTGGGAAAAGAGAGAAATTAATAACAATAGTATTTTTAAAAAAAAATATGGTCTTGCATTTGTGTGAATGAAAAGTTCACCAGTAATCACGGATCACCTGCGGATCACGTCAGCCACCCGTTGCACTCTGCTGAGTGGGTTGGTACGGGAGAAGGCTTCAGAATACTCCACACAGATACCCTCCTCTTGTGCTGCCTGCAGGAAAGCAGCCATCCCGTTGTTACCATAGTCAGAGTCGGAACGGACCGCCCCAATCCAGGTCCAGCCGAAGTGCCTGATGAGGTGGGCCAGAGCGGCAGCCTGGAACTGATCACTGGGGATGGTTCTGAAGAAGGTTGGATACTGTTTCTTATCACTCAGACACGCACAGGTGGAAAAGTGGCTCACCTAGTTAAAAACAGACAGTCGAAAACATGAGAAAGAACATAATGTCGGCCTCACAACTCTAATGTATTGGCAACTTCCTGTTTTTTTTATTTAGCTATTTTTAATGATGTTAGGGAGACATTAATAATAATAAGCCAACTCATTGTTTTTCATTGTGCCAGAATAAAAAGGTACACAAAAGTGTGACACTAATCCCTGGTCTCCCATAACAACCTAGCCTATGAAAGGTAGTCCTCAGATCATTTTAAAAATCCTAGAGAAGTTCTCCAGACTCATAGTCCTCAGTCTATGTTCAAATGGTTTTCTCCACATCATTTCAGACAGAAATGTATATTCCTGAAAGAGAGGAGAATACAGTTGGAATACAGAGAATTAAAAGTGGAACTCATTCCTGAAAGAGAGGAGAATATAAACTAGAAATATAGTAAATTAAATTAAGCTGAATGATTTCTTTCCACTGGAGTTTACCTGAGGAATACCGAAAGGGCCGATGATGCGCAACATGCTGATGGTTGGCGTGGAGGCAGACTCGCCAACAATAGCTGTCACGGTAGTCGACCCCGAGCACTGTTCTCCGGTATCAAACATGGGGTCCAGGCCATTAGCCAGCTGGAAGGCCACTTTCACGGCCATGGGGACCGAGGAGCAGGAGTCGTGCACTTGATAACCAAGCGTGATTCCCGGTAGAAGGTCTGAACTGTTATTTATCTCCTCAACTGCAAAGACCATGGCGCGCGAGAAGCGCAACTCACGGGAATCCATTCTGTAAATAGAAGATAGGTCAGTGAGCACCTCCTGATAAATGATGAACTAGACTATATAATGTTACCATGGCAAACAGCCTAATATCTAGTATTATTTTCCATACCGTCTATATGACTACACTTTTGTTGTCTGTAATTGAGGACACTGTAGGTTAGTCTGCAATTGAAAATGTGATCCTTTGTAACAGTAGGCTTTACCTACACTTTTAATCTGTCTTTAAACACACTTTTAATATGCCTTTAAACGCTGTTTATCTGTTTTTAAAACACTGTTTATCTGTCTTTAAACAGACTGTCTCTTTAAAAAAAGTTTATCATCCTTAAATACACTATTTATCTGTCTTTAAACACACTGTTTATCTGTCTTTAAACACACTGTCTCCATGTCTTTAAACACAGTTTATCTGTCTCCCCACACAGCCACAGTCCTGTCCCCTGTTCCCTCTTGCGCTCACTGACCTCCCTGTGCACTGCAGGGGCTCAGGCATGCTGGTGTAGCTGTGATCCAAAGTGTTCAAATAGTAATGAATGGAGAAAACACCTCCGATGACAAAGTCCCCGTCCTGGGAGAACGCCGGAGGACGAGGGGTGCCTTGGAGCCTGCATCTGACAGACTCCAGCCCAGAGGCAGAGCTAGAGGCAGACGCGAGCAAGGCAAGCCCACCAGCCACCACAGCTAGATATAGTAGAACCAGACTACCAGCCAGACTTGGATCCAGAGCAGGAGCCGGAGAGAGCCTCATTCCCCTGATGTGTAGAAGGTATGGAGTAATACAACGCCACACAGACCCACATAGGTCAGGTTACCTCTCTTCTCTGGGTTAAATACCCACCGTACCTCTGTGGGGATTCCTCTGGGGGCCACACTATGGGTAATGCCATGCCAAGGAGGGAGGAGCTAGAGGCTGCTCTGCTCACCCAGTCAGGTCCTGCTTCTTTCAGCTATAGAGAGTGTATGCGCCAGTATCAGAACTACATTGACTGTAATGGTTTAGATAGACATAAACATACATTATTCACACATGAACCATGAGCCTCTTATATTTCCCTTACTGTCTAGTCCCCTTGTCCCGCTGACTCTACACAGAATGTATTCAAAATTTTAATCCTAATGGCAGACTGTCTCTACAGAGTATTTCCCCTTAAGTCTAGTCCTCTTGACACTTTGCCTCACAGTTGAAGTCAGAAGTTTACATTCACCTTAGCCAAATCCATTTAAACTCTGTTTTTCAAAATTGCTGACTTTTAATCCAAGTTAAAATTCCCTGTTTTAGGTCAGTTAGGATCACCACTTTATTTTAAGAATGTGAAAAGCTTTTATTTCTTTCATCACATTCCCAGTGGGTCAGAAGTTTACATACACTCAATTAATATTTGGTATCATTGCCTTTAAATTGTTTATCTTGGGTCAAACGCTTTGGGTAGTCTTCCACAAGCTTCCCACAATAAGTTGGGTGAATTTTGGCCCATTTCTCCTGACAGAGCAGGTGTAACTGAGTCAGGTTTGTATGCCTCCTCGCTCGCACACGCTTTTCCAGTTCTGCCCACAAATGTTCTATTGCATTGAGGTCTGGGCTATGTGATGGCCACTCCAATACCTTGACTTTGTTGTCCTTAGGCCATTTTTGCCACAACTTTGGAAGTATGCTTGGGGTCACTGTTCATTTGGAAGATCCATTTGCGACCAAGCTTTAACTTCCTGACTGATGTCTTGAGATGTTGCTTCAATATATCCACATAATTTTCTCTCCTCATGATGCAATCTATTTTGTGAAGTGCACCAGTCCCTCCTGCAATAAAGCAACCACACAACATGATGCTGCCACCCCGTGCTTCACGGATGGGATGGTGTTCTTCGGCTTGCAAGCCTCCTCCTTTTTCCTCCAAACATAACGATAGTCACGATCTTTGTCCCCATATGCAGTTGCAAACCGTAGTCTGGCATTGTTAAGGTGATTTTGGAGCTGTGGCTTCTTCCTTGCTGAGCGGCCTTTCAGGTTATGTCGATATAGGACTCGTTTTACTGTGCATACAGATACTTTCGTACCTGTTTCCTCCAGCATCTTCACAAGGTCCTTTGCTGTTGTTCTGTGATTGATTTGCACTTTTCGCACCAAAGTACGCTAGTCTCTAGGAGACAGAACGCGTCTTCTTCCTGAGTGGTATGACGCCTGCGTGGTCCCATGGTGTTTATACTTGAAACCTATTCTTTGTACAGATGAACGTGGTACTTCAGGCATTTGGAAATTGCTCCCAAGGATGAACCAGACTTGTGGAGGTCTACAAGTTTATTTCTGAGGTCTTGGCCGATTTCATTTGATTTTCCCATGATGTCAAGCAAGGAGGCACTGAGTTTGAAGGTAGGCCTTTAAATACATCCACAGGTACACCTCCAATTGACTTAAATAATGTCAATTAGCCTATCAGAACCTTCTAAAGCCATGACATATTTATCTAGAATTTTCCAAACTGTTTAAAGGCATAGTCAACTTAGTATATGTAAACGTCTCACCCACTGGAAGTAAGAACCAGTGAATTATAAGTGAAATAATCTGTCTGTAAACAATTGTTGGAAATATTACTTGTGTCATGCACAAAGCAGATGTCCTAATAGACTTGCCAAAACTATCATTTGTTAACAAGAAATGTGTGGAGTTGTTAAAAAACGAGTTGTAATGACTCCAACCTAATTGTATGTAAACTTCTGACTTCAACTGTGTATGAAAATGTTTATTATATTATTATAATACATAATATGATGCATTACAATATTAATTGAACACATGCACTTCAATGTTGTATCAATTCAATAAGGAATAAAGCTTTTCTCCAACAACATGGAAGTGATTCCACTCTGTAGGCTACTGCTAATCACATCATTTAGCAGGTCAAATTTGATTTTTAAATATATATATATTTTTTATCACTTTATTTCAACAAGGAACACAGCCTGAGACCAAGGTCTCTGTTATAGCTGGGCCCTAGGTATACATGTTTACACATACAGTTTATGTACAATGATTAAAACACTAAACAAGACAAACAAAACTATCACAGATAACACAATAAACATACAGAAACAGATTTAATTTACACGTAGGTTATTCTACTAACAGCACAAGAACTTGTCTTTCCTAAAACAGTTACAAGCAATTAAAAAATAAAAAAATGCTCCAATAAATATTTAGAATGATCAAGGGGAACAAGAGTCTCAAGTTTAAGTTTAGTCTGCAGGCTATTCCATAGGCAAGGAGAGTATTAGGAAAAGGCAGCCATACCCAACTCTGTGGAAATCACATGGGCCTCAAGTGTAATCCATGCTTGAGACCTGGTTTTAGGATATACAATTCTAATATTGATGAGTGATGATAAATTAGAAGGTAGCTTTTCAGAAGTGCTTTATAGACAAACACGAGAGCGTGTTCTCGTCTCACAGACAGCAAAGTTCAACCAACAATTTGATATAAAACACAGTGGTGAGTTCTGTAGCTAGCACCCGTAATAAACCTAAGTGCGCAATGAGAAGTAGCACCCAGCTATTTAAGTGTTGATGCCGTTGAATGCATGTAAATAATATCCCCATAATATATAACAGACATAAGAGTAGCTTGCATCATTTGTCTTCTATTTGTAGAGGACAAGCATGTCCTGTTTCTATAGAGGTAGCCTAGCTTGATTTCTAGCCGTTTACAAAGCTGGTTAATATGCATTTTAAAAGAAAGTTCATCATCCAACCATATCCATAAGTATTTATATGCAGAGACCTGATTATTCGAGAACCATCTAAGCTCGTAAGTGCAAGTGTATTTTCAACCAACTTTTTGAACCTATTGAAATCATAAAATGTGTATTCTTTGCATTTAAAACAAGTTTCAGCTGTATAAATACCTTTGTAATATCTCAAAATGTGTCTCCAATAGTGATAATGCTTTGTCAGCTGTTGATGCGATAGAGTAGATGACAGTGTCATCAGCATTTAAATTAATTTGCCACTTTCTTATCTCATCACCGATGTTGTTTATGTAGAGAGTGAACAGTAATGGACCAAGTATAGAACCTTGTGGGACCCCTTTAACCAACTCCAATGGCTTTTACCTGGATGCCGTCAACTCTAACAGCCTGACTTCTATCCTTTAGATAGTCATGAAACCAACGACAGGCATCCAATCCCAGTGTTAATGACGACAGCTTACCCAAAAGCATCGAATGGTCTACAGTGTCAAAAAATTTAGATAAATCTGTGAACAAGGCAGCACAGTACTGTCTATTATCGAGGGCATTAGTAATATCATTTTAACAATCTAGATTTTAACAATCTCTCATAACATTGGTATATCTAAAGTGAACCTGTGTCATGTTACTAGTTACAATGTTACTAATGATTAGCTGCTAAATTGTTGGTCATCTCTGTCAAAGTAGTCTTGTATGATAAACCATATAACTGATTGTTACAATGTTTTTTAACCTCAATCATTTCTTAATAACGTTTATCATTGGATGTCTTCTCCATGAGGTGTTTCTTGGTGTTCTTCTCCGGCCTGAACAGAATAATAAAGCATTTAGGAACAAATAATAGAAAGAACAACCCAAAGCTAGAGGTGATGATGGCAAAGATCTCCACAGCTACAGTGAACTTCCCAGGAGAGCTGACATAAGCTGGGATAAAGGTGATCCAGACTGCACAGAATATGAGCATGCTGAAGGTGATGAATTTGGCCTCGTTGAAGTTATCCGGCAGCTTCCGAGCCAGAAAAGCCAGCATAAAGCACAAAAGAGACAGGAGTCCTATATAGCCCAACACAGCCCAGAAACCAATAGCTGAACCCACATCACACTCTAGAATGATCTTTTCCTTGTAGGTAGTCAGGTTTTTAATGGGGAAGGGAGGGGACAGGACCAACCACAGAGTGCATATCATAGCCTGGACAAACGTGAAGGACACTACAGTCAATCTCTGCTGTGGAGGACCAAACCATTTCATGACATTACTGGCTGGAAGTGTAGCCCTGAAGGCCATCAACACCACTATTGTTTTCCCCAGAACGCAAGAGATGCAGAGGACGAAGGTGATCCCAAATGCTGTGTGACGCAGCATACAGGACCACTCAGAGGGCCGGCCAATGAAAGTAAGAGAACACAGAAAACACAGAGCCAAGGAGAAGAGCAGCAGGAAGCTCAGCTCAGAGTTGTTGGCCCTGACGATGGCCGATGTTCGGTGGCGGTAGAAGACAGTTGCCGTGGCGATGGCCAGACAAAACCCGCCCATAGAGCAGGCAGTCAGAATGATTCCGAGGACCTCGCGGAAGGACAGGAACTCCACAGGCTTAAGGATACAGCGGTCTCTCTCAGCGTTGGGCCAGTACTCTTCTGGACAGATCAGACATTCTGAAGAATCTGACCAAGACAAAACAACAGACATCAAATGTTAATAATAATAAATTTAGGTTTTATATTTTTACAAATACATGTCCCACAACACTGCACTTTGTCAGTTTACAATAAAGAATGTTGAATTAATGTGCTGCTTACATGAGATAATAAGAAAAGGAACATGATTGACAGACACTACCTTTGTAGTGCTGGTAATATGAATAAACCACTATTCCTATCGTCCTACCTGTGTTATTGCTGATCTCTCCCTCTGCACATAGGATACAGTCATAACAGCATACAGGCTTTCCTTTCTGTACAGCCTTACGAGTGCCTGGGGGACAGCTCTCACTGCAAACTGACACAGGTACTTGCGTACTGTTCTTTACCCAGGTGATTTCCCTCTCCATGTCAAGCCTCTGGTCAGGAGGCAGGGACGCATCATAGCGCCCCACTGTCACAAACTCCATCTTCCCACTCTCCCTTGTCTGCCAGTTGACCAGCTCATAGGTGGCCACTGGGTCCCCGTTGGCATCGAAAGACACCTGGTACCCGTTACGAGAGAAGTTCACCCTCCTCAATCTCTCCAGGACCTCGGGGTTGGAAGTGCAAGTGAGAGAGTGAGAGGGGAAAAGAGAGAAGGAGAGAGGTGTAGAGAGATGGAGATAAGGGAAGAGAGACGTTAGTGAGGGGATGAGAGAAGGAGATATAGATGGAGAGAGGGGAATAGAGAGATGAGAGAAGGAGCAAGAAGAAGAAAGATGGAAAGAGAGAAATGGAGAGAAGGGAATATAGATGGAGAGAGAAACAGAACATTAATTCAACTCTTTTTTATCAGATGTGTTACTTCAGAAGAAGTTGTAAAGTATAATGAGAACTCCTAGGCCTTCATACATATAGTATAAACAAACATATTCACCAGGAAATTAGACTATAGACTTGTCATTCACCTGTGTTGGCTTCACATTAAGGTTTTTGTCACAGTTCACAGTGGAGTTTTCTCTCTCTTCACAAACGATGCTGTGGATGGCGTGTGCTATGGCATAAACAGCTTTATACACCATGTTAGTGACACGCAGCTGGGATGTATCTGTGTAGGGGGTCTGTAGCTGCTGTATATCCTCACTGCCATCACACACCTTCTCTTCAACCCCAACACCTGTAGATGAGGTCCCTACAGACAGACAGACCGATAGACAGACAGACAGACAGACAGACAGACAGACAGACAGACAGACAGACAGACAGACAGACAGACAGACAGACAGACAGACAGACAGACAGACAGATAGACAGACAGACAGACATGTAAATAAAATATTCAATAGACAGATGGATGGATGGATGGATGGATGGATGGCTGGGTGGATGGATAGATAGATACCTATCCTCAGCCTACAGCCAAAGGCTCCCTCCCAGAACTCAGTGAGCAGAGGAGAGTTGGACACCTTCTTTGGGGAGAGGTCCAGGAGGAAGTCCCTGAGGCCGGGGATGACAGAGCGTTGGATGCCAAATCCGATGGCCCCAGCACACAGGCCGAAGCGCAACATATCTGGGTCAGTGACCCAGGACTCGCTCCCGATCCACTGGCGGGGCGGAGAGGGCAGGCGTTCCATCTCCCTCAGCAGGATTCTCATGTCTCCAGAGGCTACGAATGCCACCACCACCCGGGCTGTGGAGCTGGGGAACATGATTATATCACATGCTTAATATGCTGGTCATGTTTGTCATTCATAGGAATGTCTCAGTGAAGTGAACATGAACATTAGTATTCATCAACACTTTTGACATGCTTAAGATATGCAAATCATGTTGGTCTCACAGATCAGCTTTGGGAGAAGAGGGAAGTTAATAACAATAGAATTTTATACAAATACGGTCTTGCATTTGTGTGAATGAAAAGTTCACCAGTAATCACGGATCACCTGCGGATCACGTCAGCCACCCGTTGCACTCTGCTGAGTGGGTTGGTACGGTAGAAGGCTTCAGAATACTCCACACAGATGCCCTCCTCTTGTGCTGCCTTTAGGAAAGCAGCCATCCCGTTATTACCGTAGTCAGAGTCAGAACGGACCGCCCCAATCCAGGTCCAGCCGAAGTGCCTGATGAGGTTTGCCAGAGCCGCAGCCTGGAACTGATCACTGGGGATGGTTCTGAAGAAGGTTGGATACTGTTTCTTATCACTCAGACACGCACAGGTGGAAGATTGGCTCACCTAGGTAAAAACAGACAATCAAAAACATGAGAAAGAACATCATGTTGGCCAAACAACTCTAATGTATTAGCTACTTCCTGCTATTTTCTTTAGCTGTGTAGTTTGATGTTAGGGATACATTAATAATAATAAGCCAACTAATTTTCTTTCATAAGGCCAGAATGAAAACGGATACACAAAAGTGTGACACCAATCCCTGGTCTCCTTTAACAACCTAGCCTATGAAAGATAGTTCTCAGATCATGTTTAAAATCCTACAGAAGTTCTCCACACTAAAAGTTCTCAGTCTCCAGACTCATAATCCTCGGTCTATGTTCAACTGCCTATAGATGTTCTCCAGACTCATTGTCCTCAGTCTATGTTCAAATGCCTTTCTCCACATAACTTCTCATAGAAGTGTATATTCTTGAAAGAGAGCATAATATAGTTTGAATACAGTGAATTAAAAGATGAAATCATTCCTGAAAAAGAGGAGGACATACACTAGGAATTCAGTAAATTAAAAGAAGCTGAATGATAAATTTCCACAAGTTTACCTGAGGAATGTCGAAAGGGCCGGTGATGCGCAACATGCTGATGGTTGGCGTGGAGCCAGACTCGCCCACGATAGCTGTCACTGTAGCCGACCCCGAGCACTGTTCTCCGGTATCAAACATGGGGTCCAGGCCGTTAGCCAGCTGGAAGGCCACTTTCACGGCCATGGGGACCGAGGAGCAGGAGTCGTGCACTTGATAACCAAGGGTGACACCCGGTAGCAGGTGTGAACTGTTGTTTATCTCCTCAACTGCGAAGACCATGGTGCGCGAGAAGCGCAACTCACGGGAATCCATACTGTAAATAGAAGATAGGTGAGTGAGCACCTCCTGACGAATCACAAACTAGCCTATATAATGTTACCATGGCAAACAGCCTAATATCTATAATTATTTTCCATACCGTCTATATGTCTACACTTTTGTTGTCTGTAATTGAGTACATTGTAGTCAAGCCTGCATTTGAAAATGTGATCCTTTGTAACAGTAGTCTTTAACTACACTCTCAGATACAAACACACTTGTAATCTGTTTTCACACCACTGTTTACCTGTCTTTAAAAAGCTGTTTATCTGTCTTTAAACACATTGTTTCTCGGCCTTTAATCACACTGTTCCTCTGTATTTAAAATACAATTCATCTGTCTACCCACACAGCCACAGTCCTGTCCCTTGTTCCCTCTTGCGCTCACTGACCTCCCTGTGCACTGCAGGGGCTCAGGCATGCTGGTGTAGCTGTGATCCACAGTGTGCATATAGTAATGGATGGAGAAAACACCCCCGATGACAAAGTCCCCGTCCTGGGAGAACGCCGGAGGACGAGGGGTGCCTTGGAGCCTGCATCTGACAGACTCCAGCCCAGAGGCAGAGACAGAGGCAGACGAGAGCAAGGCGAGCCCACCAGCCACCACAGCTAGATGTAGTAGAACCAGACTATCAGACAGACTTGGATCCAGAGCAGGAGACGGAGAGAGCCTCATTCCCCTGATGTGTAGAAGGTATAGAGTAATACAGCGCCACACAGAACCACATAGGTCAGGTTACCTCTCTGCTCTGGGTTAAATACCCACCGTACCTGTGTGGGGATTCCTCTGGGGGCCACACTGTGGGTATGGCCATGCAAAGGAGGGAGGGGTTTAGAAGGTGCTCTGCTCACCCATCCTGCTTCTTTCCACTATAGAGAGTGTACGCACCAATATCAGAACTACGTTGACTGTAATGGTTTCGATAGCCATAAACATACATTAGATACACAATATCCATGAGCCTCTCTTATATTTCCCTTAGTGTCTAGTCTTCTTGGTACGCTGGCTCTCTTATATTTCCTATACAGTCTAGTCCTCTTCGCACGTTGCCTCACTTACAGTTGAAGTCGGAAGATTACATTCACCTTAGCCAAATACATTTAAACTCAGTTTTTCAAAATTCCTGACATTTAATCCAAGTAAAAATTCACTTTTAGGTCAGTAAGTTTTAGGTCAGTAAGGATCACCACTTTATTTTACGAATGTGAAATGTCAGAATGATAGTAGAGAAAATTAATTATTTCAGCTTTTATTTCATTGAGGTCAGGGCTTTGTGAAGGCCACTCCAATATCTTGACTTTGTTGTCCTTAGGCCATTTTGCTACAACTTTGGAAGTATGCTTGGAGTCACAGTCCATTTGGAAGACCCCCTTGCGACCAAGCTTTAACTTCCTGACTGATGTCTTGAGATGTTGCTTCAATATATCCACATATTTTTCTCTCCTCATGATGCCATCTATTTTGTGAAGTGCACCAGCCCCTCCTGCAGCAAAAAACCCCACAACATGATGCTGCCACCAACGTGCTTCACGGTTGGGATGGTGTTCTTCGATTTGCAAGCCTCCCTCTTTTTCCTCCAAACATAATGATGGTTTTGTTCTATGTCCCCATGTGCAGTTGCAAACCATAGTCTGGCATTGTTATGGCGGTTTTGGAGCAGTGGCTTCTTCCTTGCTGAGCGGCCATTCAGGTTATAACGATATAGGACTCGTTTTAGTGTGGAGATAGATACTTTCGTACCTGTTTCCTCCAGCATCTTCACAAGGTCCTTTGCTGTTGTTCTGGGATTGATTTGCACTTTTCGCACCAAAGTACGTTAATCTCTAGGAGAACGAAGCGTCTTCTTCCCGAGCGGTATGACGCCTGCGTGGTCCCATGGTGTTTATATCAAATCAAATCAAATCAAATCAAATGTATTTATATAGCCCTTCGTACATCAGCTGATATCTCAAAGTGCTGTACAGAAACCCAGCCTAAAACCCCAAACAGCAAGCAATGCAGGTGTAGAAGCACGGTGGCTAGGAAAAACTCCCTAGAAAGGCCAAAACCTAGGAAGAAACCTAGAGAGGAACCAGGCTATGTGGGGTGGCAAGTCCTCTTCTGGCTGTGCCGGGTGGAGATTATAACAGAACATGGTCAAGATGTTCAAATGTTCATAAATGACCAGCATGGTCGAATAATAATAAGGCAGAA
Source organism: Oncorhynchus mykiss (assembly GCF_057628025.1). Classification (NCBI taxonomy): domain Eukaryota; kingdom Metazoa; phylum Chordata; class Actinopteri; order Salmoniformes; family Salmonidae; genus Oncorhynchus; species Oncorhynchus mykiss. Next base: position 38,920,705 of record NC_143045.1, read on the forward strand.
CAGTTGAAACTGGAGCAGCAGCACAGTCAGGTGGACTGGGGACAGCAAGGAGTCATCAGGTCAGGTATTCCTGGGGCATGGTCCTAGGGCTCAGGTCCTCCGAGAGAGAGAAAGAAAGAGAGAATTAGAGAGAGCATATGTGGGATGGCCAGTCCTCTTCTGGCTGTGCCGGGTGGAGGTTATAACAGAACATGGCCAAGATGTTCAAATGTTCATAAATTACCAGCATGGTCGAATAATAATAAGGCAGAACAGTTGAAACTGGAGCAGCAGCACGGCCAGGTGGACTGGGGACAGTCATCATGTCAGGTAGTCCTGGGGCATGGTCCTAGGGCTCAGGTCCTCCGATAGAGAGAAAGAGAGAATGTGAGAATTAGAGAACGCACACTTAGATTCACACAGGACACCGAATAGGACAGGAGAAGTACTCCAGATTTAACAAACTGACCCTAGCCCCCCGACACATAAACTACTGCAGCATAAATACTGGAGGCTGAGACAGGAGGGGTCAGGAGACACTGTGGCCCCATCCGAGGACACCCCCGGACAGGGCCAAACAGGAAGGATATAACCCCACCCACTTTGCCAAAGCACAGCCCCCACACCACTAGAGGGATATCTTCAACCACCAGGGGGGGGGGGGGGGCAACCCAGACAGGATGACCACATCAGTGAATCAACCCACTCAGGTGACGCACCCCCTCCAGGGACGGCATGAGAGAGCCCCAGTAAGCCAGTTACTCAGCCCCTGTAATAGGGTTAGAGGCAGAGAATCCCAGTGGTAAGAGGGGAACCGGCCAGGCAGAGACAGCAAGGGCGGTTCGTTGCTCCAGAGCCTTTCCGTTCACCCTCCCACTCCTGGGCCAGACTACACTCAATCATATGACCCACTGAAGAGATGAGTCTTCAGTAGAGACTTAAAGGTTGAGACCGAGTTTGCGTCTCTGACATGGGTAGGCAGACCGTTCCATAAAAATGGAGCTCTATAGGAGAAAGCCCTGCCTCCAGCTGTTTGCTTAGAAATTCTAGGGACAATTAGGAGGCCTGCGTCTTGTGACCTTAGCGTACGTGTAGGTATGTACGGCAGGACCAAATCAGAGAGATAGGTAGGAGCAAGCCCATGTAATGCTTTGTAGGATAGCAGTAAAACCTTGAAATCAGCCCTTGCTTTGATAGGAAGCCAGTGTAGAGAGGCTAGCACTGGAGTAATATGATCACATTTTTTGGTTCTAGTCAGGATTCTAGCAGCCGTATTTAGCACTAACTGAAGTTTATTTAGTGCTTTATCCGGGTAGCCGGAAAGTAGAGCATTGCAGAAGTCTAACCTAGAAGTGACAAAAGCATGGATTAATTTTTCTGCATCATTTTTGGACAGAAAGTTTCTGATTTTTGCAATGTTACGTAGATGGAAAAAAGCTGTCCTTGAAATGGTCTTGATATGTTCTTCAAAAGAGAGATCAGGGTCCAGAGTAACGCTGAAGTCCTTCACAGTTTTATTTGAGACGACTGTACAACCATTAAGATTAATTGTCAGATTCAACCGAAGATCTCTTTGTTTCTTGGGACCTAGAACAAGCATCTCTGTTTTGTCCGAGTTTAAAAGTTGAAAGTTTGCAGCCATCCACTTCCTAATGTCTGAAACACATTCTTCTAGCAAGGGCAATTTTGGGGCTTCACCATGTTTCATTGAAATGTACAGCTGTGTGTCATCCGCATAGCAGTGAAAGTTAACATTATGTTTTCGAATAACATCCCCAAGAGGTAAAATATATAGTGAAAACAATAGTGGTCCTAAAACGGAACCTTGAGGAACACCGAAATGTACAGTTGATTTGTCAGAGGACAAACCATTCACAGAGACAAACTGATATCTTTCCGACAGATAAGATCTAAACCAGGCCAGAACTTGTCTGTGTAGACCAATTTGGGTTTCCAATCTCTCCAAAAGAATGTGGTGCTCGATGGTATCAAAAGCAGCACTAAGGTCTAGAAGCACGAGGACAGATGCAGAGCCTCGGTCCGATGCCATTAAAATGTAATTTACCACCTTCACAAGTGCCGTCTCAGTGCGCAACAGCCTTTTCTAAAATTTTTGAGAGGAATGAAAGATTCGATATAGGCCGATAGTTTTTTATATTTTCTGGGTCAAGGTTTGGCTTTTTCAAGAGAGGCTTTATTACTGCCACTTTTAGTGAGTTTGGTACACACCCGGTGGATAGAGAGCCGTTTATTATGTTCAACATAGGAGGGCCAAGCACAGGAAGCAGCTCTTTCAGTAGTTTAGTTGGAATAGGGTCCAGTATGCAGCTTGAAGGTTTAGAGGCCATGATTATTTTCATCATTGTGTCAAGAGATATAGTACTAAAACACTTGAGCGTCTCTCTTGATCCTAGGTCCTGGCAGAGTTGTGCAGACTCAGGACAACTGAGCTTTGAAGGAATACGCAGATTTAAGGAGGAGTCCGTAATTTGCTTTCTAATAATCATAATCTTTTCCTCAAAGAAGTTCATGAATTTATCACTGCTAAAGTGAAAGTCATCCTCTCTTGGGGAATGCTACTTTTTAGTTAGCTTTGCGACAGTATCAAAAAGAAATTTCGGATTGTTCTTATTTTCCTCAATTAAGTTAGAAAAATAGGATGATCGAGCAGCAGTAAGGGCTCTTCGGTACTGCACAGTACTGTCTTTCCAAGCCAGTCGGAAGACTTCCAGTTTGGTGTGGCGCCATTTCCGTTCCAATTTTCTGGAAGCTTGCTTCAGAGCTTGGGTATTTTCTGTGTACCAGGGAGCTAGTTTCTTATGAGAAATGTTTTTAGTTTTTAGGGGTGCAACTGCATCTAGGGTATTGCGCAAGGTTAAATTGAGTTCCTCAGTTAGGTGGTTAACTGATTTTTGTCCTCTGGCGTCCTTGGGTAGACAGAGGGAATCTGGAAGGACATCAAGGAATCTTTGTGTTGTCTGTGAATTTATAGCACGACTTTTGATGATCCTTGGTTGGGGTCTGAGCAGATTATTTGTTGCAATTGCAAACGTAATAAAATGGTGGTCCGATAGTCCAGGATTATGAGGAAAAACATTAAGATCCACAACATCTATTCCATGGGACAAAACTAGGTCCAGCGTATGACTGTGACAGTGAGTGGGTCCAGAGACATGTTGGACAAAACCCACTGAGTCGATGATGGCTCCGAAAGCCTTTTGGAGTGGGTCTGTGGACTTTTCCATGTGAATATTAAAGTCACCAAAGATTAGAATATTATCCGCTATGACTACAAGGACCGATAGGAATTCAGGGAACTCAGTGAGGAACGCTGTGTATGGCCCAGGAGGCCTGTAAACAGTAGCTATAAAAAGTGATTGAGTAGGCTGCATATATTTCATGACTAGAAGCTCAAAAGACGAAAACGTCATTTTTTTTTTTGTAAATTGAAATTTGCTATCGTAAATGTTAGCAACACCTCCGCCTTTGCGGGATGCACGGGGGATATGGTCACTAGTGTAGCCAGGAGGTGAGGCATCATTTAACACAGTAAATTCATCAGGCTCAAATCAAATCAAATTTTATTTGTCACATACACATGGTTAGCAGATGTTAATGCGAGTGTAGCGAAATGCTTGTGCTTCTAGTTCCGACAATGCAGTAATAACCAACAAGTAGTCTAACTAACAATTCCAAAACTACTGTCTTGTACACAGTGTAAGGGGATAAAGAATATGTACATAAGGATATATGAATGAGTGATGGTACAGAGCAGCATAGGCAAGATACAGTAGATGGTATCGAGTACAGAATGTACAAATGAGATGAGTATGTAAACAAAGTGGCATAGTTTAAAGTGGCTAGTGATACATGTATTACATAAGGATACAGTCGATGATATAGAGTACAGTATATACGTATGCATATGAGATTAATAATGTAGGGTAAGTAACATTATATAAGGTAGCATTGTTTAAAGTGGCTAGTGATATATTTACATCATTTCCCATCAATTCCCATTATTAAAGTGGCTGGAGTTGAGTCAGTGTCAGTGTGTTGGCAGCAGCCACTCAATGTTAGTGGTGGCTGTTTAACAGTCTGATGGCCTTGAGATAGAAGCTGTTTTTCAGTCTCTCGGTCCCAGCTTTGATGCACCTGTACTGACCTCGCCTTCTGGATGATAGCGGGGTGAACAGGCAGTGGCTCGGGTGGTTGATGTCCTTGATGATCTTTATGGCCTTCCTGTGACATCGGGTGGTGTAGGTGTCCTGGAGGGCAGGTAGTTTGCCCCCGGTGATGCGTTGTGCAGACCTCACCACCCTCTGGAGAGCCTTACGGTTGAGGGCGGAGCAGTTGCCGTACCAGGCGGTGATACAGCCCGCCAGGATGCTCTCGATTGTGCATCTGTAGAAGTTTGTGAGTGCTTTCGGTGACAAGCCGAATTTCTTCAGCCTCCTGAGGTTGAAGAGGCGCTGCTGCGCCTTCTTCACAATGCTGTCTGTGTGAGTGGACCAATTCAGTTTGTCTGTGATGTGTATGCCGAGGAACTTAAAACTTGCTACCCTCTCCACTACTGTTCCATCCATGTGGATAGGGGGGTGTTCCCTCTGCTGTTTCCTGAAGTCCACAATCATCTCCTTAGTTTTGTTGTACTACTTCCGGCGCCAACAGAGATGGCCGCCTCGCTTCGCGTTCCTAGGAAACTATGCAGTTTTTTGTTTTTTTACGTGTTATTTCTTACATTAGTACCCCAGGTCATCTTAGGTTTCATTACATACAGGCTTAAGCCATGTTTCAGTCAGGCCATTCACATCAAGATTATGATCAGTGATTAGTTCATTGACTATAATTGCCTTTGAAGTAAGGGATCTAACATTAAGTAGCCCTATTTTGAGATGTGAGGTATCATGATCTCTTTCAATAATGACAGGAATGGAGGTGGTCTTTATCCTAGTGAGATTGCTAAGGCGAACACCGCCATGTTTAGTTTTGCCCAACCTAGGTCGAGGCACAGACACGGTCTCAATGGTGATAGCTGAGCTGACTACACTGACTGTGCTAGTGGCAGACTCCACTATGCTGGCAGGCTGGCTAACAGCCTGCTGCCTGGCCTGCACCCTATTTCATTGTGGAGCTAGAGGAGTTAGAGCCCTGTCTATGTTGGTAGATACCCCTCCAGCTAGGATGGAGTCCGTCACTCCTCAGCAGGTCAGGCTTGGTCCTGTTTGTGGGTGAGTCCCAGAAAGAGGGCCATTGTACTACTACTATTGTACTATTGTTTGTACAGATGAACGTGGTTACTTCAGGCATTTGGCTTTTGCTCCAAAGGATGAACAAGACTGTGGAGGTCTACAATAATTTTTCTGAGGTCTCTGAGGTCTGATTTCATTAGATTTCACCATGATGTCAAGCAAAGAGTAACTGAGTTTGAAGCTAGGCCTTGAAATACATCCACAGGTACACCTCCAATTGACTGAAATGATCTCAATCAGCCTATCAGAAGCTTCTAAAGCCATGACATATTTTTCTGGAATTTTCCAAGCATTTAAAGGCACAGTCAACTTGGTGTATCTAAACTTCTCACCTACTGGAAGTGAGAAAGAGTAAATTATAAGTGAAACAACTGTAGACAATTGTTGGAGAAATTACCTGAGTCATAAACAAAGTAGATGTCCTAACAGACTTGCCAAAACTATCATTTGTTAAACCTCCATCGCACTTCTGAAGACAATGTATTTCTCCGGTTGGAACATTTTTGACGTTTTATGTTAAAAACATTCTAAAGATTGATTCCATACATCGTTTGACATGTTTCTATGGACAGGAACGGAACTTTTTGACATTTCGTCTGCAACTAGGGAACGCGCTTCATGACTTTGGATTTGTTTTTCCAAACGTGCTAACAAAAATAACTGTTTGGACATAAATGATGGAAGGTATATATATATATATTGTCAAACTAAATCTAACATTTAATGTGGAACTGGGATTACTGGGAGTGCATTCTGATGAAGATCATCAAAAGTAAGTGAATATTTATAATGCTATTTAAGACTTCTGTTGACTCCCACCCAATAAAGGTTTGCTTTTTAACAAAAATTTTTTTTATTTTTTATCTGACACAGTGGTTGCATTAAGGAGAAGTGTATCTATATTTCCATGTATTTTCATTGACATTGATAATGAGTATTTCTGTAAAATGTTGTGGCTCACTGCAATATCACCGGATGTTTTTGGAACTATTGAACGTAACGCGCCAATGTATAGTGAGATTTTAAATTTAAATTTTTTGAATATAAATATGCACTTTAACGAACAAAGCATTTTTGTATTGTGTAACATGAAGTCCTATGAGTGTCATCTGATGAAAATCATCAAAGGTTAGTGATGAATTTGATCTCAATTTGTTATTTTTGTGACTCCTCTCTTTGGCTGGAAAAATGTCAGAATTTTTCAGTGACAGGGTGGTGACCCAACATAATCGTTTGTGGTGCTTTCGCTGTAAAGCCTTTGAAATTGGATACTTTAGTGGGATTAACAACAAGATCACCTTTAAAATGGTATAAGATACATGTGTGTTTGAGGAAGTATAATTATGAGATTTCTATTGTTTGAATTTGGCGCTCTGCACTTTCATTGGCTGTTGTCATATCAATCACGTTAACTGGGTTGCAGCCCTTAGAAGTTTAATGGGGAAGGGAGGGAACAGGACCAACCATAGAGTGCATATCAAGCCTGGACAAACGTGAAGGACATTACAGTCAATCTCTGCTGTGGAGGGCTAAACCATTTCATGGCATTACTGCTGGGAAGCGTAGCCCTGAAGGCCATCAACACCACTATTGCTTTCGCCAGAACACAAAAGATGAGAGGACGAAGGTCATCCCGAACATTGTATGACACAGCATACAGGACCATTCAGAGGGCCGGCTAATGAAAGTAAGAGAACACAGAAAACACAGAGTCAAGGAAAAGAGAAGCAGGAAGCTCAGCCGGAGTTGTTTGCCCTGACGATGGCCGAAGTTCGATGATGGTAGAAAACTGTTGCCGTGGCGAACGTCAGACAAGCCCCGCCCACAGAGCAGACGGTCAGGATAATTCTGAGGACCCCGTGGAAGGACAGGAACTCCACAGGCTTAAGGATACAGCGGTCTCTCTCAGCGTTGGGCCAGTACTCCTCGGGACAGATCAGACAGTCTGAAGAATCTGACCAGGACAAAACAACAGACATCAAATGTTAATAATAATAGATTCAGGTTTAATTTATTTGCAAATACATGTCCCACAATGCTGCACTTTGTCAGTTTACAATAAAGAATGTTGAATTAATGTGCAGCCTACATGAGATAATAAGAATAGGAGCATGATTGACAATATGTTCCTGGTAATATGAATAAACCACTACTTAGTAAACAGGGATAGAAAGTACTACACATTTTATGCCAACTCTTCCTATGGTCCTACCTGATTTACTACTGATCTCTCAGTCATAACAGCATACAGGCTTTCCTTTCTGTATAGCCTTACGAGTGCCTGGTGGACAGCTCTCACTGCACACTGACACAGGTACTTGTGTACTGATCTTTACCCAGGTGATTTCCCTCTCCATGTCAAACCTCTGGTCAGGAGGCAGGGACGCATCATAGCACCCCACTGTCACAAACTCCATATTCCCACTCTCCCGTATCTGCTAGCTGACCAGCTCATAGGTGGCCACTGGGTCCCCGTTGGCATCGAAAGACACCTGGTACCCGTTACGAGAGAAGTTCACCCTCCTCAATCTCTCCAGGACCTGGTGTTTGGAAAGACAAGGGAGAGAGTGGGGACGGGAGAGCTGGAGAGGTGGGAAGAGAGATGGTCAGAAGGGAAGAGAGAATTGGATTGAGGGGGAGAGAGAAAAAAACAGGACATTAATTCAACTCATATATTTATCAGTAGCAGTACTTCAGAACAAGTTGTAAAGTAAAATGAGAACTCCTAGGCCTTCATACATGTTGTCTATATACACATATCAATCAGAACATTATACTATCGTCTTGTCATTCACCTGTGTTGGCTTCACATTGAGGTTTCTCATGGAGGTATTGTCACAGTTCACAGTGGAGTTTTCTCTTTCTTCACAAACGATGCTGTGTGGATGGCGCGTGCTATGGCATAAACAGCTTTATACACCATGTTAGTGACACACAGCTGGGATGTTGTTACAGTAATTTAGTCATTCCAATATGTTTTCATTAATTTAATTCCCTTAATCTATTTTATGAGAATTTGTAAGATTCTTGTTTGCATAAAATAGACGGAGACCAGTCCTTTCAATAATAGGTAACATAATTTATTCTCGGAGCGCACTGCCACGTTATCACGAGCAACAGTTTATATACAATAACATGACGTAATTTCATTGCTTCTAAAATTAATCCCCTCCTCCCAACCGAGAATCAAGTGAGTTCCAAAGTTCATTCCAACTCACTAACACACTCACAGGTCACATAACCTAACTGAATTAACTTTAGACCCCTCACCATTATCAATCACCACTTAGCTGACAGTTCTAATTAACAGAAAACCTAGGAATGCACTCACTGCCTTATCTAAAACACCCCAGAGCTCAGTTTCGTCGGTTCAACCATAGGGTAACTTCCTTTTCTGCTTACATAATCCACAAACCATTCCTTTCTCCCTAGTTGGAATGGTGTTCATTAACTTTAATTACTCCTTGTCCGTGTCACACAATCCCTTCTTATGAACTCATATTGTTAATCAGATATAATAAAACAGAGTACAAGTTTACTTAGTTACAGTTTCATTTAAAATAAGACTATTGTTCAGTTTCCTAACAATCCACCCTAAAAATGACTTTACAATTCATACCATCATTAAACACTACATGGAAATATCAATGATATACTAGAATAAGACAAACCAATATGTACACACAATGAACTTCAATGACTTCTAACCTACATCAGAAATCTTATCTCTACTTATAAGGATTTTCCGTCACAATCTTCATGAAAAAAACTGTCTATACATTGAAACAAGAAAACATCTAAATTCCCTAAACATCAAATATGGTATCCTCGCGAGTGAAAGGATCCGGATTCTTCTATTACGTCCGGAGCCATGTATTTTGTATTCCACTGGTCAGAGCTTAGGATTGGACCATATATCACCATCTGAAGTGTCATTGATTTCTCCATTGTCCTGGAAATGACAACTTTCATACACGCAATCAAACACATCCGCACAAAACTAACACAATCGCACAGGTGAAGGTAGCCCATAACACAGTAATCATTACATTTTTCCATCTTCAAAACACACTGTCAACCCAATTAGTCAGAGAAGTATCCACCCCTGAGTTCACTGCCAACTCGTGAGCTAGGGTGTGTAAACCAGCCAAGGCCTTGGTCACTGATCCATTCGGAACTGTGTCATCGGGATCCAAACTACCTCCATATACTCCCACCCTTTTCAGCCAGCAAACATATCCAAGACTATTCTATTCTGCCCTGCCATTCATTACATCTCTGATATAATTGGTGAAGCGCTGTGGATTGATCCAATCCACATTCTCATTGAGAGTGGACCACCAACAAATAATTGACTCTAATCCTGCCTGGATCTATTTCTAGCATTGAACTTGTCTGGCACCCCCCGTGGAACCCCAATGTTGTCAATATAAACTCTATCATCAAAAGACCCAGACGGAGTACTTCGTTTCTCCCGTTTAGCCAACATTTTGTCATGGTGTTGAATGAGTGTGAAAGGAATTCCCAAATGTACTAGTGCACATACCCCTGTCCAATTAGCCGGTAATACTCGGCCATAACGTCATTCCCCCACACAACCACCACCAGATGTGAGCCCTGGGCCTCCTTATCTTACTGAAATCCCCAGATCTCAACCACCCTGCCAAATCACTCATTTGTCGCATCAGAAGTAACATTATCTGTCCCATTGCAGGTACTGATTTTCCCCCACATATTTCCCAGAAGTACTATACTGAATCAAACAGTAAACAGTCTCCCCTTGCCTCTGTGAAAGGAGGGAGCTTAGATTTCAGAGGAACGTGGATATAAATAGTGCAAAACTGTTATTATCTGGCTTTCCTGCTTCCATGAATAGCTTTACCATATAGGCCATTCCCTTAGGTGAATTAATTCCATTTAATGGAAAAGGGATGGTTGTCAACTGAGGTTTGCGGTGGCACAAGCATAGCATTCTTTTTTAGCTATTGATCTGGCCGTATATTGAATCCACTCTAACCAGAGGTTAGAGTCCCCATTACCAGTTTAACTGCACTAGGTTATCCACTGAAACCCTACTTTCACTACACTCCATCTTCTTCCATACTGGGTATGTAAATGTATTTAGCCCTCTCACATGATGTGAGTGATAACTGGTTTCCATGAACTAGGGACTTACAGGGACTTACATAGATGTCTTCCATAATAGCTGATCTTAGTCCTGAACTGCCAAGGAGTCAGAGGCCCCATTTGGTCTACATAGAACTCCTCTGAGACATCCTTCCCAGTCTCACTCTCACTTCCTGTTTATCCAGATCAAGTGATGTCTTATGCTTGATTAATACTAAATCCTCATTGTTTAACTATGTCAATATTACCCTCTGGCCTTCTCGGTGTTCATGGTGTATCAGGAATACGGCTCCCACAACCAGACAGCTCAGGATGGACAGCGCACCCATAAAGCCCCACCCTCTTCCAGAGAACACATCATCAGCAAAAGCCAGACACACTTTCACTTCTATGAACAAAAACAGGGATGGAATGACGGGAAAGTAAATCTTCATTCGAGAGATGGCCTCCGGAATTCTGTTAATTCCAGTTCTCCTCTCGAACACTGTTTATTGTTTGACAGTGTCACTGTGTCTTACCCTCCCGCCGTGTGATATGAATCCGGGTAGCTCTTTCAGCTAGCTGTCACCAGGAGTCCTTGGTATGGTCCCCCCAACAGGCCTCAGGGACTGGATTGAGTGACTTCACCTGTAATTCGCCCGTAGTGCATAAAATCTTGGACATACAGGTTTGGTTAACAAACAGTTTCTCATTTGTTCTGATTATATCTTTAACTTCTATGCCTATTTATTAGTTTATTATCCAATAGGCCACTAACTTACCCACCCCCCTTTTGATACCTGGCTCTGCCCAGGTAACAAATATACAAATATATAATGATTGACATTATCATGTATGTCCAATTCTCCCTTGGGCATCCATTCATATCAATCCTGTACCAATTCTCTTTCAAGTGTCTTATCTACTTTAACAAGTATATTTAGTACTATTTCAAAAACCTCCTAATAGTTAAACAGAGCCAAAACAAATGCTAACCATATCAAAATCCTTCCTACACTTACAAGCTCTTTCTTCAGGGATCCTCAGTATTCTATCTGACAATAACGTGAATTTAATATATGTTGCATAGTGTGGAATACCTTATCTACAGTAATTTATCACCCCTATTTATTCTCAATGATAAATATAATTATTTTCTGTTGTAATATCAAATCCATAATAGCCAATTCAAAAACTTCACAGCTAATATTGTAAAACAGAATCCTGAAACACTTTCTCTTCAGTGATTCAAACAATAATTCTAAACCCCTAACTAAAACTCAATTATAATTAATTTGCCTTAAAATTAGTAACCCAACTGACCACAAATTCATTATACAATTGGCTCTCCCCCGGGGCTGATCAGACCCCAAAAGATAGCCATGATAAGGTCAATAGGTCATACCACCCTTTTATAGTCATGTTCCATACTACATTAGACATATTAAAGAACCCTTTATCCTTAAAATCAAAGAAATTCACTTGTGTAATTAAACTCATAAAATTAAAACTCATAAAGTTCCATATGTGAGCTTGCCTCTTTAAAATACCTTTGCACTAAAACAAATAGTCCTAACAAATGTTTTATGTGTATATATTTGCAAAGCTTAAAGGATAATCAAAACGTCCAGGTCTTGGTCATTTATGGCCTCTATCTCACCCACTCTCCTCAAGATTATAATCCCAGGAAACATCTAAAAGTGAGACACCTAAACCTCAATTTTCCCAGAAGAACACAACACGCCTAACTAGCATTCACTATTCTACTTCGATTCAGAAACTCAAAAGTGAACTATAAACTAAACCTAATGATAATTCCCCTTTGACTCAAATCATTAATCATACATTTTTAACAACGTCTATGTATACGTTTACTTAAATGAACAATTAACCTGATAACATTATTATCCAATGTATTACTTTTTCCCTCGGCCGCAAATGTCGTACATTTCTCAGTGTAAGAAATCCATAATTTAATCCCAGATATTTAATAAAAATGCAATCGCATTCTCCCATGGCTCCTTCAATTGACATATTTTAGATAACTTCCATCCGTCCCAGAATAAGGAATCCTACTTAAACACACCAGAATACAATGTTTAACTAAGTTAAATCAAACCCTAAAATTGACCATAACCAGTAACCAAATAAACAAACCACTTTTATCAGCAAAAAACATACTATACAAAAACTCACTACTATAATGCATCAGATGAAAAAAATACTCAGAGACTCACGTTTACATCTCAATAAAACAAATCATTATCTGCTTGTTCCTCAAGAAAAAAAATCAACTTGCCCCTCCCTATTACAGATGTCTACGTATCAGGGGAAAAGCTCAAATAACCAAATTCAACCTAGCTAATTTCCCGAAACATATGCAATTATGTTTTTCTATAGAGGTTGCTTTTCAACATTAATACCCTAACATTGTTCCACATAATGGAAACAGTGCTCACATTCACTGGTGCTACATAAACAATCAAACCAGGAATCAATAACCATCAGAATCCGTTATCACAATGTTTTATGATTCAGACATCCAGTCTCCCTTTCTCATAGCCTAATACAGTCCAAATAAACGCCACAAATCTATGATGCCCACCTAGCGAATCAGCTGCTAGTTTTTAGCATCTTTCCTGACTATCCTGACGACTCACAAACTACTTTTACAATGTATTTGGAATTTTTTTATTTTTTTTTGCGAGTGATGTCATCAACAAGCGCTCAACCTCGACCCAATCCGTAACGACTTTCAATGAATTGTAAATAATTGTTGGTTGTCTGCAGCAACGGTAGTACGGGTTCGATAAACAAAACCTAATTTATCACATCTGTTCAAATCTTGAATTATAATTTACAACACCAACCAATATCTCTAAATTCGCTATTTTTATAAAAACATTTCGATGGGCATAAATGGTAATTGTCTCTTCGTTATTATTTAGAATTAATTTTGATTTAAGTAACTGTCTCGTCTTTGACTTAGCATTTTAATTACGACTCTATTCCCAATACGTTATTCACTTGTCTAATTAAAACTCCTAATAATCCATATGTGAGTGTACCCCTTTAAGATATCTTGTCTCTGGGAACAGGGAAATCCCCTTCACCCAAACTTTTACTACAACAACGAAACCTAATAATTATGATAATCCCTTCACATCATTCGTTTTAAATCCCTCAATGTTTCATGTAACTCATTCAGTCTATCTTCAAATTGTCGTCCCAAAATATTTTATACACTGCCATACACTCAAACCACTGTGATAAACGTGCACTGTCCCTTTAAGACAAGACATTTACTTGTTCCCTGTAGTGTTTTTAGAATACGTTAACTTCTTGTTCGAATTCACTGGCGTTACCTAACCAAAAATCAATACCCGGGAAACAACCACAACTTTTTACGATTCAACTATTCTTACCTATTTTATAGTCCAAAGTGTTGCACTATATAGCCCAATTGAATGCCTAACAATTCCGTTGCTAGCTGTAGCATCTTTTCAGACTATCCTTACGATATTTAGCTCCTTTGAAAAAAAATGTATTTGGCACTTTTAGCCACTTTTGAAAAGTAACTCTAAGCTATAATGCACGCATTTTTCCCTCTAAATGCAACAACCCATTTTCTCTGTTTAAATTTGAGGAACGATGTTGTTCAACGTAAGACGACGCCGCAAATCAGCCTGCCTCTGTAAAATATATATTCCCTATTCAGATTTAGTTCTGCTTTAAATTCTATCAACAAAGTAAAACCAACCAAACTTCTCAACTTTCTATACCCTAACATTTAAACGTCCCATGTTCTGTGCTAAATTTATCGTATGTCAGTCGATTCATAAAAAGCTATAACATCCTGATAGCATGAAAATGTATCGTATCTCTCCGTTATTCCCTACATTTAACTTTAGGTGACTTTCTCTTCTATGATACATTTATTTAAATACGACTCCCATCTCAATACATTATTCCAGCAGATCATTTTGGGCAAAATAGCGTATTACATCGAAATTGTCTCGCCATTATTTTTAATGACTTACTTTTTCAATTCAATCTAAAACCACATATTAAACGTTCAGTTCATATCTTATACAAACACTAGCGACCATATTTTTTCAGGCAAAACATACAAATAGATGAATTACAATCTAAAATCAATTTAAGTTAACCGCCTCAGCTGGGAACCGAACCCTGGACTGCAGTTTGTCAGACTGCTACGCTCACCACTATACCACCAACACTATGGAACTGACTGAGATTCTCCGCAAATTGAGCCATTTTACAGTTGCCTGTATTTGTAACTCCGGCATCTGGACAACAGAAAATAGCCCTAATTTAACGACCCAAAGTTTTCCCTCAGTTAGGATTCTCATTAATCTCGCTCTCTTTGTATCTGACCCTTATTTTTATTTACCCGATTGTCGCCTCTGACCTTCCCCTCAGTAAAATTACAATATTGGTGGTGACGTTTGCAGGGAGTGTTACACTCCCGGGCGAAATGTCAAGTTTCATTACAATTAAAACATTTTATATTTGTCTTTTGACTCACCTTATCAACTTTTCTCGACTTTATTCCTTTTTCTAACTCTATTATACCTCCCTCGGCTTCAGCAGGATTCACATATATGGGTGGTAATTTCGCAGGTAGCTCCTGCAGCCGTATTCTCACAACCACTATTTCATCGACTGGATTACCTCTGTATTCTTGGTATAATCGGGAAGGATATAGTTTGTTACCCTCACCTCCACCCAATTGGCTAACTTTTTAATCTGAGGGAGCGGAGGGCAGCGCATCTTGACTCTTTTTAGATTTACTACTATCTGCGCTCCCCACTCTCTTTTTTGCTTCCGAAAGCCAAACTCCGGCTGTGTATAACCCCTGTTAATTCTGCTTTTTCACATTTTTTCCACATTCCTTATGTATCTGTTTTATAAGTGATTCCAGCTTTTCTACATTTAGACGGCCATCAAAATCATATTTCTTTCTCCATCTTAGACCGAAATCAATGTTTCTCTTGTCTTTCTGTTCCATATAACGCTCGTCTCCCGTTAGTTCCGGCACCTCCTTTGAGGAATTTTCACCCATCCTTAATCCTTACCGTTACTCGTAGCTATGGTATTTAATCACTTCTCTATGCCTTTCTATATATTTAATTTGACCTTCTATGTGTATTTCTATGAATCTGCTATTTACCGTTACTTAGTTACTTTAGTTGCTTTTCTATCTGACTATGTGTGTGTCTCTTTAATGATAATCAGTATGTGTTTCTCCTTCCTGGAAACCTCATCTATAGATGACTTTAGATCGGACATTACATTTCACCCGTAGGATATTTTCCTTGGGACTTTCAACGTTAATATCTCATATCTCACTACTCTAGACTAACTTACCCTGTCCTCCCCTTAGATAATAATTCCTTTCAGCATTGTACAGTTTCAATTATTCTGTTCGCCTAGAATTACCCTGCCTTCTCACCAAGCCTGATTTATCCTCACTTGTTTTATATATAGCTATCTGCTACTTCTTGATAGTCAGACTACTTCCCATATACAGATAGACTACTCAGGTTCAAACTTTATTTAGGTATGTTTTTTGAATTAATGGCTATCCTATTTGTACGGAACAAGCGTCCTAATTCCCCAATGTGTACCATATCTCTCCTTAATAACCTTCCGGCTTGCAAAATCAGGATTTATTAAGCTCTAGTTTATTTATGGTAGTGCACCTTACCACAGGTCAATTTCAGAGCTGTTTCCTTCCTATCGATTTCGGTTAAAACACAAGGGAGAAACCTGTTGTATTTGTTCAGAATATTCAAGCACCTATCATTGATTAAATCCAAACTCCTTTATAACATTTAATAAAAAAATATCCCAAATAATCCCTCCCAAATTCGAGAATAAAGGCTACTGACCTGCTGCCGACTGGGAAAAGCACTGTTCGTTTCGATCTAGTCACCGTCCCTGTGGTCTGGGGTGTACATCGGCCCAGTCTTAAAGTTAATCAGCAGAGTTTATTCACGAGAGTACTGAGCACGATACAGTTTACCACAGGTTATAAACTGAAAATGACGTCATTAATTCCAGTACCAACCCGTCTCTTCCCCCACCCTGGTACAAAGGCAGTATCTCAAGCCTTCCCACATCGTCTCCCTACCAATTTAAAATAATTTATGAGCCAAGGTCTTCTTGTGTAGATAAGCATTCTAGCCAGTCTGAAGGTATCGTTCATTCATTTCTACCAAGGAACAGACAGTCATTGTTCTAATTCTTGATTATATTTACACACATTATATTCAGTACTAGGATTAAGAATGAAAATTCATACATATACAGTAACATAATAGTATTCTGATTAGTACATATACAGTAACATAATAGTATTCTGATTAGTCAGTCCTGACTGAAATGTATACATAATTAGTCATTATTGATAAAAAATTCCCTTAACATAATGACTCCAACCTAAGTGTATGTAAACTTCTGACTTCAACTGTGTATAAACATTTTAATTATATTATTATAATACATAATATGATGAATTACAATATCAATTGAACAAATGCATTTCAATGTTATATCAATTCGTATAGAAATAAAGCTTTTCTCCAAACAACAAGGAAGTGGTTCCACTCTGTAGGCTACTGCTAATCACATCATTTAGCAGGTCAAATTAGAGTTAAAAAACAAAAATGTATACCTTCATTTCAACAAGGAACACAGCCTGAGACCAAGGTCTCTATTACAGCTGGGCCCTGGGTATACATGTTTACACATATAATTATGTACAATGATTGAAACACTAAACAAGACAAACAAAACGATCACAGATAACACAATAAAAATACAGCAAGAGATTTAATTTACACGTAGGTTATTCTACTAACAGCACAATAACTTGCATTTCCCGAAACAGTTACAAGCAATTAAAAAATACAAATGCTCCAATAAATATTTAAAATGATCAAGGGGGACAAGAGTCTCAAGTTTAAGTTTAGTCTGCAGGCTATTCCATAGGCAAGGAGAGTATTAGGAAAAGGCAGCCATACCCAACTCTGTGGAAATCACATGGGCCTCAAGTGTAATCCATGCTTGAGACCTGGTTTTAGGATATATAGTTACAATATTGAGGAGTGATGATAAATTAGAAGGTAGCTTATTCGGAGATGCTTTATAGACAAACACGAGAGCTTGTTCTCGTCTCACAGACAGCAAAGTTCAACCCACATTTTGATATAAAACACAGTGGTGAGTTCTGTAGCTAGCACCTGTAATAAACCTAAGTGCGCAATGATAAGTAGTATCCAGCTATTTAAGTGTTGATGCCGTAGAATGCATGTAAATAATATCCCCATAATCTATAACAGACATAAAAGTAGCTTGCATCAATTGTCTTCTATTTGTAGAGGACAAGCATGTCCTGTTTCTATAGAGGAAGCCTAGCTTGATTTTTAGCCATTTACAAAAGTTCGTCAATATGCATTTTAAAAAACAGTTCATCATCCAACCATGTCCCTAAGTATTTATATGCAGAGACCTGATTAATTCGAAAAACCATCCAAGCTCGTAAGTGCAAGTGTATTTTCAACCAACTTTTTGAACCTATTGAAATCATAAAATGTGTTTTCTTTGCATCAAGTTTCAGCTGTATGAAATACACTTGTAATGTCTTAAAATCTGCCTCCAATAGTGATAATGCTTGGTCAGCCGTTGACGCGATAGAGTACATGACAGTGTTATCAGCATATAAATGAATTTGACAAGTTCTTATCTCATCACAGATATTGTTTATGTAGAGAGTGAACAGTAATGGACCAAGTAGAGAACCTTGAGGGACCCCTTTAACCAACTCTAATGACTATGACTGGATGTCGTCAACTCTATCAGCCTGACTTCTATCCTTTAGATAGTCATGAACCCAACGACAGGCATCCAATCCCAGTCCTATTGACGACAGCTTACCCAATAGCATCACATGGTCTACAGTGTAAAAAGCTTTAGATAAATCTATGAAACAAGGCGGCACAGTACTTCCTATTGTCTAGGGCATTAGTAAAATCACTTTAACACTCTAGATTTGAACAATCTCTCATAATATTGGAATATCTAAAGTGAACCTGTGTCATGTTCCTAGTTACAATGTTACCAATGATTATCTGCTAAAATGTTGGTCATCTCTGTCAGAGTAGTCCTCCCTAACTGTATGATAAACCATATAACTGAACGTTACAATGTTTTTTCCACTCAATCATTTCTTAATAACGTATATCATTGGATGCCTTCTCCATGAGGTGTTTCTTGGTGTTCTTCTCCGGCCTGAACAGAATAATAAAGCATTTAGGAACAAATAATAGAAAGAACAACCCAAAGCTAGAGGTGATGATGGCAAAGATCTCCACAGCTACAGTGAACTTCCCAGGAGAGCTGACATAAGCTGGGATAAAGGTGATCCAGACTGCACAGAATATGAGCATGCTGAAGGTGATGAATTTGGCCTCATTGAAGTTATCCGGCAGCTTTCGAGCCAAAAAAGCCAGCACAAAGCACAAGAGAGACAGGAGTCCTATATAGCCCAACACAGCCCAGAAACCAATAGCTGAACCCACATCACACTCTAGAATGATCTTTTCCTTGTAGGTAGTGAGGTTTTTAATGGGGAAGGGAGGGGACAGGACCAACCACAGAGTGCATATCATAGCTTGGACAAACGTGAAGGACACTACAGTCAATCTCTGCTGTGGAGGGCCAAACCATTTCATGACATTACTGGCTGGAAGTGTAGCCCTGAAGGCCATCAACACCACTATTGTTTTCCCCAGAACACAAGAGATGCAGAGAACGAAGGTGATCCCAAACGCTGTGTGACGCAGCATACAGGACCATTCAGAGGGCCGACCAATGAAAGTAAGAGAACACAGAAAACACAGAGCCAAGGAGAAGAGCAGCAGGAAGCTCAGCTCAGAGTTGTTGGCCCTGACGATGGCCGAATGTCGGTGGCGGTAGAAGACAGCTGCCGTGGCGATGGCCAGTAGAGCCCCGCCCACAGAGCAGGCGGTCAGGATGATTCCGAGGAACTCGTGGAAGGACAGGAACTCCACAGGCTTAAGAATACAGCGGTCTCTCTCAGCGTTGGGCCAGTACTCTTCTGGACAGATCAGACAGTCTGAAGAATCTGAACAGGACAAAACAACAGACATCAAATGTTAATAATAATAGATTCAGGTTTTATTTATTTACAAATACATGTCCCACAATGCTGCACTTCGTCAGTTTACAATAAAGAATTTTGAATTAATTTGCAGCTTACATGATATAATAAGAACAGGAACATGATTGACAGACACTACCTTTGTATTGCTGGTAAATGGAAGAAACCAGTACTTAGTAAACCATCACAGAAATTACTACACAACTGTTCCTATAGTCCTACCTGATTTATTACTGATCTGTCCCTCTGCACATTGGATACAGTCATAACAGCATACAGGCTTTCCTGTCTGTACAGCCTTACGAGTGCCTGGGGGGCAGCTCTCACTGCACACTGACACAGGTACTTGGGTACTGTTCTTTACCCAGGTGATTTCCCTCTCGATGTCAAGCCTCTGGTCAGGAGGCAGAGACCCATCATAGAGCCCCACTGTCACAAACTCCATCTTCCCACCCTCCCGTCTCTGCCAGTTGACCAGCTCATAGGTGGCCACTGGGTCCCCGTTGGCATCGAAAGACACGTGGTACCCGTTACGAGAGAAGTTCACACTCCTCAATCTCTCCAGGACCTGGGGGTTGGAAGGTCAAGGGAGAGAAAGAGAGGGGACGTGAGAGAAGGAGAGAGGTGTAGAGAGATGAAGATAAGGGAAGACAGAGATGAGTGAGGGGAAGAGAGAGATGAGAGATGGAGAAAGGTGAAGAAAGATGGAAAGAGAGAAATTGAGAAAAGGGAAGATAGATGGAGAGAGAAACAGAACATAAATTCAACTCAAATTTAACAGATGTGTTACTTCAGAAGAAGTTGCAAAGTATAATGAGAACTCCTAGGCCTTCATACATGTTGTCTATATAAACATATTTATCAGGAAATGATACTACAGACTTGTCATTCACCTGTGTTGGCTTCACATTAAGGTTTTTGTCACAGTTCACAGTGGAGTTTTCTCTCTCTTCACAAACGATGCTGTGGATGGCGTGTGCTATGGCATAAACAGCTTTATACACCATGTTAGTGACACGCAGCTGGGATGTATCTGTGTAGGGGGCCTGTAGCTGCTGTATATCCTCACTGCCATCACACACCTTCTCTTCAATCCCAACACCTGTAGAGGTCCCTACAGACAGACAGACAGACAGACAGACAGACAGACAGACAGACAGACAGACAGACAGACAGACAGACAGACAGACAGACAGACAGACAGACAGACAGACAGACAGAGCGTGGGAGATTTGGACACATGTAAATTGATAGATAGATAGATAGATAGATAGATAGATAGATAGATAGATAGATAGATCGATAGACAGACAGACAGATAGACAGATAGATAGATACCTGTCCCCAGCCTACAGCCAAAGGCTCCCTCCCAGAACTCAGTGAGCAGGGGAGAGTTGGACACCTTCTGTGGGGAGAGGTCCAGGAGGAAGTCCCTGAGGCCGGGGATGACAGAGCGTTGGATGCCAAATCCGATGGCCCCGGCACACAGGCCGAAACGCAGCATATCTGGGTCAGTGACCCAGGACTCAGTCCCGATCCACTGGCGGGGTGGAGAGGGCAGGCGGTCAATCTCCCTCAGCAAGATTTTCATGTCCCTGTAGGATACAAATGCAACCACCACCCGGGCTGTGGAGCTGGGGAACATGATTATATCATATGCTTATTATGCTGGTCATGTTTGTCATTCATTGGAATGTCTCAGTGAAGTGAACATGAATATTAGTATTAATCAACACTTTTGACATGCTTAAGATATGCAAATCATGTTGGTCTCACAGATCAGCTTTTGGAAAAGAGAGAAATTATTAACAATAGTATTTTTTATAAATATGGGCTTGCATTTGTGTGAATGAAAAGTTCACAAGTAATCACGGATCACCTGCGGATCACGTCGGCCACCCGTTGCACTCTGCTGAGTGGGTTGGTACGGGAGAAGGCTTCAGAATACTCCACACAGATGCCCTCCTCTTGTGCTGCCTGTAGGAAAGCAGCCATCCCGTAATTACCGTAGTCAGAGTCGGAACGGACCGCCCCAATCCAGGTCCAGCCGAAGTGCCTGATTAGGTGGGCCAGAGCGGCAGCCTGGAACTGATCACTGGGGATGGTTCTGAAGAAGGTTGGATACTGTTTCTTATCACTCAGACAAGCACAGGTGGAAAAGTGGCTCACCTTGGTAAAAACAGACAGTCGAAAACATGAGAAAGAACATCATGTCGGCCAAACGAGTCTCAGTTATTGGTTACTTCCTACTTTTTTTTGTTTAGCTGTGTGGTATGAGGTTAGGGAGACATTAATAATAATAATGTATTGTTTTTCATTGGGCCAGATTCAAACGGATACATATTTCTGCCCGTTTCTACCTTTGTCGTTCTATTCACATTGATAATAAGACATACTGGTGTTGTGAAAAACCTGAGTAAAAGGTATGAAACTAATCCCTGGTGTCCCATAACATCCTAGCCTATGAAAGGTAGTCCTCAGATCATGTTTTAATGCCTACAGAAGTTCTCCAGACTCATAGTCCTGAGTCTATGTTCAAATGCCTTTCTCCTCAAAATTTCACACAGAAATGTATATTCCTGAAAGAGAGGAGAATACAATTGGAACTTGGCAAATTAAAAGTTGAACTCATTCCTGAAGGAGAAGCAATAGAAATACAGTAAATTAAAAGTTGAACCCATTCCTGAAGGAGAGGCAATAGAAATACAGTAAATTAAAAGTTGAACTCATTCCTGAAGGAGAGGCAATAGAAATACAGTAAATTAAAAGTTGAACTCATTCTTGAAGGAGAGATAATAGAAATACAGTAAATTAAAAGAAGCTGAATGATTTCTTTCCGTAGGAGATTACCTGAGGAATTCCAAAAGGGCCGATGATGCGCAACATGCTGATGGTAGGCGAGGAGGCAGACTCGCCCACGATAGCTGTTACTGTAGGCGACCCCGAGCACTGTTCTCCGGTATCAAACATGGGGTCCAGGCCGTTAGCCAGATGGAAGGCCACATTCATGGCCATGGGGACCGTGTTGCACGAGTCGTGCACTTGATAACCGAGTGTGACACCCGGTAGAAGGTCCGAACTGTTGTTTATCTCGTCAACTGCGAAGACCATGGCGCGCGAGAAGCGCAACTCACGGGAGTTCAAACTGTAAAAAGAAGGTAGGTGAGTGAGCACCACTTGACTAAATGGTAAACTAGCCTATAGATTATATGGTTAAATGAGGGCAAACATCTTAAAATCTAGCCTTATTTTCCACACTGTCTACATGCCTTCACATTTGATAACTGTAATTGAGGACATTGTTGTATTGCCTGCATTTGAAAATGTGACACTTTGTAACAGTAGGCTTTATCTACTCTCTCAGACACAAACACACTGTTTATCTGTCTTTAAAACACTGTTTATCTGTCTTTAAAACAATGGTTATATGTCTTTAAAATACTGTTTTCCTGTCTTTAAACACAATGTTTCTCTGTCTTGAACACACTGTTTATCTGTCTTTAAACAGTGTGTCTCTGTGTCTTTAAAACACAATTTATCTGTCTACCCACACAGCCACAGTCCTGTCCCCTGTTCCCTCTTGCGCTCACTGACCTCCCTGTGCACTGCAGGGGCTCAGGCAGGCTGGTGTAGCTGTGATCCACAGTGTGCATGTAGCTGTGGATGGAGAAAACACCCCCGATGACAAAGTCCCCATCCTGGGAGAACGCCGGAGGACGAGGGGTGCCTTGGATCTTGCATCTGACAGACTCCAGCCCAGAGGCAGAGGCAGAGGCAGACGAGAGCAAGGTGAGCCCACCAGCCACCACAGCTAGATGTAGTAGACCCAGACTACCAGCCAGATCCAGAGCAGGAGCCGGAGAGAGCCTCATTCCTCTGATGTGTAGAGGGTATGGGGTAGCACAGCGCCACACAGACCTTCATAGGTCAGGTTACCTCTCTTCTCTGGGTTAAATACCCACTGTACCTCTGTGGGGATTCCTCTGGGGGCCACACTGTGGGTACGGCCATGCCAAGGAGGGAGGGGTTAGAAGCTGCTCTGCTCACCCTGCTTCTTTCAGCTATAGAGAGTGTATGCACCAGCATCAGAAATACGTTGACTGGAATGGTTTAGATAGACATAAACATACATTAGACACAGAATAACCATGAGCCTCTCTTATATTTCTCTTACGGTCTGGGGGGGGGGGGGGTGGTTCTTCACTGTATTTATTCAAAAGTCTAGTCAATTTTTCACTTTACCTGACTTATATTTCCTCTATAGTCTAGACCTCTTTGCTCTCTCTCTTATTTTCCCCCTACAATCTGGTCCTCTTGGCATTCAGGCACTTCTCAGTACTTCCCATATAGTCTAGTCTTCTTGGTATGCTGGCAGTACACAGTATTTATTCAAAAGTCTAGTCCTATTGGTCCTATTTTCTCTTATATTACCAATACAGTATAGTCCTCTTGGTACGCTGGCAGTACACAGTATTTATTCTAAAGTCTAGTCCTCTTGGTAAGCTTCCTCTCTTATATTTCCCATACAGTCTAGTCCTCTTTGCACGTTGCCTTACTTACAGTTAAAGTCAGAAGTTTACATTCACCTTAGCCAAATACATTTAAACTCAGTTTTTCAAAATTCTTAACATTTTATCCATGTAAAAATTCCCTGTTTTAGGTCAGTTAGGATCACCACTTTATTTTAAGAATGTGAAAAGTCAGAATCTAGTAGAGAAAATTATTTATTTCAGCTTTTATTTCTTTCATTACATTCCCAGTGGGTCAGAAGTTTACATAGACTCAATTAGTATTTGGTAGCATTGCCTTTAAATTGTTTAACTGTGTCAAACGTTTTGGGTAGCCTTCCACAAGCTTCCCACAATAAGTTGGGTGATTTTGGGCCCATTCCTCTTGACAGAGATGGTGTAACTGAGTCAGGTTTGTCGGCCTCCTTGATTGCACATGCTTTTTTCAGATCTGCCCACAAATGTTCTATTGCATTGAGGTCAGGGCTTTGTGATGGCCACTCCAATACCTTGACTTTGTTGTCCTTAGGCCATTTTTGGAAGTATGCTTGGGGTCACAGTACATTTGGAAGACCCATTAGCAACCAAGCTTTAACTTCCTGACTGATGTCTTGAAATGTTGCTTCAATATATCCACATAATTTTCTCTCCTCATGATGCCATCTATTTTGTGAAGTGCATCACTCCCTCCTGCAACAAAGCAACCCCAGATCATGATGCTGCCACCCCCGTGCTTCACGGTTCTTCGGCTTGCAAGACTCCCCCTTTTTCCTCCAAACACAACGATGGTCACCATCTTTGTCCCCATGTGCAGTTGCCAATCGTAGTCTGGCATTTTTATGGCGTTTTTGGAGCAGTGGCCTCTTCCTTGCTGAGAGGCCTGTCAGGTTATATCGATATAGGACTTGTTGTACTGTGGATACAGATATTTTGTACCTGTTTCCTCCAGCATCTTCACAAGGTCCTTTGTTGTTGTTCTGGAATTGATTTGCACTTTTCACACCAAAGTACGTTAATCTCTAGGAGAACGAAGCGTCTTCTTCCTGAGCGGTATGACGGCTGCGTGGTCCCATGGGGTTTATACGTGTACTATTGTTTGTACAGATGAACGTGGTACCTTCAGGCGTTTGGAAATTGCTCCCAAGGATGAACCAGACTAGTGGAGGTCTACAAGTTTTTTTCTGATTTGATTTGACCATGATTTGAAGCAAAGAGACACTGAGTTTCAAGGTAGTCCTTGAAATACATTCACAGGTACACCTCCAATTGACTCAAATGACGTCAATAAGTCTATCAGAGCCATGACATATTTTTCTGGAATATTCCAAGCTGTTTAACAGCACAGTCAGCACAGTCTTAGTATATCGAAACGTCTAAACGTCTCACCCACTGGAGTTGTGAAACAGTGAATTATAAATTAAATAATCTGCCTGTAAACAATTGTTGTAGGAATTACTTAGATGTCCTGACAGACTTGCCAAAACTATAATTTGTTAACAAGAAATGTGTGGAATTGTTGAAAAACGAGTTGAAATACTCCAACCTAAGTGTATGCAAACTTCCCACTTCAACTGTGTATGAAAATGTTAATTATATTATTATAATAAATAATATGATGAATTACAATATCAATTGAACACATGCACTTCAATGTTATATCAATTCATATAGGAATAAAGCTTTTCTCCAACAACATGGAAGTGGTTCCACTCTGTAGGCTCCTGCTAATCACACCATTTAGCAGGTCAAATTAGATTTTTAAATATATGTATTTTTTTATAACTTTATTTCAACAAGGAACACAGCCTGAGACCAAGGTCTCTGTTATATCTGGGTGTATGCATGTTTACACATTCAGTTTATGTACAATGATTAAAACACTAAACAAGACAAACAAAACTATCACAGATAACACAATAAACATACAGAAACAGATTTAATTTACACGTAGGTTATTCTACTAACAGCACAAGAACTTGTCTTTCCCGAAACAATTACAAGCAATTAAAAAATAAAAATGCTCCAAAAACTATTTAAAATGATCAAGGGGGACAAGAGTCTCAAGTTTAAGTTTAGTCTGCAGGCTATTCCATAGGCAAGGAGCGTAACAGGAAAAGGCAGCCATACCCAACTCTGTGGAAACCGCATGGGCCTCAAGTTAAATCCATGCTTGAGACCTGGTTTTAGGATATATAGTTACAATATTGAGGAGTGATGATAAATTAGAAGATAACTTTAAGTGTTGATGCAGTTGCATGCAGGTAAATAATATCCCAATAATCAATAACAGACATGAAAGTAGCTTGCATCATTTGTCTTCTATTTGTAGAGGACAAGCATGTCCATACGTATTTATATGCAGAGACCTGATTAATTTGAGAACCATCTAAGCTCGTAAGTGCAAGTGTATTTTCAACCAACTTTTTGAACCTATTGAAATCATAAAATGTGTTTTCTTTGCATCAAGTTTCAGCTGTATGAAATACACTTGTAATGTCTTAAAATCTGCCTCCAATAGTGATAATGCTTGGTCAGCCGTTGACGCGATAGAGTACATGACAGTGTCATCTGTATATAAATGAATTTGACACTTTCTTATCTCATCACCGATATTGATGATTTAGAGAGTGAACAGTAATGGACCAAGTATAGAACCTTGTGGGACCCCTTTAACCAACTCCACTGGCTTTGACTGGATGCCGTCGACTCTAACAGCATGACTTCTATCCTTTAGATAGTTATCAAACCAACGACAGGCATCCAATCCCAGTGTTATTGATGACAGCTTACACAAAGCATCGCATGGTCGACAGTGTCAAAAGCATTAGATAAATCAATGAACAAGGCGGCACAGCACTTTCTATAATCTAGGGCATTAGTAATATCATTTTAACACTCTAGATTTCCCCAATCTCTCATAACATTGGAATATCTAAAGTGAACCTGTGTCATGTTACTAGTTACAATGTTACCAATGATCACCTGCTAAAACGTTGGTCATCTCTCTCAGAGTAGTCCTCCCTAACTGTATGATAAACCATATAACTGAACGTTACAATGTTTTTTCCACTGAATCATCTCTTAATAACGTATATCATTGGATGTCTTCTCCATGAGGTGTTTCTTGGTGTTCTTCTCCGGCCTGAACAGAATAATAAAGCATTTAGGAACAAATAATAGAAAGAACAACCCAAAGCTAGAGGTGATGATGGCAAAGATCTCCACAGCTACAGTGAACTTCCCAGGAGAGCTGAAATAAGCTGGGATAAAGGTGATCCAGACTGCACAGAATATGAGCATGCTGAAGGTGATGAATTTGGCCTCATTGAAGTTATCAGGTAGCTTCCGAGCCAGAAAAGCTAGCACAAAGCACAAGAGAGACAGGAGTCCTATATAGCCCAACACAGCCCAGAAACCAATAGCTGAACCCACATCACACTCTAGAATGATCTTTTCCTTGTAGGTAGTGAGGTTTTTAATGGGGAAGGGAGGGGACAGGACCAACCACAGAGTGCATATCAAAGCCTGGACAAACGTGAAGGACACTACAGTCAATCTCTGCTGTGGAGGACCAAACCATTTCATGACATTACTGCCTGGAAGAGTAGCCCTGAAGGCCATCAACACCACTATTGTTTTCCCCAGAACACAAGAGATGCAGAGGACGAAGGTGATCCCAAACGCTGTGTGACGCAGCATACAGGACCATTCAGAGGGCCGGCCAATGAAAGTAAGAGAACACAGAAAACACAGAGCCAAGGAGAAGAGCAGCAGGAAGCTCAGCTCAGAGTTGTTGGCCCTGACGATGGCCGAAGTTTGATGGCGGTAGAAGACAGTTGCCGTGGCGATGGCCAGACAAGCCCCGCCCACAGAGCAGGCGGTCAGGATGATTCCGAGGACCTCGTGGAAGGACAGGAACTCCACAGGCTTAAGGACACAGCAGTCTCTCTCAGCGTTGGGCCAGTACTCCTCGGGACAGATCAGACAGTCTGAAGAATCTGACCAGGACAAAACAACAAACATCAAATGTCAGTAATAATAGATTCACTACTATGCCTTTGTTGTGCTGTTAATATGAATAAACCACAACTTAGTAAACTGTGATAGAATTTACTACACATTCTATGCACACTATTCCTATCGTCCTACCTGTGTTATTACTGATCTCTCCCTCTGCACATTGGATACAGTCATAACAGCATACAGGCTTCCCTTTCTGTACAGCCTTACGAGTGCCTGGGTGACAGCTCTCACTGCACACTGACACAGGTACTTGTGTACTGTTCTTTACCCAGGTGATTTCCCTCTCGATGTCAAGCCTCTGGTCAGGAGGCAGGGACCCATCATAGAGCCCCACTGTCACAAACTCCATCTTCCCACTCTCCCGTCTCTGCCAGTTGACCAGCTCATAGGTGGCCACTGGGTCCCCGTTGGCATCGAAAGACACCTGGTACCCGTTACGAGAGAAGTTCACCCTCCTCAATCTCTCCAGGACCTGGGGGTTGGAAGTTCAAGGGAGAGCGAGAGAAGGGATGTGAGAGAAGGAGAGAGGTGTAGAGAGATGGAGATAAGGGACGAGAGAGATGAGTGAGGGGAAGAGAGATGGAGCGATAGATGGAGAGAAGGGAAGAGAGAGATGAGAGATGTAGAAAGGGGAAGAAAGATGGAAAGAGAGAAATTGAGAAAAGGGAAGATAGATGGAGAGAGAAACAGAACATAAGTTCAACTCAAATTCATCAGATTTGTTACTTCAGAAGAAGTTGCAAAGTATAATGAGAACTCCTAGGCCTTCATACAAGTAGTCTATATAAACATATTTATCAGGAAATTAGACTACAGACTTGTCATTCACCTGTGTTGGCTTCACATTAAGGTTTTTGTCACAGTTCATAGTGGAGTTTTCTCTCTGTTCACAAACGATGCTGTGGATGGCGTGTGCTATGGCATAAACAGCTTTATACACCATGTTAGTGACACGCAGCTGGGATGTATCTGTGTAGGGGGCCTGTAGCTGCTGTATATCCTCACTGCCATCACACACCTTCTCCTCAACCCCAACACCTGTAGATGAGGTCCCTACAGACAGACAGACAGAGAGAGACAGACAAACAGACAGAGACAGACAGACAGACAGACAGACAGACAGACAGACAGACAGACAGACAGACAGACAGACAGACAGACAGACAGACAGACAGACAGACCGATAGATAGACCGATAGATAGACCGATAGATAGATAGATAGATAGATAGATAGATAGATAGATAGATGATAGATAAATAGATAGACCATGGCGCGCGAGAAGCGCAACTCACGGGAATCCAAACTGTAAATAGAAGATAGGTGAGTGAGCACCTCTTGACTAAATGGTAAACTAGCCTATAGATTATATGGTTAAACGAGGGCAAACATCTTAAAATCTAGCCTTATTTTCCACGCTGTCTACATGCCTTCACATTTAATAACTGTAATTGAGGACATTGTTGTATTGCCTGCATTTGAAAATGTGACACTTTGTAACAGTAGGCTTTATCTACTCTCTCAGACACAAACACACTGTTTATCTGTCTTAAAGACACTGTTTATCTGGCTTTAAAACACTGTTTACCTGTCATTAAACACACTGTTTATCTGTCTTTAAAACACTGTTTATCTGTCTTTAAACAGTGTGTCTCCGTGTCTTTAAAAGACAATGTATCTCTCTCCCCACACAGCCACAGTCCTGTCCCCTGTTCCTTCTTGCGCTCACTTACCTCCCTGTGCACTGCAGGGGCTCAGGCAGGCTGGTGTAGCTGTGATCCACAGTGTGCATGTAGTAGTGCATGGAGAAAACACCCCCGATGACAAAGTTCCCATCCTGGGAGAACGCCGGAGGAGGAGGGGTGCCTTGGAGCCTGCATCTGACAGACTCCAGCCCAGAGGCAGAGGCAGATGAGAGCAAGGCAAGCCCAGCAGCCACCACAGCTAGATGTAGTAGAACCAGACTACCAACCAGACTTGGATCCAGAGCAGGAGCCGGAGAGAGCCTCATTCCCCTGATGTGTAGAAGGTATGGAGAAATACAGCGCCACACAGACCCATATATGTCAGGATACCTCTCTTCTCTGGGTTAAATACCCACTGTACCTCTGTGGGTATTCCTCTGGGGGCCACACTGTGGGTAATGCCATGCCAAGGAGGGAGGGGCTAGAGGCTGATCTGCTCACTCAGTTAGGTCCTGCTTCTTTCAGCTATAGAGAGTGTATGCGCCAGTATCAGAACTATGTTGACTGTAATGGTTTAGACAGACATAAACATACATCAGACACAATAACCATGAGCCTCTTATATTTCCCTTACTGTCTAGTCCTCTTGTCACGCTGACTCTACACAGAATGTCACAATTGTATCCTAATGGCAGACTGGCTCTACAGAGTATGTCCCCTTAAGTCTAGTCCACCTGGCACGTTGCCTCACAGTTGAAGTCAGAAGTCTACATTCACCTTAGCCAAATCCATTTAAACTCTGTTTTTCAAAATTCCTGACTTTTAATCCAAGTTAAAATTCCCTGTTTTAGGTCAGTTAGGATCACCACTTTATTTTAAGAATGTGAAAAGCTTTTATTTCTTTCATCACATTCCCAGTGGGTCAGAAGTTTACAAACACTCAATTAATGTGTGGTATCATTGCCTTTAAATTGTTTATCTTGGGTCAAACGTGTTGGGTAGCGTTCCACAAGCTTCCCACAATAAGTTGGGTGAATTTGGGCCCATTCCTCCTGACAGAGCTGGTGTAACTGAATCAGGTTAGTAGGCCTCCTCGCTCATACACACTTTTTCAGTTCTGCCCACAAATGTTCTATTGCATTGAAGTCTGGGCTATGTGATGGCCACTCCGATACCTTGACTTTGTTGTCCTTAGGCCATTTTTGCCACAACTTTGGAATTATGCTTGGGGTCACTGTTCATTTGGAAGATCCATATTCGACCAAGCTTTAACTTCCTTACTGATGTTTTGAGATGTTGCTTCAATATATCCACATAATTTTCCATCTTCGAGATGCCATCTATTTTGTGAAGTGCACTAGTCCCTCCTGCAGAAAAGCAACCTAACAACATGATGCTGCCACCCCGTGCATTACGGATGGGATGGTGACTTCAGCTTGCAAGCCTCCCACTTTTTCCTCCAAACATAACGATGGTAACGATCTTTGTCCCCATGTGCAGTTGCAAACCGTTGTCTGGCTTTTTATTGCATTTTGGAGCAGTGGCTTCTTCCTTGCCGAGCGGCCTTTCAGGTTATGTCGATGTAGGACCATTTTACTGTGGGTATAGATACTTTCGAACCTGGTTCCTTCAACATCTTCACAGGGTCCTTTGCTGTTGTTCTGGGATTGATTTGCACTTTTTGCACTAAAGTAAGTTCATCTCTAGGACACAGAACGCATCTCCCTCCTGAGCGGTATGACGCCTGCGTGGTCCCATGTTGTTTATACTTGCGTACTATTGTTTGTACAGATGAACGTGGTACCTTCAGGCATTTGGAAATTGCTCCCAATGATGAACCAGACTTGTGGAGGTCTACAATTCATTTTCTGTCATGGCTGATTTCATTTGTTTTTACTATGATGTCAAGCAAGGAGGCACTGAGTCTGAAGGTAGGTCTTGAAATACATCCACAGGTACACCTCCAATTGACTCAAACGAAGTCAAATAGCCTACCAGAAGCTTCTAAAGGCATTTCATCAATTTTGGAATTTTCCAAGCTGTTTAAAGGCACAGTCAACTTAGTGTGTGTAAACTTCTCACCCACTGGAAGTGTGAAACAATGAATTATATGTGAAATAATCTGTCTGTAAACAATTGTTGGAAAAATGACTTGTGTCATGCACAAAGTAGAAGTCCTAACAGACTTGCCAAAACTATTATTTGTTAACAAGAAATTTGTGGAGTTGTTTAAAAACTAGTTTTATTGACTCCAACCTAAGTGTATGTAAACTTCCGACTTCAACTGTATCTGAAAATGTTTATTATATTATTATAATACATAATAT
This sequence comes from Oncorhynchus mykiss, assembly GCF_057628025.1. Lineage (NCBI taxonomy): Eukaryota > Metazoa > Chordata > Actinopteri > Salmoniformes > Salmonidae > Oncorhynchus > Oncorhynchus mykiss. The sequence goes on from NC_143045.1 coordinate 38,952,792, forward strand.
GATGAATTACAATATCAATTCATATAGGAATAATATAGGAATAAAGCTTTTTTCCAACAACATGGAAGTGGTTCCACTCTATAGACTACTGCTAATCAGATCATTTAGCAGGTCAAATTAGAATTTAACACTCAATATTTTATTTTATTTATTTATTTATTTTTTCTCCCCAATTTCGTAGTATCCAATTGTGTAGTAGCTACTATCTTGTCTCATCGCTACAACTCCCGTACGGGCTCGGGAGAGACAAAGGTTGAAAGTCATGCGTCCTCCGATACACAATCAACCAAGCCGCTGCTTCTTTAACACAGCGCACATCCAACCCGGAAGCCAGCCGCACCAATGCGCCGGAGGAAACACCGTGCACCTGGCCACCTTGGCTAGCGTACACTGCGCCCAGCCCGCCACAGGAGTCGCTGGTGCGCGATGAGACAAGGACACCCCTACCGACCAAGCCCTCCCTAACCCGGGCGACGCTAGGCCAATTGTGCGTCGCCCCACGGACCTCCCGGTCACGGCCGGTTACGACAGAGTCTGGGCGCGAACCCAGGACTCTGATGGCACAGCTGGCGCTGCAGTACAGCGCCCTTAACCACTGCGCCACCCGGGAGGCCCGACACTCAATATTTTAACATTTTCTCATAACATTGGAATATGTAAAGTGAACCTGTGTCATATAACTAGCTATCATCAGATAGTAGCTTCTTATGCTTTAGCCAAAAAGCCTTTCTGAAATCTGACATGTCGGCTGGATTCACAACGAGTGTAGCTTTAATTTGGTATCTTACATGTGTGATTTAATGAAAGTTTGAATTTAATTGTATTTTATTTGAATTTGGCGCTCTGCATTTCCCTGGCAATTGGCCAGGTGGGACATTTGCGTCCCGCCTATCCCAGAGAGGTTATTAATTAATTAATAACCTCTTATAGCTGCGATCCCCGTACAGGAATCAACATCAGGGGAAATGTCAGAGTGACCACTAAAAATACAACTTCGTAACATTAAACATTCTTGAAAATGCAAGTGTCTTACATCCTTCAAAAGATTATGATCTTGTTAATCAAACTACATTTTCGACTATTACCAAGAACAAATACCATGCTTTTGCTTGAGAAGAGCAATCAACAACAAAAACATTTTCCGCCATGACAGTTTTTACACATTCACATCTGAAGGTTAAATTATGACTTCATTCTGATACCTTGCTCTTATTTCTCTTCCTGAGGGTACCAGTGATCAAATGAAGTGCAGTTTTCTTTGATAAAATCAATTTTTATAGCCTAAATCGAAACATTTTGTAACCCGTTTGTGCCGTGAATTCCATCTCAATCAATTTTTTATGTAGCTTTCGACGTAATTACACACGGTAAACCATCGTTTATCTAGTCATGGTTGGTTTCAGTGCATTCCTTTGGATATTTGCAACACAGCCAAACGTGATTGTTTTTTTGCGGGGAGTATTGACCGAAGTGAACTGATTTGAAGACAACGAGCAAACCAATAATTTTAGCGAAGCTTCGTTGATTGACTGTATTTCTGCCCAATGACCACTGATCTTCTTGAAATCTAGCTGGGTAGATAGCCAATGAGCTGAGGTAAACGCCAGTATGTAATGGTTTTGGGTTGGAACACCATTCCTTGTTTGTAAATGCACGCGTCACGAGAGTTGCTGTGACGCTTGTTCCGCACAGCAGTATTTTGGAAAGTTGTATTTTCAACGATTTCATTGAAGACATCATGGCGAATAAATCAGGAAAAGTTAAGTCAAAGTCTAAGTATACAGATTTGCACCAGATTATAGAAGAGATTGATCTGGAAAGTGAGACAGATTAATTGTTTGAGGAATCTTTGAGTGTTATGATTCAAACAGGAGCTGAGGAGCTTTTTCTGCAAGGACAGGACGTATTTCTGGACTTGGAAGTGCTAATGCCGTTTTATGAAATATAAATCTATGTACAGTGCCTTGCGAAAGTATTCGGCCCCCTTGAACTTTGCGACCTTTTGCCACATTTCAGGCTTCAAACATAAAGATATAAAACTGTATTTTTTTGTGAAGAATCAACAACAAGTGGGACACAATCATTAAGTGGAACGACATTTATTGGATATTTCAAAGTTTTTTAACAAATCAAAAACTGAAAAATTGGGCGTGCAAAATTATTCAGCCCCCTTAAGTTAATACTTTGTAGCGCCACCTTTTGCTGCGATTACAGCTGTAAGTCGCTTGGGGTATGTCTCTATCAGTTTTGCACATCGAGAGACTGAATTTTTTTCCCATTCCTCCTTGCAAAACAGCTCGAGCTCAGTGAGGTTGGATGGAGAGCATTTGTGAACAGCAGTTTTCAGTTATTTCCACAGATTCTCGATTGGATTCAGGTCTGGACTTTGACTTGGCCATTCTAACACCTGGATATGTTTATTTTTGAACCATTCCATTGTAGATTTTGCTTTATGTTTTGGATTATTGTCTTGTTGGAAGACAAATCTCCATCCCAGTCTCAGGTCTTTTGCAGACTCCATCAGGTTTTCTTCCAGAATGGTCCTGTATTTGGCTCCATCCATCTTCCCCTCAATTTTAACCATCTTCCCTGTCCCTGCTGAAGAAAAGCAGGCCCAAACCATAATGCTGCCACCACCATGTTTGACAGTGGGTATGGTGTGTTCAGGGTGATGAGCTGTGTTGCTTTTACGCCAAACATAACGTTTTGCATTGTTGCCAAAAAGTTCAATTTTGGTTTCATCTGACCAGAGCACCTTGCAAAAGGTCGTAAAGTTCAAGGGAGCCAAATACTAGGCTACTGCTAATCACATAATTTAGCTGGTCAAATTAGATTTTTAAATATACATTTTTTTAATAACTTTATTTCAACAAGGAACACAGCCTGAGACCAAGGTCTCTGTTACAGCTGGGCCCTAGGTATACATGTTTACACATACAGTTTATGTACAATGATTAAAACAAGACAAACAAAACTATCGCAGATAACACAATAAACATACAGCAAGAGATTGAATTTACACGTAGGTTATTCTACTAACAGCACGAGAACTTGTCTTTCCTGAAACAGTTACAAGCAATTAAAAAATAAAAATGCTCCAATAACTATTTAAAATGATCAAGGGGGACAAGAGTCTCAAGTTTAGGTTTAGTCTGCAGGCTATTCCATAGGCAAGGAGAGTATTAGGAAAAGGCAGCCATACCCAACTCTGTGGAAATCACATGGGCCTCAAGTGTAATCCATGCTTGAGACCTGGTTTTAGGATATTTCATTCTAATATTGATGAGTGATGATAAATCGGAAGGTCGCTTTTTCAGAAGTGCTATATAAACAAACACGAGAGCGTATTCTCGTCTCACAGACAGCAAAGTTCAACCCACAATTTGTTATAAAACACAGTGGTGAGTTCTGTAGCTAGCACCCGTAATAAACCTAAGTGCGCATTGATAAGTAGCACCCTGCTATTTAAGTGTTGATGCCGTAGAATGCATGTAAATAATATCCCCATAATCTATAACAGACATAAAAGTAGCTTGCATCATTTGTCTTCTATTTGTAGAGGACAAGCATGTCCTGTTTCTATAGAGGTAGCCTAGCTTGATTTTTTGCCGTTTACAAAGCTGGTTAATATGCATTTTAAAAGAAAGTTCATCATCCAACCATATCCATAAGTATTTATATGCAGAGACCTGATTATTCGAGAACCATCTAAGCTCGTAAGTGCAAGTGTATTTTCAACCAACTTTTTGAACCTGTTAAAATAATAAAATGTGTATTCCTTGCATTTAAAACAAGTGTCAGCTGTATAAAATACAGTGATAATGCTTGGTCAGCCGTTGATGCGATAGAGTAGATGACAGTGTCATCAGCATTTAAATTAATTTGACAAGTTCTTATCTCATCACCGATGTTGTTTATGTAGAGAGTGAACAGTAATGGACCAAGTATAGAACCTTGTGGAACCCCTTTAACCAACTCCAATTGCTTGTAACTGGATGCCGTTGACTCTAACAGCCTGACTTCTATCCTTTAGATAGTCATGAAACCAACGACAGGCATCCAATCCCAGTGTTAATGACGACAGCTTACCCAAAAGCATCGCATGGTCTACAGTGTCAAAAGCTTTAGACAAATCTGTGAACAAGGCGGCACAGTACTGTCTATTATCGAGGGCATTAGTAATATCATTTTAACAATCTAGATTTCACCAATCTCTCATAACATTGGAATATCTAAAGTGAACCTGTGTCATGTTACTAGTTACAATGTTACCAATGATTACCTGGTAAATTGTTGGTCATCTCTGTCAGAGTAGTCCTACCTAACTGTATGATAAACCATATAACTGAACGTTAAAATGTTTTTTCCACTCAATCATTTCTTAATAACGTATATCATTGGATGTCTTCTCCATGAGGTGTTTCTTGGTGTTCTTCTCCGGCCGGAACAGAATAATAAAGCATTTAGGAACAAATAATAGAAAGAACAACCCAAAGCTAGAGGTGATGATGGCAAAGATCTCGACAGCTACAGTCAACTTCCCAGGAGAGCTGACATAAGCTGGGATAAAGGTGATCCAGACTGCACAGAATATGAGCATGCTGAAGGTGATGAATTTGGCCTCATTGAAGTTATCAGGCAGCTTCCGAGCCAGAAAAGCTAGCACAAAGCACAAGAGAGACAGGAGTCCTATATAGCCCAACACAGCCCAGAAACCAATAGCTGAACCCACATCACACTCTAGTATGATCTTTTCCTTGTAGGTAGTGAGGTTTTTAATGGGGAAGGGAGGGGACAGGACCAACCACAGAGTGCATATCATAGCCTGGACAAACGTGAAGGACACTACTGTCAATCTCTGCTGTGGAGGACCAAACCATTTCATGACATTGCTGGCTGGAAGCGTAGCCCTGAAGGCCATCAACACCACTATTGTTTTCCCCAGAACACAAGAGATGCAGAGGACGAAGGTGATCCCAAACGCTGTGTGACGCAGCATACAGGACCACTCAGAGGGCTGGCCAATGAAAGTAAGAGAACACAGAAAACACAGAGCCAAGGAGAAGAGCAGCAGGAAGCTCAGCTCAGAGTTGTTGGCCCTGACGATGGCCGATGTTCTATGGCGGTAGAAGACAGTTGCCGTGGCGATGGCCAGACAAGCCCCGCCCACAGAGCAGGCGGTCAGGATGATTCCGAGGACCTCGTGGAAGGACAGGAACTCCACAGGCTTAAGGACACAGCGGTCTCTCTCAGCGTTGGGCCAGTACTCCTCGGGACAGATCAGACAGTCTGAAGAATCTGACCAGGACAATGTAACAGACATCAAATGTTAATAATAATAGATTCACTACTATGCCTTTGTAGTGCTGGTAATATGAATAAACCAATACTTAGTAAACCGTGATAGAAATTACTACACAACTGTTCCTATAGTCCTACCTGTGTTATTACTGATCTCTCCCTCTGCACATTGGATACAGTCATAACAGCATACAGGCTTTCCTTTCTGTACAGCCTTACGAGTGCCTGGGGGACAGCTCTCACTGCACACTGACACAGGTACTTGTGTACTGTTCTTTACCCAGGTGATTTCCCTGTCGATGTCAAGCCTCTGGTCAGGAGGCAGGGACCCATCATAGAGCCCCACTGTCACCAACTCCATCTTCCCACTCTCCCGTCTCTGCCAGTTGACCAGCTCATAGGTGGCCACTGGGTCCCCGTTGGCATCGAAATTCACCTGGTACCCGTTACGAGAGAAGTTCACCCTCCTCAATCTCTCCAGGACCTGGGGGTTGGAAGGTCAAGGGAGAGAGAGAGAAGGGATGTGAGAGAAGGAGAGAGGTGTAGGGAGATGGAGATAAGGGAAGAGAGAGATGAGTGAGTGAGGGGAAGAGAGATGGAGCGATAGATGGAGAGAGGGGAAGAGAGAGATGAGAGATGTAGAAAGTGGAAGAAATATGGAAAGAGAGAAATTGAGAAAAGGGAAGATAGATGGAGAGAGAAACAGAACATAAATTCAACTCAAATTTATCAGATGTGTTACTTCAGAAGAAGTTGCAAAGTATAATGAGAACTCCTAGGCCTTCATACATGTTGTCTATATAAACATATTTATTGGGAAATTATACTACAGACTTGTTTTTCACCTGTGTTGGCTTCACATTAAGGTTTTTGTCACAGTTCACAGTGGAGTTTTCTCTCTCTTCACAAACGATGCTGTGGATGGCGTGTGCTATGGCATAAACAGCTTTATACACCATGTTAGTGACACGCAGCTGGGATGTATCTGTGTAGGGGGTCTGTAGCTGCTGTATATCCTCACTGCCATCACACACCTTCTCTTCAACCCCAACACCTGTAGAGGTCCCGACAGACAGACAGACAGACAGACAGACAGACAGACAGACAGACAGACAGACAGACAGACAGACAGACAGACAGACAGACAGACAGACAGACAGACAGACAGACAGACAGACAGACAGACAGACAGACAGATAGACAGACAGACAGATAGACAGATAGACAGATAGATAGATAGATAGATAGATAGATAGATAGATAGATAGATAGATAGATAGATAGACAGATAGATAGATAGATAGATAGATACCTGTCCCCAGCCGACAGCCAAAGGCTCCCTCCCAGAACTCTGTGAGCGTGGGAGACTTGGACACCTTCTGTGGGGAGAGGTCCAGGAGGAAGTCCCTGAGGCCCGGGATGACAGAGCGTTGGATGCCAATTCCGATGGCCCCGGCACACAGGTCGAAACGCAGCATATCTGGGTCAGTGACCCAGGACTCGCTCCCGATCCACTGGCGGGGCTGAGAGGGCAGGCGTTCCATCTCCCTCAACAGGATTTTCATGTCCCAAGAGGATACAAATGCAACCACCACCCGGGCTGTGGAGCTGGGGAACATGATTATATCATATGCTTATTATGCTGGTCATGATTGTCATTCACTGGAACGTCTCAGTGAAGTGAACATGAACATTTGTATTAATCAACACTTTTGACGCAATTAAGATATGCAAATCATGTTGGTCTCACAGGGTGTCAGGGTAGCCTAGTGGTTAGAGCGTTGGACTAGTAACCGGAAAGTTGCAAGTTCAAACCCCTGAGCTGACAAGGTACAATTCTGTCCTTCTGCCCCTGAACAAGCAGTTAACCCACTGTTCCTAGGCCGTCATTGAAAATAAGAATTTGTTCTTCACTGACTTGCCTAGTTAAAATAAAATCAGCTTTTGGAAAAGAGAGAAATGAATGAGAATAGTATTTTTTTTATAAATATGGTCTTGCATTTGTGTGAATGAAAAGTTCAGAAGTAGTCAAGGGTCACCTGCGGATCACGTCAGCCAACCTTTGCACTCTACTGAGTGGGTTGGTACGGGAGAAGGCTTCAGAATACTCCACACAGATGCCTTCCTCTTGTGCTGCCTGTAGGAAAGCCGCCATCCCGTAATTACCGTAGTCAGAGTCAGAACGGACTGCCCCAATCCAGGTCCAGCCGAAGTGCCTGATGAGGTGGGCCAGAGCGGCAGCCTGGAACTGATCACTGGGGATGGTTCTGAAGAAGGTTGGATACTGTTTCTTATCACTCAGACACGCACAGGTGGAAAAGTGGCTCACCTTGGTAAAAACAGACAGTCGAAAACATGAGAAAGAACATCATGTTGACCAAACGAGTCTCAGTTATTGGCTACTTTCTGCTTTTTTTGTTTAGCTGTGTGGTATGAGGTTAGGGATACATTAATAATAATAATGTATTGTTTTTCATTGGGCCAGATTGAAAAGGATACATATTTCTGCCCGTTTCTATCTTTGTTGTTCTATTCATATTGATAATAGTATTATAAGACATACTGGTGTTGTGAAAAACATGAGTAAAAGGTGTCCCATAACAACTGGTCTCCCATAACAACCTAGCCTATGAAAGATTGTCCTCAGACCATGTTTTACTGCCTCTAGATGTTCTCCAGACTCATAGTTCCCAGTCTATGTTCAAATGCCTTTCTCCACATAATTTCACACAGAAATGTATATTCCTGAAAGAGAGGCGAATATACAGTTGGAATACAGTAAGTTAAAAGTTTAACTCCTTCCTGAAGGAGAGGAGAATATAAAGTAGGAATACAGTAAATTTAAAATATGCTGAATGATTTCTTTCCACATTAGTTTACCTGAGGAATGCCGAAAGGGCCGATTATGCGCAACATGCTGATGGTTGGCGTGGAGCCAGACTCGCCAACGATAGCTGTCACCGTAGGTGACCCCGAGCACTGTTCTCCGGTATCAAACATGGGATCCAGGCCGTTAGCCAGCTGGAAGGCCACATTCATGGCCATGGGGACCGTGGTGCACGAGTCGTGCACTTGATAACCGAGTGTGATACCTGGTAGAAGGTCTGAACTGTTGTTTATCTCCTCAACTGCGAAGACCATGGCGCGCGAGAAGCGCAACTCACGGGAATCTAAACTGTAAATAGAAGATAGGTGAGTGAGCACCACTTGACTAAATGGTAAACTAGCCTATAGATTATATGGTTAAACGAGGGCAAACATCTTAAAATCTAGCCTTATTTTCCACGCTGTCTACATGCCTTCACATTTGATAACTGTAATTGAGGACATTGTAGTATTGCCTGCATTTGAAAATGTGACACTTTGTTACAGTAGGCTTTATCTACTCAGACACAAACACACTGTTTATCTGTCTTAAAGACACGGTTTATCTGGCTTTAAAACACTGTTTACCTGTCATTAAACACACTGTTTATCTGTCTTTAAACAGTGTGTCTCCATGTTTTTAAAACACAATGTATCTCTCTCCCCACACAGCCACAGTCCTGTCCCCTGTTCCCTCTTGCGCTCACTGACCTCCCTGTGCACTGCAGGGGCTCAGGCAGGCTGGTGTAGCTGTGTTCCACAGTGTGCATGTAGTTGTGGATGGAGAAAACACCCCCGATGACAAAGTCCCCGTCCTGGGAGAACGCCGGAGGACGAGGGGTGCCTTGGAGCCTGCATCTGACAGACTCCAGCCCAGAGGCAGAGGCAGATGAGAGCAAGGCAAGCCCAGCAGCAAAAACAGCTAGATGTCGCAGAACAAGACTACCAGCCAGACTTGGATCCAGAGCAGGAGCCGGAGAGAGCCTCATTCCCCTGATGTGTAGAAGGTATGGAGTAATACAGCGCCACACAGAACCACATAGGTCAGGATACCTCTCTTCTCTGGGTTAAATACCCACTGTACAAGGAGGGAGGAGCTAGAGGCTGATCTGCTCACTCAGTTAGGTCCTGCTTTTTTCAGCTATAGAGAGTGTATGCACCAGCATCAGAACTGACTGTAATGGTTTAGATAAACATACATTAGACACAATAACCATCAGCCTCTCTTATATTTCTCGCACTGTCTAGTGCTCTTGGCACGCTGGCACTGCACAGTATTTACCCAACAGTGTAGTCCTCTAGGCACCTTAGCTCTTCACAGTATTTCTGCTATAGTCTAGTCCTCTTGGTAAGCTTCCTCTCTTATATTTCCCCTACATTCTAGTCCTCTTGGTAAGTTGCCTCACTTACAGTTGAAGTCAGAAGTTTACATTCACCTTTGCCAAATACATTTAAACTCAGTTTTTCAAAAATTCCTGACTTTTAATCCAAGTAAAAATCCCCTGTCTTAGGTCAGTTAGGATCACCACTTAATTTTAAGAATGTGAAAAGTCAGAATAATAGTAGAGAAAATAATTTATTTCAGCTTTAATTTCTTTCAGCAAATTCTCAGTGGGCCAGAAGTTTACATACACTCAATTAGAATTTGGTAGCATTGCATTTAAATTGTTTAACTTGGGTCCACAATTTTGGGTAGCCTTCCACAAGCTTCCCACAATAAGTTGGGTGAATTGTGGCCCATTCCTCCTGACAGAGCTGGTGTAACTGAGTCAGGTTTGTCGGCCTCCTCGCTGGCACATGCTTTTTCAGTTCTGCCCGCATATGTTCTATTGCATTGAGGTCAGGGCTTTGTGATGGCCACTCCAATACCTTGACTTTGTTGTCTTTAGGCCATTATTGTCACAACTGTGGAAGTATGCTTGGGGTCACTGTACTTTTGGAAGACCCATTAGCATCCAAGCTTTAACTTCCTAACTGATGTCTTGAGATGTTGCTTCAATATATCCACATAATTGTATTTCATCATGATGCCATCTATTTTGTGAAGTGCACCAGTCCCTCCTGCAGCAAAGCAACCCCACAACATGATGCTGCCACCCCGGGCTTCACGGTGGGGATGGTGTTCTTTGGCTTGCAAGACTCCCCCTTTTCCTCCAAAAATAACGATGGCCACTTTGTCCCCATGTGCAGTTGCAAACAGTAGTCTGGCATTGTTATGGTGGTTTTGGAGCAGTGGCTTCTTCCTTGCTGAGCGGCCTTTCAGGTTATGTCAATATAGGACTCGTTTTACTGTGGATATAAATACTTTCGGACCTGTTTCCTCCAGCATCTTCACAAGGTCCTTTGCTGTTGTTCTGGGATTGATTTGCACTTTTCGCACCAAAGTATTTTAATGTCTAGGAGACAGAATGCATATTCCTCCTGAGCGGTACGACGCATGCGTTGTCCCACGGTGTTTATACTGCGTACTTGTCACGGTTGTCGTAAGAACGGGACCAAGGCGCAGCTGATATTGAGTTCCACATATTTGTTCCAAAGTGAAAATTTAACCAAAAACAATAAATCAAATAAACGAACAACGGAACGTGACTACATGGAACACATGCACAAACACAAAATAATATCCCACAAACACAGGTGGGACTAATATCTACCTATATATGATCTCCAATTAGGGACAACGATTATCAGCTGCCTCTAATTGGGAATCAAACAAAACACCAACATAGAAAATTAAATATTGAACATAATATAGAAATGATAAACTAGTATAACTCCTAGTCACACACTGACTTACTACACCATAGAGAAACAAGGGCGTGACAGTACTATTGTTTGTACAGATGAACGTGGTACCTTCAGGCGTTTGGAAATTGCTCCCAAGGATAAACCAGACTGTGGAGGTCTATAATTTTTTTTCTGAGGTCTTGGCCGATTTCATTTGATTTTACCATGATGTCAAACAAAGAGGCACTGAGTTTGAAGATAGGCCTTGAAATACATCCACAGGTACACCTCCAATTGACTCAAATGATGTCAAATCAGCCTATCAGAAGCTTCTAAAGCCATGACATCATTTTCAGTCAACTAAGTGCATGTAAACATCTCACCCACTGGAAGTGTGAAACAGTGAATTTAAAGTAAAATAATCTATCTGGAAACAATTGTTGGAAAAATTCCTTGTGTCATGTACAATTTGTGAAAAAGAAAAGTGTGGAGTTTTTGAAAAACGAGTTGCAATGACTATAAACTAAGTGTATGTAAACGTCCAACTTCAACTGTGTATGAAAATGTTTATTATATTATTATACATAAATTGATGAATTACAATATCAATTGAACACATGCACTTCAATGTTATATCAATTCATTCAGGAATAAAGATTTTCTCCAAACAACATGGAAGTGGTTCCACTCTGTAGGCTACTGCTACTCACATAATTTAGCAGGTAAAATCAGATTTTAACACTCTAGATTTGAACAATCTCTCATAACATTGGAATATCTAAAGTGAACCTGTGTCACGTTCCTACAATGTTACAATGTTACCAATGATTACCTGCTAAATTGTTGGTCATCTCTGTCAGAGTAGTCCTCCCTAACTGTATAATAAACCATATAACTGAACGTTACAATGTTTTTTAACCTCAATCATTCCTTAATAACGTTTATCATTGGATGCCTTCTCCATAAGGTGTTTCTTGGTGTTCTTCTCTGGCCTGAACAGAATAATAAAGCATTTAGGAACAAATAACAGAAAGAACAACCCAAAGCTGGAGGTGATGATGGCAAAGATCTCCACAGCTACAGTCAACTTCCCAGGAGAGCTGAAATAAGCTGGGATAAAGGTGATCCAGACTGCACAGAATATGAGCATGCTGAAGGTGATGAATTTGGCCTCGTTGAAGTTATCCGGCAGCTTCCGAGCCAAAAAAGCCAGCACAAAGCACAAGAGAGACAGGAGTCCTATATAGCCCAAAACAGCCCAGAAACCAATAGCTGAACCCACATCACACTCTAAAATGATTTTTTCCTTGTAGGTAGTAAGGTTTTTAATGGGGAAGGGAGGGGACAGGACCAACCACAGAGTGCATATCATAGCCTGGACAAACGTGAAGGAAACTACAGTCAATCTCTGCTGTTGAGGACCAAACCATTTCATGACATTACTGGCTGGAAGTGTAGCCCTGAAGGCCATCAACACCACTATTGTTTTCCCCAGAACACAAGAGATGCAGAGAACGAAGGTGATCCCAAACGCTGTGTGACGCAGCATACAGGACCATTCAGAGGGCCGGCCAATGAAAGTAAGAGAACACAAAAAACACAGCGCCAAGGAGAAGAGCAGCAGGAAGCTCAGCTCAGAGTTGTTGGCCCTGACGATGGCAGAATTTCGGTGGTGGTAGAAGACAGCTGCCGTGGCGATGGCCAGTAGAGCCCCGCCCACAGAGCAGGCGGTCAGGATGATTCCGAGGACCTCGTGGAAGGACAGGAACTCCACAGGCTTAAGGATACAGCGGTCTCTCTCAGCATTGGGCCAGTACTCTTCGGGACAGATCAGACAGTCTGAAGAATCTGACCAGGACAAAACAACAGACATCAAATGTTAATAATAATAGATTCAGGTTTTATTTATTTACAAATACATGTCCCCCAATGCTGCACTTTGTCAGTTTACAATAAAGAATGTTTAATTAATGTGCAGCTTACATGAGATAATAAGAACAGGAACATGATTGACAGACACTACCTTTGTAGTGCTGGTAATATGAATAAACCACTACTTAGTAAACTGAGATAGAAATTACTACACATTTTTGCCAACTGTTCCTATAGTCCTACCTGTGTTATCACTTATTTCTCCCTCTGCACATTGGATACAGTCATAACAGCATACAGGCTTTCCTTTCTGTATAGCCTTACGAGTGCCTGGGAGACAGCTCTCACTGCACACTGACACAGGTACTTGTGTACTGTTCTTTACCCAGGTGATTTCCCTCTCGATGTCAAGCCTCTGGTCAAGAGGCAGGGACGCATCATAGTGCCCCACTGTCACAAACTCCATATTCCCACTCTCCTGTATCTGCCAGTTGACCAGCTCATAGGTGGCCACTGGGTCCCCGTTGGCATCGAACGACACCTTGTACCCGTTACGAGAGAAGTTCACCCTCCTCAATCTCTCCAGGACCTAGGGTTTGGAAGGGCAAGGGAAAGAGAGAGAGATGGGACGAGAGAGAAGGAGAGTGATGAAGAGAAATGGAAATAAGGGAAGAGATAGATGAGTGAGAGGATGAGAGATGGAGAGATAGATGGAGAGAGGGGAAGAGATAGATGAGTGAGAGGATGAGAGATGGAGAGATAGATGGACAGAGGGGAATAGAGAGATGAGAGATGGAGAAAGGGGAAGAAATATGGAAAGAGAGATAAGGAGAGAAGGGAAGAGAGATGGAGAGAGGGAGAGAGAGAAACAGAACATTAATTTGAAACATATTTATCAGATGTTTTACTTCAGAAGAAGTTGTAAAGTATAATGAGAACTCCTAGGCCTTCATACATGTAGTCTATATAAACATATTCACCAGGAAATTAGACTATAGACTTGTCATTCACCTGTGTTGGCTTCACATTAAGGTTTTTGTCACAGTTCACAGTGGAGTTTTCTCTCTCTTCACAAACGATGCTGTGGATGGCGTGTGCTATGGCATAAACAGCTTTGTACACCATGTTAGTGACACGCAGCTGGGATGTATCTGTGTAGGGGGTCTTTAGCTGCTGTATATCCTCACTGCCATCACACATCTTCTCCTCAACCCCAACCCCTGTAGATGAGGTCCCTACAGATAGACAGAAAGAGAGAGAGACAGAGAGACAGAGAGACAGACAGACAGAGAGAAAGAGAGACAGACAGACAGAAAGACGGATGGACGACGGACGGACGGACAAATAGATAGATACCTATACCCAGCCTACAGCCAAAGGCTGCTTCCCAGAACTCAGTGAGCAGGGGAGAGTTGGACACCTTCTGTGGGGAGAGGTCCAGGAGGAAGTCCCTGAGACCGGGGATGACAGAGCGTTGGATGCCAATTCCGATGGCCCCGGCACACAGGCCGAAGCGTAGCATCTCTGGTTCAGTGATCCAGGACTCGCTCCCGATCCACTGGCGGGGTGGAGAGGGCAGGCGTTCCATCTCCCTCAGCAGGATTCTCATGTCCCAAGAGGATACAAATGCAACCACCACCCGGGCTGTGGAGCTGGGGAACATGATTATATCATATGCTTATTATGCTGGTCATGTTCGTCATTCATTGGAATGTCTCAGTGAAGTGAACATGAACATTAGTATTAATCAACACTTTTGACATGCTTAAGATATGCAAATCATGTTGGTCTCACAGATCAGCTTTGGAAATGGGAGAATATACCAACAATAATATATTTTGTAAATCTAGTCTTGGACTTGTATGAATGAAAAGTTCACAAGTAATCATGGATCACCTGCGGATCACGTCGGCCACCCGTTGCACTCTGCTGAGTGGGTTGGTAAGGGAGAAGGCTTCAGAATACTCCACACAGATACCCTCCTCTTGTGCTGCTTGCAGGAAAGCAGCCATCCCGTTATTACCGTAGTCAGAGTCGGAACGGACCGCCCCAATCCAGGTCCAGCCGAAGTGCCTGATGAGGTGGGCCAGAGCGGCAGCCTGGAACTGATCACTGGGGATGGTTCTGAAGAAGGTTGGATACTGTTTCTTATCACTCAGACACGCACAGGTGGAAGAGTGGCTCACCTAGGTAAAAACAGACAATCGAAAACATGAGAAAGAACATCATGTCGGCCTCACAACTCTAATGTATTGGCTGTTTCCTGCTATTTTATTTAGCTGTGTAGTTTGATGTAGGCTTTCTCTTGGCCAGTTCGCAGTTGCAAATGAGAACTTGTTCGCAACTAGCTTACCTGGTTAAATAAAGGTGGAATATAAAAAATGTTAGGGAGGCGAGATATTAATAATAATAAGCCAATCTATTGTTTTTCATTAGGCCAGAATGAAAAGGATACACAAAACTGTGACACCAATCCCTGGTCTCCCATAACAACCTAGCATATGAAAGATAGTCCTCAGACCATGTTTTAATGCCTCTAGATGTTCTCCAGACTCATAGTTCTCAGTCTATGTTCAAATGCCTTTCTCTCCATATTTTCAAACAGAAATGTATATTCCTGAAAGAGAGGCGAATATACAGTAGGAATACAGTAAATTAAAAGTTTAACTCATTCCTGAAAGATAGGAGAATATACAGTAGAAATACAGTAAATTAAAAGAGGCTGAATGATTTCTTTCCATAGAAGTTTACCTGAGGAATGCCGAAAGGGCCAATAATGCGCAACATGCTGATTGTAGGCGTGGAGGCAGACTCGCCAATGATAGCTGTCACTGTAGCCGACCCTGAGCACTGTTCTCCGGTATCAAACATGGGGTCCAGGCCGTTAGCCAGCTGGAAGGCCACTTTCACGGCCATAGGGACCAAGTTGCAGGAGTCGTGCACTTGATAACCAAGCATGATACCCGGTAGAAGGTATGAACTGTTGTTTATCTCCTCAACTGCGAAGATCATGGCGCGGGAGAAGCGCAACTCACGGGAATCCATACTGTAAATAGATGATGGGTCAGTGAGCACCTCCTGACAAATCATAAACTAGCCTATAGAATGTTTCCATGGCAAACAGCCTAATATCTAGTATTATTTTCCATACCGTCTATATGACTACACTTTTGTTGTCTGTAATTGAGGACACTGTAGGTTAGTCTGCATTTGAAAATGTGATCCTTTGTAACAGTAGTCTTTACCTACTCTCTGAGACACAAATACACTCTTTAAACACTGTTGATCTGACTTTAAATATACTGTATCTCTGTCTTTAAACACGCTGTTTCTCTGTCTTTAAAACACAATTTATCTGTCTACCCACACAGCCACAGTCCTGTCCCCTGTTCCCTCTTGCGCTCACTGACCTCCCTGTGCACTGCAGGGGCTCAGGCAGGCTGGTGTAGCTGTGATCCACAGAGTGCATATAGTAATGAATGGAGAAAACACCCCCGATGACAAAGTCCCCGTCCTGGGAGAACGCCGGAGGACGAGGGGTGCCTTGGAGCCTGCATCTGACAGACTCCAGCCCAGAGGCAGAGACAGAGGCAGATGAGAGCAAGGCAAGCCCAACCGCCACCACAGCTAGATGTAGTAGAACCAGACTACCAGCCAGACTTGGATCCAGAGCAGGAGCCGGAGAGAGCCTCATTCCCCTGATGTGTAGAAGGTATGGAGAAATACAGCGCCACACAGACCCATATATGTCAGGATACCTCTCTTCTCTGGGTTAAATACCCACCGTACCTCTATGGGGATTCCTCTGGGGGTCACATTGTGGGTATGGCCATGCCAAGGAGGGAGGGGCTAGAAGCTGATCTGCTCACCCAGTCAGGTCCTGCTTCTTTCAGCTATAGAGAGTGTATGCACCAGCATCAGAACTATGTTGACTGTAATGGTTTAGATAGACATAAACATACATTAGACACACAATAACCATGAGCCTCTCTTATATTTCCTCTACAGTCTAGACCTCTGGGCAAACTGTATCTACACAGTATTTACCCAACAGTCTTGTCTTCTTGGTATGCTGGCTCTATACAGTTAATCCTCTGCAGTTAGTCCTCTTGGCACACTGGCAGTACACAGGATTTATTATACAGTCTAGTCCTCTTGGTAAGCTTCCTCTCTTATATTTCCCCTACAGTCTAGTCCTCTTGGCACGTTGCCTTTCAGTTGAAGTCGGAATTTTACATTTGCCTTAGCCAAATCCATTTAAAAACAGTTTTTCAAAATTCCTGACATTTAATTCCCTGTCTTAGGTCATTTAGGATTACCACTTTATTTTGAGAATGTGATAAGGCCGAATAATAGTAGAGAAAATGATTTATTTCAGGTTTTATTTCTTTCATCACATTCCCAGTGGGTCAGATGTTTACAAACACTCAATTAGTATTTGGTAGTATTGTCTTTAAATTGTTTAATTTGGGTCAAACATTTTGGGTAGCCTTCCACAAGCTTCCCACAGTAAGTTGGGTGAATTTTGGCCCATTCCTCCTGACAGAGCTGGCCACTACAAAACCTTGATTTTTTGTCCTTAGGCCAATTTAGCCACAACTTTGGAAGTATGCTTGGTGTCACTGTCCATTTGGAAGACCCATTGGCGACCAAGCTTTAACTTCCTGACTGATGTCTTGAGATGTTGCTTCAATATATCCACATCATTTTTTCTCCTCATGATGCCATCTATTTTGTGAAGTGCACCAGTCTCTCGTGCAGCAAAGCAACCCCACAACATGATGCTGTACCCCCGTGCTTCACGAATGCAAGACTCCCCCTTTTTCCTCCAAACATAACGATAGTCACAATCTTTGTCCTCATGTGCAGTTGCAATCCGTAGTCTGGCATTTTATGGCGATTTTGGAGCAGTGGCTTCTTCCTTGCTGAGCGGCCTTTCAGGTTATTTCGGTATAGGACTCGTTTTACTGTGGAAACAGATATACTTTCAGACCTGTTTCCTCCAGTATATTCACAAGGTCCTTTGCTGTTGTTCTGGGTTTGATTTGCACTTTTCGCACCAAAGCACGCTAATCTCTAGGAGACAGAACGCATCTTCTTCCTGAGCGGTATGACGCCTGCGTGTTACCATGGTGTTTATACTTGCGTTCTATTGTTTGTATAGATGAACGTGGTACCTTCATTCATTTGGAAATTGCTCCCAAGGATGAACCAGACTTGTGGAGGTCTACAAGTTTTTTTTCTGAGGTCTTGGCTGATTTCATTTGATTTTCCAATGATTTCAAGCAAGGAGGCACTGAGTTTGAAGGTAGGCCTTGAAATACATCCACAGGTACACCTCCAATTGACTCAAATGATGTCAATCAGCCTATCAGAAGCTTCTAAAGCCATTACATATTTTTCCTGAATTTTCCAAGCTATTGTCGTGTCTTTGGCATCATTAATACTGAAGACTAAATTTGATCAAATAACTCTCTTAATTATTATTACACGGTTAAACAAATTAATCATGTTACTGTAATTAACTAAGAAGTCGGGGCACCAAAGAAAATATTCAGATTACAAACTTATAATTTTCCTAATATAACTTTCAGATATTTTAATATCTGATCAATTAGTCTTCCAATGAATGAATTATTCTTTACCTCACGCTAGTCTCATTCCAAACGTCTATACGGTAGCCGAAGGAGAAAAATATACAGACCAGACTTTAGGAGTGGACTACGGGCTTGAAGACTGGCCGGTTCTTTGCAAGGTTGTGTGTCCCGAACTGAAAGTCATGACAAAGGGGTATAGGTTGTTCACGGGTTACGAGACCCGTTGGGAAGATACCCCTGACTCTTCAGGAAAAGTATTTCACAGGGTGAAATTATAAAGAAAGAATGGACTTCCACCGCATCCTGTATAGACCCACGGCCGTTTGGAGCTCTCTAGCCTTGTGTAACTCCTCTAGATCAGTACATTCAGAGTTGAGTAAATGTGCTAGACCTATTGCAAAGCATAGCTTATTACCTGGATTGTGAACGTTTATGAGGTAGGCCCTTTTATTGGTTATGATTTCTGATGGCATTAGGCTATCTAGTTTCTTTCTCTGATCCCCGCCACCCAGGGGTTGACGTATTATTTGCACTACAAGATCGAGTGTCCTATCGGCTATGATGGATACATTTGATTGAACAGATCGTTCCAGCAGGGCTATAAATTGTTCAAGATCTGCTTCGCCATTGGGTAAAATAAGAGATATAGTGTTATGCAGGATTTCTCCACAAATTTCCAACTGTAAAACATCACGAGGTTCGCCATAATCTCTTGCCCTGTCTAACAGTTCATTCAGAGTATCCAGGGTCATCACATAAACACTGCATAGTCAAGATTCTGATTCACCCATGTGAAATTGAAAAACTGTTGAATCTCTGTATTGCAGAATTGATTTCGGTACACAACCCGGACACTTCTATCAATACCATCTCCCTCCTGATTTATTAGACAATTTTCCAAATCCAAACACATGGGTGTTAATGGCGTGGTTTATGGGGGGTCCGGTGAGGAAGATCTTAGGCTCTCATTCATCTGGTTAATTAACGATATGAGGGCTTCAGGAATCTGGAATAACAGGTTTTCATTGGTCGCCCCTGACTCATTCATACAATTAACTATTTATTTGAGTTTGGCGGGAATCTGCGATTATGTGTTTTCATCTATCGGTATTATGTCTGTTACTCCAGCCTCATTCATATGGTTATGTCACGGCTGTTTGAAGGAAAGGACCAAGGTGCAGCGTTGTGAGTGTACATTATCTTTTAATGATCAAAATGACACCGACAAAACAATAAAGAATACAAAAACAAACCGCGAAGCTCAAAGGCAAAGTGCCATAAAGAATGTAAACTTCCCACCAAGACAGGTGGGGAAAAGGCACCAAAGTATGGTTCCCAATCAGAGACAACGATAGAGAGCTGTCCCTGATTGAGAACCATACCCGCACAAAACATAGAGATAGAAAATCATAGAAACACAACACATAGAAATGCCCACCCCAACTCACGCCCTGACTAAACCAAAATAGAGACATAAAAAGGATATCCAAGGTCAGGGCGTGACAGGTTAATTATAGCTTGGAGTTCGGGCGGTATCTGGGATAACAGGGTTTCAACTGTCTCAATTATGTCTCTTGGCTCAGCCATTTGGATAATTAATGATGTGTGTTCTTGTGGTATTCTGGACGGATACATGTTACATATATGTTTTTAGCGCACGTATTTGCATTTTTGATTCAGATTGCTGTTTAACAAATATGGCATTGTTCTATGCCAGGAGGATAGATAATGATGGTTTTGTCGCTCGAGTAAAGCCACATTCGTGTGGAGCAAAACCTTTTGGGATTTTGGAGCACCCTTGGAAAAGGCTGTGAAAAACCTAGCTTGTTCTATTTCAGGTTCGGAGGAATCAAGAAGGTTGGCCGCCTCCATAATAGCAGGTTGTCTACCTCTGAAATGTCATTTAAAACGATGAAATCCACCGGTTTCGTTGATTCTTTGTGAATGTCCGGTGAGCCGAAATCCTCTGCGTTCTCTAGGTGCGTATGGGGTTCTGTGCCGTTATACGCCGGCGAGGAGTCTGAAAGAAAATAATATATACAAAATAGGATATTAAACATAAAATATTTTAGATAAAAAAATATATATATTTCAGGTATAATACTATATATTAACAATACATAATTAAATTACCTCGGCTTTTTTGACGCAGGCTGTTCTGACGAATCGCGGATACAGGGGGCTCTTGACTTTTTGCACCAGGTATTCCAGATTCTGCCGGGACTGTCTCGTTGGAGTCTGACTAAACATTATTTGTCATTGTTTTAACATATTCAATCACATAACTCAGAACACTAAAGAACAGAACAATAAAGTGACAACGAACTAAACGAAACAGTACTGTACGGTGAATACACAAAACACAGAAATCCCAAATTATAGAAAAAAGAACATAGACTGCCCACCCCAACTCAGGCCCTGACCATACTAAAACAAAGACAAAACAAAGGAACTAAGGTCAGAACGTGACAGCTGTTCTGGGTTGATTTCTGGAGTTGCGATTTTGGTTGTTCGAACAGAGGGGATAGTATCTGTTTCACTAGCCTCGCTCCGCGGTCTTGGCTCAAAGGAGAGATATTCTGTAATGATCTTACAGAACAGCGGTGATGTTTTTTCAGGTGGCAGGACCCATGAATGTTTACAGACCCCAAAACCACAGGTGGTTGTCTCGACATATTCTGTCTGCCGGTATTTCCTTTTCACTTCCGACAACATCATGGTTAGCAGCTTGGGGGGAGTGTCCATTATACATTTATAGACCTGGGTGGGGGGCAGTTTGTATATGGGCTGATTGCAAATAAAATTTGTTTTAAACTGTAAGAAGTTGTCTCGACAAGATATATTCTGCCGGGGATGTTTGACTTTTTAGCCTCCCACGTCCTATTTGAAAGGCGTGTGTAAATGAATCGAATGTGCCCATTTTAAGAGACGCCCACCTAATCCTAAACAGTCCTCACACATATTTTTGGTTTCAAACGCCCCATGCAGAGACACACACCCCACACCCCCCTTTTGTTTTGAAACACACACACACCTCCTGGCCCTGCACACACACACCCGCGCACACGCACACGCACACACACACCCGCGCACGCACACGTCTTTTCCGAAATACTTTTTCTCCGAAACATGCATAATGATAGATCTAAAAGACAGAGCCCCATCGTTAAATGTGAGGTACCTCTTTAAAACCATTTATTTAATTCATAATATTTAGTACAGACCTTTTTAAAACATCTTATAATTCATCCAAAACATTTTTACTGCGCAATATTGAGACATGCACAAATGTTTAATTTATAAACAGTGGTTGTACAACAGTTATACATCATTACCAGACAGTACTAAACTTTTAATAACCTTCAATGTTTATAACATACCGTTGTAGGAAAGACTGAATTCGTATAAAATAAGACATTGCATTTCTCCGCGACAGACCGTATGAGAAAAAACGAGAGATTCCCGTTCGTTAAGGGTTGAGATATAGCATTAATCCCCTTTAATTCTAGATCTTTAGTACAGACCTTTTAAAACATGTTATAATTATTTAAAACATTTTTACTATTCCTTTTTTACAGATAAAGGGGCAGGTTAGCCCTGACTGGCATCCGTCTCCAATTCACCAGCGTCAAGACATACTCTCTTGCTCGCAGGATATCCCACACATGCTCCGTCAAGGCTCCGTAAGTTTTCACTCCAGGGATAGATCAAACGTGGTGCATGTAGATCCTGGGTATGTCTTAAGGATAGACGCGGCCAGCGACGTAATTGTTCAGGATTTTAGAAAAAACTGTCCAGCTTTTTCATCAGGGTTATGAATATAGGGTAATCAATCAATTTAAAGCTAAATACTGGCATAAAAAAGTTTACATCCTTGCAGGCTTTGGAAAATACATATGAACTGACAGACTTCATCTTATTTGTACTATCAAATTGTTCACATGCTAAAATTGTCACTTTGGAATCGGGGCTATACGCCATTGAAGCGAATCTTAGGGCCTTCAAATCACTGCGCCCGCACACAAGTTCTTCCATTGCATATCCTGGCAGGGTTGTACCACTCAGGGCCTGTTCAATTTGACAGAGCGCTAGCCTTATCTTAAGCCATTCTCTCATACACAGCGCAGGAGAAAAACTCCCAGCTTTTGCATAAAGGGGATTGGGTCCGCTGTCTGTGAATATCTTAACAGTAGAATCCTCAGGTTGGAATATGTAAGACATGTGTCCATCACTCGTATCCAAAACTCCTTTAAAACATTCAGGGGCCTAATACAGAATGTCCTCGATGCTTTTATCATTGGGTTCATGAAAAGAGATGCATAGCACCCCAAGAATTGGCCTAGGAGACATCATTTTCTGTTTAATGTTCTGGGTTAATGTCATGTCTTTGGCATCATTAAACCTGAAGACCTATTTATTAAATAACTCTCTGTAATTATTATTACGCGATGAAACGGATTACTCATGTAACTGTAATTAACTAGGAAGTAGGGGCAACAAGGAAATTATTCAGATTACAAAGTTATAATTTTCCTAATATAACTTTTCAGATATTTTCATATCTGATAAATTAGTCTTAGAATTAATTAAATATTATTTATCTCAAGTCAGTCTCATTCCAAACATCGTAAATTCTTGGTTATCTGCACGAACCCAGTCTTCACTATGAGTCATCCATACATCAATTTTCTTAAAATAATGTATTTACTACCTAATTAATTCACAGAAATGCATCACACAAACAATAGATAGTTAAAAGGAAATGATAGCGGAGTTTCCCTAGTGGAATAAACCGGCATCGCGGCTTGGTGGACAAAAGGGAAGTGGGGGTCGACTGAGATAAGACACTACAAGTTGATAATTATAACAATTGAAAGGCTAATCCGTTGCACATGAACGCTCACTTATTCGGGAATAATTGCATTCACTATATATATTTACGCTCAGTGTATCATCGGGATCTCTGTTGAAAAGTTTGTTTCTGTTGGAGGGTTTGTCCTCTCTCTCTCTGTCATGGTTAGAATAGATAGTTCAGAGTGACATTCATTCATGTCATTATAGAATAGACATTTCGGCGGTTGTCGGTCTTCGCATTCAATGATACCGAATTCATAGCTGCAGACTAATAGTTAATATCAAAGACTTGTTCTTATTCTGTCGGTATCAATAGTCTAAGAGTTTAACTCTTTTGGGATAGGGGGCAGCATTTTCACTTTTGGATGAATAGCGTGCCCCGAGTGAACTGCCTCCTACTCTGTCCCAGATGCTAATATATGCATGTAATTATTAGTATTGAATGGAAAACACTCTGAAGTTTAATAATTAATAATTGAGTATAACAGAACTCATATGGCATATTGTGTAATGCACAAAGTAGATGTCCTAGCAGACTTGCTAAAACTATAATTTGTTAACAAGTGTTAAAAATGTGTGGAGTTGTTGAAAAACGAGTTTTAATTACTCCAACTTAAGTGTATGTAAACTTCCGACTTCAACTGTGTATGAAAATGTTTATTATATTATTATAATACATAATATGATGCATTACAATATCAATTGAACACATGCACTTCAATGTTATATCAATTCATATAGGAATAAAGCTTTTCTCCAACAACATGGAAGTGGTTCCACTCTGTAGGCTCCTGCTAATCACATCATTTAGCAGGTAAAATCAGATTTTAACACTCTAGATTTGAACAATCTCACATAACATTGGAATATCTAAAGTGAACCTGTGTCCTGTTACTACTTACAATGTTACCAATGATTAGCTGCTAAATTGTTGTTCATCTCTGTCAGAGTAGTCCTCCCTAACTCTATGAAAGACCACATAACTGAACGTTACAATGTCTGTTCCCGTCAATATGTTCTTAATAACGTATATCATTGGATGTCTTCTCCATGAGGTGTTTCTTGGTGTTCTTCTCCGGCCTGAACAGAATAATAAAGCATTTAGGAACAAATAATAGAAAGAACAACCCAAAGCTAGAGGTGATGATGGCAAAGATCTCCACAGCTACAGTCAACTTCCCTGGAGAGCTGACATAAGCTGGGATAAAGGTGATCCAGACTGCACAGAATATGAGCATGCTGAAGGTGATGAATTTGGCCTCATTGAAGTTATCAGGTAGCTTCCGAGCCAGAAAAGCCAGCACAAAGCACAAGAGAGACAGGAGTCCTATATAGCCCAACACAGCCCAGAAACCAATAGCTGAACCCACATCACACTCTAGAATGATCTTTTCCTTGTAGGTAGTGAGGTTTTTAATGGGGAAGGGAGGGGACAGGACCAACCACAGAGTGCATATCAAAGCCTGGACAAACGTGAAGGACACTACAGTCAATCTCTGCTGTGGAGGACCAAACCATTTCATGACATTACTGCCTGGAATCGTAGCCCTGAAGGCCATCAACACCACTATTGTTTTCCCCAGAACACAAGAGATGCAGAGAACGAAGGTGATCCCAAACGCTGTGTGACGCAGCATACAGGACCATTCAGAGGGCCGGCCAATGAAAGTAAGAGAACACAGAAAACACAGAGTCAAGGAGAAGAGCAGCAGGAAGCTCAGCTCAGAGTTGTTGGCCCTGACAATTGCCGACGTTCGGTGGTGGTAGAAGACGGTTGACGTGGCGATGGCCAAACAAGCCCCGCCCACAGAGCATGCGGTCAGGATGATTCCGAGGACCTCGTGGAAGGACAGGAACTCCACAGGCTTAAGGATACAGAGGTCTCTCTCAGCGTTGGGCCAGTACTCTTCGGGACAGATCTGACAGTCTGAAGAATCTGAACAGGACAAAACAACAGACATCAAATGTTAATAATAATAGATTCAGGTTTTATTTATTTACAAATACATGTCCCACAATGCTGCACTTTTTCAGTTTACAATAAAGAATGTTGAATTAATGTGCAGCTTACATGAGATAATATGAACAGGAACATGATTGACAGACACTACCTTTGTAGTGCTGGTAATATGAATAAACCACTACTTTGTAAACCGTGATAGAAATTACTAAACATTTTATGCCAACTATTCCTATAGTCTTACCTGTGTTATTACTGATCTCTCCCTCTGCACATTGGATACAGTCATAACAGCATACAGGCTTTCCTTTCTGTATAGCCTTACGAGTCCCTGGGGGACAGCTCTCACTGCACACTGACACAGGTACTTGTGTACTGTTCTTTACCCAGGTGATTTCCCTGTTGATGTCAAACCTCTGGTCAGGAGGCAGGGACGCATCATATCGCCCCACTGTCACAAACTCCATCTTTCCACTCTCCCTTGTCTGCCAGTTGACCAGCTCATAGTTGGCCACTGGGTCCCCGTTGGCATCGAAAGACACCTGGTACCCGTTACGAGAGAAGTTCACCCTCCTCAATCTCTCCAGGACCTGGGGTTTGGAAGGGCAAGGGAGAGAGAGAGAGAGAGAGAGAGAGAGAGAGAGAGAGAGAGAGAGAGAGAGAGAGAGAGAGAGAGAGAGAGAGAGAGAGAGAGAGAGAGGATGTGAGAGAAGGAGAGAGGTGAGGAGAGATGGAGATAAGGGAAGAGAGAGATGAGTGAGAGGATAAGAGACGAGAGATAGATGGAGAGAGTGGAAGAGAGAGATGAGTGAGAGGATGAGAGATGGAGAGATAGATGGAGAGAGGGGAAGAGAGAGATGAGTGAGAGGATGAGAGATGGAGAGATAGATGGAGAGAGGGGAAGAGATAGATGAGTGAGAGGATGAGAGATGGAGAGATAGATGGAGAGAGGGGAAGAGAGAGATGAGTGAGAGGATGAGAGATGGAGAGATAGATGGAGAGAGGGGAAGAGATAGATGAGTGAGAGGATGAGAGATGGAGAGAGATGGAGAGAGGGGAATAGAAAGATGAGAGATGGAGATAGATGGAGAGAGGGGAATAGAAAGATGAGAGATGGAGAAAGGGGAAGAAATATGTAAAAAAAAGAAATGTAGAGAAGGGAAGAGAGATAGAGAGAGGGAGTTAGAGAAACAGAACATTAATTCAACTCATATTTATCAGATGTGTTACTTCAGAAGAAGTTGTAAAGTATAATGAGAACTCCACGGCCTTCATACATGTAGTCTATATAAACATATTTATCAGGAAATGATACTACAGACTTGTCATTCACCTGTGTTGGCTTCACATTAAGGTTTTTGTCACAGTTCACAGTGGAGTTTTCTCTCTCTTCACAAACGATGCTGTGGATGGCGTTTGCTATGGCATAAACAGCTTTATACACCATGTTAGTGACACGCAGCTGGGATGTATCTGTGTAGGGGGCCTGTAGCTGCTGTATATCCTCACTGCCATCACACACCTTCTCTTCAACCCCAACACCTGTAGATGAGGTCCCTACAGACAGACAGACAGACAGACAGACAGACAGACAGACAGACAGACAGACAGACAGACAGACAGACAGACAGACAGACAGACAGACAGACAGACAGACATGTAAATAGATAGATAGACTGATGGATGCATGGATGGATGGATAGATAGATAGATACATAGATACCTGTCTCCAGCCGACAGCCAAAGGCTCCCTCCCAGAACTCAGTGAGCGTGGGAGAGTTGGACACCTTCTGTGGCGAGAGGTCCAGGAGGAAGTCCCTAAGACCGGGGATGATAGAGCGTTGGATGCCAAATCCAATGGCCCCGGCACACAGACCGAAACGCAGCATATCTGGGTCAGTGACCCAGGTCTCGCTCCCGATCCACTGGCGGGGTGGAGAGGGCAGGCGTTCCATCTCCTCCAGCAGGATCCTCATGTCCCCAGAAGATACGAATGCAACCACCACCGGGGCTGTGGAGCTGGGGAACATGATTATATCATATGCTTAATATGCTGGTCATGTTTGTCATTCATTGGAATGTCTCAGTGAAGTGAACATGAACATTAGTATTAATCAACACTTTTGACATGCTTAAGATATGCAAATCATGTTGGTCTCACAGATCAGCTTTGGGAGAAGAGAGAAATTAAAAACAATAGTATTTTTTATAATTATGGTCTTGCATTTATATGAATGAAAAGTTCACAAGTAATCACGGATCACCTGCGGATCACATCGGCCACCCGTTGCACTCTGCTGAGTGGGCTGGTACGGGAGAAGGCTTCAGAATACTCCACACAGATGCCTTCTTCTTGTGCTGCCTGAAGGAAAGCAGCCATCCCGTTATTACCGTAGTCAGAGTCGGAACGGACCGCCCCAATCCAGGTCCAGCCGAAGTGCCTGATGAGGTGGGCCAGAGCGGCAGCCTGGAACTGATCACTGGGGATGGTTCTGAAGAAGGTTGGATACTGTTTCTTATCACTCAGACACGCACAGGTGGAAGAGTGGCTCACCTTGGTAAAAACAGACAGTCGAAAACATGAGAAAGAACATCATGTCGGCCAAACGAGTCTCAGTTATTGGCTACTTTCTGCTTTTTTTTATTTTGCTATGTAGTTTGATGTCAGGGAGACATTAATAATAATAAGCAATCTCATTGTTTTTCATTAGGCCAGAATGAAAAAGGTACACAAAACTGTAACACAATTCCCTGGTCTCCCATAACAACCTAGCCTATGAAAGATAGTCCTCAGATCATGACCCATAATCCTCGGTCTATGTTCAAATGCCTAGAGAAGTTCTCCAGACTCATCGTCCTCAGTCTTGTTCAAATGCCTTTCTCCACATAATTTCACACAGAAATGTATATTCCTGAAAGAAAGGAGAATATACATTAGGAATACAGTAAATTAAAAGAAGCTGAATGATTTATTTTCACAGGAGTTTACCTGAGGAATGCCGAAAGGGCCTATGACGCGCAACATGCTGATGGTTGGTGTGGAGGCAGACTCGCCCACGATAGCTGTCACTGTAGCCGACCCCGAGCACTGTTCTCCGGTATCAAACATGGGGTCCAAGCCGTTAGCCAGCTGGAAGGCCACTTTCACGGCTATAGGGACCGAGGCACAGGAGTCATGCACTTGATAACCAAGCATGATACCCGGTAGAAGGTAAGAACTGTTGTTAATCTCCTCAACTGCGAAGATCATGGCGCGCGAGAAGCGTAACTCACGGGAATCCATACTGTAAATAGATGATGGGTCAGTGAGCACCTCCTGATGAATGATGAACTAGACTATAGAATGTTTCCATGGCAAACAACCTAATATCTAGTATTATTTTCCATACCGTCTATATGACTACACTTTTGTTGTCTGTAATTGAGGACACTGTATTATAGTCTGCATTTGAAAATGTGATCCTTTGTAACAGTAGGCTTTACCTTCTCTTTTAATCTGTCTTTAAAAACACAGTTAATCTGTCTTTAAAACACTGTTAACCTGTCTTTAAAACACTGTTTACCTGTCTTTAAATACACTGTTCATCTGTCTTTAAAACACAATTTATCTGTCTCTAAACACACTGTCTCCATGTCTTTAAAACACAATTTATCTCTCTCCCCACACAGCCACAGTCCTGTCCCCTGCTCCCTCTTGCGCTCACTGACCTCCCTGTGCACTGCAGGGGCTCAGGCAGGCTGGTGTAGCTGTGATCCACAGTGTGAATATAGTAATGGATGGAGAAAACACCCCCGATGACAAAGTCCCCGTCCTGGGAGAACGCCGGAGGACGAGGGGTGCCTTGGAGCCTGCATCTGATAGACTCCAGCCCAGAGGCTGAGACAGAGGCAGACGAGAGCAAGGCAAGCCCACCAGCCACCACAGCTAGATGGAGTAGAACCAGACTACCAGCCAGACTTGGATCCAGAGCAGGAGTCGGAGAGAGCCTCATTCCCCTGATGTGTAGAAGGTATGGAGTAATACAGCGCCACACAGACCCATATAGGTCAGGATACCTCTCTTCTCTGGGTTAAATACCCACTGTACCTCTGTGGGGATTCCTCTGGGGGCCACACTGTGGGTATGGCCATGCCAGGGAGGGAGGGGTTAGAAGCTGCTCTGCTCACTCAGTCAGGTCCTGCTTCTTTCAGATATAGAGACTGCATGCACCAGCGTAAGCCCTAAGTAGACTGTAATGGTTTATATAGACATAAACATACAGTAGACACACTATAACCATCTGGCTCTCTTATATTTCCCCTACTGTCTAGTTCTCTTGGCACGCTGGCTCTCTTATATTTCCTCTGCAGTCTAGTCCTCTAGGCACGCTGGCTCTACACAGTATTTCCCCGACAGTCTAGTCCTCTTTGCACTCTGGCTCTCTTATATTTCCACTGCAGTCTAGTCCTCTGGTATGCTGGCTCTACACTGGAACCTAGAACAAAACATGGAGAGGAACAAGGCTCTGAGGGGAGGCCAGTCCTCTTCTGGCTGTGCCAGGTGGAGATTATAACAGTACATGGCCAAGATGTTCAAACGTTAAGAGACAGCAAGTGTGGTAGAGTGAGAGAGTCAAAAACAGCAGGTCCGAGACAAGGGAGCACTTCCGGTGACCAGGTCAGGGTTCAGTTGAAACTGGAACAGCAGCACGACCAGGTGGATTGAGGACAGCAAGGAGTCATCAGGCCAGGTAGTCCTGAGGCATGGTCCCAGGCCTCAGGTCCTCCGAGAGAAGAGAAAGACAAAGAGAGAAAGAGAGAGAGAATAGGAGGGAGCATACTTAAATTCACACAGGACACTGGATAAGACAGGAGAAATACTCCAGACATAACAGTGAACCTAGCCCCCGGACACATAATCTATTGCAGCATAATTACTGCAGGCTGAGACAGGAGAGGTCGGGAGACACTGTGGCCCCATCCGACTATACCCCCTGACAGGGCCAATCATGCAGATATAACACCACCCACTGCACAGCCCCCACACCACTAAATATCTTTAACCACCAGTTTGCTACCCTGAGACAAGACAGAGTATAGCCCACAAAAATCTCCTCCACGGCACAAACCCGAGGGGGCGCCAAACCGGACAGGAAGATCACGTCAGAGACTCAACCCACTCAAGAGACGCACCCCTCCTAGGGATGGCATGGAAGAGCACAAGTAAGCCAGTGACTTAGCACCCGTAATAGGGTTGGAGGCAGAGAATCCCTGTGTAGAGAGGGGAACCGGACAGGCAGAGACAGCAAGGGCGGTTCATCGCTCAAGTATCTTTCCATTCACCTTCACACCACTGGGCCAGACTACACTCAATCATAGTCCCTACTGAAGAGATGAGTATTCAATAAAGCTTTAACTTCTTGGTGACTGGGGGGCAGTATTGAGTAGCTTGGATGAATAAGGTGCCCAGAGTATACTGCCTGCTACTCAGGCCCAGTTGCTAATATATGCATATTATTAGTATATTTGGATAGAAAACACTCTGAAGTTTCTAAAACTGTTTGAATGATATCTGTGAGTATAACAGAACTCATATGGCAGGCAGAAATTTGAGAAGTAATCCAACCAGGAAGTGGGAAATCTGAGGTTGGTTGTTTTTCAACACATTCCCTATTGAAGATACAGTGGGATATGGGTCATGTTGCACTTCCTAGGGCTTCCACTAGATGTCAACAGTCTTTAGAACCTAGATTGATGCTTCTACTGTGAAGTCAGAGGTCTGGCAGAATGCTTTGAGCTCGTGACACGCTGTCATGTGAGATAGCTCGCGTTCCATTGCTTTTCTATAGACAAAGGAATTCGCTTTTTCCGTAAGTTAAAAAAAAAATCTGACACAGCTGTTGCATTAGGGAGAAGTTTATCTAAAGTTCCATGTATAACAGTTGTGTCTTTTATCAATGTTTGTTATGAGTATTTCTGTGAATTGATGTGGCTCTCTGCAATTACTGCATGTTTTGGAACTACTGAACATAACAGGCCAATGTAAAATGAGATTTTTGGATATGAATATGCACTTCATCAACCGAAACATACATGTATTGTGTAACAGGAAGTCCTATGAGCGTCATCTGATGAAGATCATCAAAGGTTAATGATTCATTTTATCTCTATTTGTGCTTTTTGTGACTCCTCTCTTTGGCTGGAAAAATGGCTGGGTTTTTCAGTGACTTGGTGGTGACCTAACATAATCGTTTGTGGTGCTTCCGCTGTAAAGTATTTTTGAAATCAGACACTGTGGCTGGATTAGCGAGAATTTTATCTTTAAAATGGTCTAAAATACTTGTATGCTTGAGGAATTTTAATTCTGAGATTTATGCTGTTTTTAATTTGGTGCCCTGCACTTTCACTGGCTTGTTGGCTGGGTGGGACGCTACCCAGCCAGGTCGAGTCTGCGTCTGCGTCTCTCAAAATGGATAGGCAGACCATTCCATAACATTTAAGCTCTATAGGAGAAAGCCCTGCCTCCAGCTGTTTGCTTAGAAATTCTAGGGACAATAAGGAGGCCTGCGTCTTGTGACCGTAGCGTATGTGTAGGTATGCACGGCAGGACCAAATCAGAAAGATAGATAGGAGCAAGTCCATGTAATGCTTTGTAGGTTAGCTGTAAAACCTTGAAATCAGCACTAGTCTTAACAGGAAGCCAGTGTAGAGAGGCTAGCACTGGAGTAATATGATCAAATTCTTTGGATCTAGTCAGGATTCTAGCAGCCGTATTTAGCACTAACTGAAGTTTATTTAGTGCTTTATCCGGGTAGCCGGAAAGTAGAGCATTGCAGTAGTCTAATCTAGAAGTGGCAAAAACATTTTTCTGCATCATTTTTGGATAGAAAGTTTATGATTTTTGCAATGTTATGTTATGGAAAAAAGCTGTCCTTGAAACAGTCTTGATATGTTCGTCAATAGAGAGATCAGGGTCCAGATTTACGCCGAGGAGCTTCACAGTTTTATTTGAGACAACTGTATCACCATCAAGATTAATTGTCAGATCCAACAGAAGATCTCTTTGTTTCTTGAGACTTAGAACTACTATTTCTGAGTTAAAAAGTAAAACCTGTGCCGCCATCCACTTCCTTATGTCTGAAACACAGGCTTCCAGGGAGGGCAAATTTGGGGCTTCACCATGTTTCATCGAAATGTATAGCTGTGTATCATCCGCATAGCAGTGAAAATTAACCAAGATGTAAAATAAATAGTGAAAACAATAGAGTTGATTTGTCAGAGGACAAACCATCCACAGAGAAAAACGGATATCTTTCTGACAGATAAGATCTAATCCAGGCCAGAACTTGTCCATGTAGACTAATTTGGGTTTCAAATCTCTACAAAAGAATGCTGTGATTGATGGTATCAAAAGCAGCACTAAGGTCTAGGAGCACGAGGACAGATGCAGAGCCTTGGTCTGACGCCATTAAAAGGTAATTGACCACCTTCACTAGTGCAGTCTCAGTGCTATGATGGGGTCTGGAAGCAGCTCTTTCAGTAGTTTAGTTGGAATTAGGTCCAGTATGCAGCTTGAAGGTTTAGAGGCCATTGCTATTTTCATCAATGTGTCAGGAGATTAAAAAACTTGAGTGTCTCCCTTGATCCTAGGTCAGTGTTGCGCAGACTCAGGACAACTGAGCTTTGGAGAAATACGCATATTTAAAGAAATGTCCGTAATTTGTTTTCAAATGAAGATGATCTTTTCATCAAAGAAGTTCATGAATTTATCACTTCTGATGTAAAATCCATCCTCTCTTGGGGAATGCTGCTTTTTAGTTAGCTTTGCGACAGTATCAAAAATAAATTTTGGATTGTTCTTACTCTCCTCTATTAAATTGGAAAAATAGGATGATTTAGCAGCAGTGAGGGATCTTCGATACTGCACGGTACTGTCTTTCCATTCCAAGCTAATCAGAAGACTTCCAGTTTGGTGTAGTGCCACTTCCGTTCAAATTTTCTGGAAGCTTGCTTCAGGACTCGGTTATTTTCTGTATACCAGGGAGCTAGTTTATAATGACAAATATTTTTAGTTTTTAGGAGTGCGACTGAATCTAGTTATTATGTAAGGTTAAAATAAGTTCCTCAGTTACGTAAGTGGTTAACAGATTGTTGTACTCTGACGTCCTTGGGTAGGTGGAGGGAGTCTGGAAAGGCATCAAGGAATCTTTGGTTTGTTCAATAATATGTTGCACTACTTTTGATGATCCTTGATTGGGGTCTGAGCAAGTTATTTGTTGCGATTGCAAACGTAATAAAATGGTGGTCCGAAAGTCCAGGATTATGAGGAAAAACATTAAGATCCCCAAAATGTATTCCACGAGACAAAACTAGGTCCAGAGTATGAGTAGTTCCGGAGACATGTTGGACAAAACCCACTGAGTCGATGATGGCTCTGAAAGCCTTTTGGAGTGTGTCTCTAGACTTTTCCATGTGAATATTAAAGTCACAAAAAATAAGAATATCATCTGCCATGACCGCAAGGTCTGATAGGAAGAAACTCAGAGAGGAATGCTGTATACGGCTCAAGAGATATGCAAACAGTGGCTATAAAAAGTGAATTAAACTCAGCAAAAAAAGAAACGTCTTCTCACTGTCAACTGCGTTTATTTTCAGAAAACTTAGCAAGTGTAAATATTTGAATGAACATAACAAGATTCAACAACTGAGAGATAAACTGAACAAGTTCCACAGACCATGTGACTAACAGAAATTGAATAATGTGTCCCTGAACAAAGGGGTGGGGTCAAAATCAAAAGTAACAGTAAGTATCTGGTATGGCCACCAGCTAAATTAAGTTCTACAGTGCATCTCCTCCTCATGGACTGCACCAGATTTGCCAGTCCTTGTTGTGAGATGTTACTCCACTCTTCCACCAAGGCACCTGCAAGTTCCTGGACATTTCTTGGGGGATTGGCCCTAGTCCACACCCTCTGATCCAACAGGTCCCAGGCGTGGTCAATGGGATTGAGATCTGGGCTAAACAGCGTTGAGATTGCCTGCAATAACAACAAGCTCAGTCCGATGATGCTGTGACACACCGCGCCAGACCATGACAGACCCTCCACCTCCAAATCGATCCCGCTCCAGAGTACAGGCCTCTGTGCAACACTCATTCCTTCGACAATAAACGCGGAACCAACCATCACCCGTGGTGAGACAAAACCATGACTCGTCAGTGAAGAGCACTTTTTGCCAGTCCTGTTTGGTCCAGCGACAGTGGGTTTGTGCCCATAGGCGACATTGTTGCCGGTGATGTCTGGTGAGGACCTGCCTTACAACAGGCCTACACGCCCTCAGTCCAGCCTCTCTCAGCCTAGTGCGTACAGTCTGAGCACAGATGGAGGGATTGTGCATTCCTGGTATAACTGGTATAACTCGTGCAGTTGTTGTTGCCATCCTGTACCTGTCCCGCAGGTGTGACGTTCGGATGTACCGATCCTGTGCAGGTGTTGTTACACGTAGTCTGCAACAGTGAGGACAATCAGCTGTCCGTCATGTCTCACAGTGCGGACATTGCAATTTATTGCCCTGGCCACATCTGCAGTCCTCATGCCTCCTTGCAGCATGCCCAAGGCACGTTCACGCAGATGAGCAGAGACCCTGGGCATCTTTCTTTGGGTGTTTTTCAGAGTCAGTAGAAAGGCCTCTTTAGTGTTCTAAGTTTTCATAACTGTGACATTTATTGCCTACCATCTGCAAGCTGTTAGTGTCTTAACGACCGTTCCACAGGTGCATGTTCACTAACTATGTATGGTTCATTGAACAAGCATGGGAAACAATGTTTAAAAACTTTACAATGAAGATCTGTGAAGTTATTTGGAATTTTACAAATTATCTTTGAAGTACAGGGTCCTGAAAAATTGACGTTTCTTTTTTGCTGAGCTTAGTAGGCTGCATAGATTTTATGACTATTTCATCTACAGTCTAGTCCTCTTTGCACGCTGGCTCTAAACAGTATTTCCCCTACAAGGTGGGCTTTATTGGTGTCACACTTTTTCTCCATCCCTCCATCCCAAGACTTAAAAATGGCTATCTAACAATAATCAACAACCGACTTGAAGATTTAAAAAAATGTTTATAGGAAAATATTATACAATCCAGTTGTGCAAAGCTTTTAGAGACTTACCCAGAAAGACTCACAGCTGTAAAATCGCTTCCAAAGGTGATTCTTAATGTTTTTGTCACGACTCCAACCGAAGGTGGCCCCCCTTCCCGTTCGGGTGGCGCTCGGCGGACGTCGTCGCCTGCCTACTAGCTGCCACTGATTATTTTCTCCCCCTCCTTATGTGTTTATTGATTACACCTGTTTTGAGTTGGTTGTATTAGTGGGTCTTTATTAGTCAGCCGGCCCGCCCATTTCTTTGTGCGGGATTGATCATTGTAACCCTGGTGTTTGCTACAGACGAACGTGTTTGTGTATTTAGTGCTGGACTGTTTTCGTTCCCTGTGTCTGGGACATTTTGTTTGAGCACCCAAAGTGGGGTGGCCGTGGTTCACCGTGTGTGCATTAAAGGAGCACTTTATTGAACTCCTGCGCCTGACTTCACCCTCACGACACCCAGTACCTTACAGTTTTGTATACACAGTGTATATTGTACATTATATGAGACGTACTATACGTTTTATGGAAGTGTATACAGTACCTTCAAAAAGTTTTCACTCAGGGGTGATTTCTGTATTTCAATTTCTATAAATTTGCTAAAATGTCTAAAAACATGTTTTTTTTACTTTTTCATTGTGGGGATTTGTGTGTAGATGGGTGAGAAAAAACATGTATTCATTCAGTTTGTAACAAAAAACTCAATGTGGAATAAGTCAAGTAGTATTAATACTTTCTGAAGGCACTGTATGCTTTTGTGTTACATAATATGTATAGTATATCCCATAAAATATACACTGACTATAAAACACATTAAGAATACATGTTTTCCCATGATAGTCTGACCAGGTGAATCAGGGTGAAAGATATGATCTGTTATTGATGTCACTTGTTAAATCCAGGCCGGTAGGGAAATCCTTGTCTCATCGTGCACCAGTGACTCCTGTGGCGGGCCGGGAGCAGTGCACGCTAACCAAGGTTGCCAGGTGCACGGTGTTTCCTCCGACACATTGGTGCGGTTGGCTTCCGGGTTGGATGGCGCTGTGTTAAGAAGCATTGCGGCTTGGTTGGGTTTTCTGTATCGGAGGACACATGACTTTCAACCTTCGTCTCTCCCGAGCCCGTACAGGAGTTGTAGCGATGAGACAAGGTAGTACCTACTAAACAATTGGATTCCATGAAATTGGGGAGAAAAAGGGGAAAAATTCACAACAAAAAAAAATTCACAAAAAAAAAAATAAAAAATGTCTGATCTTTTCAAAATGTGTTATTGGCAACCCTCATGAACTGTAAATCAGTAATTTCTGCCAACAGATGTCAAAGAAAAGCTCTCACACACACACAGCAAGGATGGAGTGACAAAGTGTGGTGCTTAAAGACACTCAGAGCCTGCAAGGGCATTACCATAATCTCTAGGCCGTGCCGAGTTCAACAAGATGCCCCGCTAGACCGTAGCTTGCTCGGTCTGAGCTCATAATGAAGCCTGGCCCTAAATTGCAGGTGCTTTTGGGTGACAGTGGGAGAACAGTTAGGGTGAGAAGCACAATGAGACCTCAGGAACATTCCTGAGGTCCTCCCGATCTGTGCAAGCCTAACTTTGACCATGTGGCATTAACCCGTAACAGTTAAAAGAAGGTGTTTACTTCAAACCGTTTTAAATGACTTCTCTCCCCATAGGAATACATTGCCTGCACCCCTAAATTCAACCTGAAGCCTATGTGGGTTATGAATGTCTTAGGAACCTGTGTTCGATAACAGTCCATTAAGCCACTCTGAGGTCTACCTGTGTTGATTTTATGCTTCCTGGAGCAACCGGAAGTGGTTAAAATCACCTTAAAAGTGTTTTTCCATACTCAACCTGATGTTTTATAGAAATAGTGCATTCAACCCTGTGTAAATCAGTCAGTTCTTAACGTAAAGACTTAAAACTCAGGATTCTGTAACAGCATACCCCAGTCAAGATATGTGTTTACTTATAGCTTCCTGTGCCAACCGGAAGTGCCATAACTGGTGTCATAGGGGCTGTTTCGAAGGGTTAAAAAAGTCAGATCTTTCCAAAACTTCATATGTGTGATTAGGCAACCCTCATGAACTGTAAATCAGTCATGTCTCCCATAAAATTTCCAAGAAAACTCACACACACACACACACACACACAGCTTGGACGGAGGGACACAGTGTGGTGCGTAGAGACAGACAGAGCCTGCAATAGTTAACTTTGTTCGAACTATTAAAGAACCGTCAGACCTAGAGTTCTGAAACCTTTGAAACCTGTTCTAGAGCTTAGGTCGATAGTGCGTGGGGAGTTATGTGGCTCTAGAAGGTTCTCGGACCGAGAAACAGCCTCGTACATTTGCCATGACTTCAATTCATTTTGACCACTACGAAAATGACGACACTTAGAAAAGTCCCAGAGTCGCAAGACTAGGTGCATTGAAACCGGCTCGGCCCATAGAGACGGACCCCAACGTTTCTGTCCCATTTCTCATTCAAGGTCCGCGTAGCAAGGCATGGAAAAAAGTGGATTTTCAGCACCAATTAACGTCTTGCTCGGGCACCGAATGACCTATCGAACTTGGGATTCGGGGTCGCCTCAGCTATGCCTACACATAATGTCAGAACTGGACCCGTAGCTAGAACGTAACTTTGTGTTTTATGTTTTTATTATGGTTTGAACAGAAGGCGCTGTGAATTTTGGGCCTGCTCTGAAATATGTGATAGTTGGCTTCTAAACGAGTTGTAAAAAGTGGGTGTGGTGTCAGTTTGTATCAGTTTGGTGTCAGAATGACATCTCATTGACTCATGGACAGTGACTTGCTTGCTGACTTTTGTCCATTTGCAATATGTTAATATCGTTAGGCACCATCACCAAACTGACATTCTGAAATCAACCCTAACGAGCGATGGAGAGGAACCAGAATCACTTCCCAGCCATCCCGAGTTCATCAGGCCAGTCAATTTTGCATTTCTGCAGTATTTTTGAGCATGACAAATTTGTGAAGGTAAATGCCCATTGAAATATATTGCAAACGCACGTGCATGTGCAATATGATTCAACAGTGAAAAACATCAC
The DNA here is from genome assembly GCF_057628025.1 of Oncorhynchus mykiss. Lineage (NCBI taxonomy): Eukaryota > Metazoa > Chordata > Actinopteri > Salmoniformes > Salmonidae > Oncorhynchus > Oncorhynchus mykiss. The sequence goes on from NC_143045.1 coordinate 38,991,161, forward strand.
CAAATGGACATTATGAAATCAACACAACGAGCGATGGAGAGGAACCACTATCACTGCCTGGCCATCCTGAGTTCATCAGGCCAGTCAATTTTGCATTTCTGCAGTATTTTTGAGCATGACAAATTCATGATGGTACACGGCAAATGGACATAACGTCCTGATTTGGAACTTTCAAATCATTCATATTGCATTTGGACATTTCTTATGGCATTTGGCCCCAAAAAAGTGACTTTTGACTTTGACTTTGACTTCCTATGAAATCATATTGCAAATGGACAAAACATATGCCTTATGCACAAGAAGAAAAAAAATATGATAATAAAATTTGACAAAAGTATATTCATACAGTTCTTACACATGTGTATTTGAGAATAAAATTGTAAGAATTTCGAAAAACGGTCCAGAAAGCACTTTTTATTTAAAGTTTTTTCACATTTTTTGCTATTTTTTACTTTTGACTTTTTGATTTCCTATGAAATTATATTGCAAATGGACAAAACATCTGCCTTATGTACAAGTAAATTTTTACAAATAAATAAATAAGAATGATACTAATATTGGACTAAAGTATATTCATAAAGTTCTTACACATGTGTAATTGACAAAAAAAAATCTAAAGAATTTCGAAAAACGGTCCAGAAAGCACTTTTTTAAGGGGGTGATAAGTTTTTGAAAAAATGTGCAGTTTCTCAAAATGTTGCTTTTGGGTTTTGACTTGTGCAATATGAAAAATCACAGTGGAGCGCACTAGCCATCTGTTGGATTTTTAAAGTGTTACTCTTAGCATTTGCCATATGGCATTTGCAATCAACTTTGAATGAAACGACACCAATAATGGACACCGTGTATATGGTTTGTCCAGTGCCAATGACTTCCCATTCATTTTTGTACATTTCAGGGGGGTGTTCCTTACAAATGTTATGCATCAAATTAATGAAAATAAAGTGAACAATGTATCGTTCTACACAACACACAATGTCAAGGCTAATGTAGAGTGATTGCTAAAAATGGAGCAAATCATGAATCATGTACGACATACGGGCGAGAGTCTACAATGGACACAACTGATATCCCGTCTTGTGGATGATTCTGAAGAACTAGAAACAACTTTGTCTAAGATTTGACTTTATTTGTTTGAAACAATTGTAACATGTATCATATTTGTTGTTTATATACTTATTTAGCAAATGTGTGTGTTTTAAAAATGATTATAATCCATACCCATACCCCGGGTACTTATGGGGTTAAGGAGCGTTTACAGAGAGCTATAGCCGAGAAACAGGTAGCTGGTTAAGCGCTGCTAAAGTGAATGAGTGGTTAGCAGAGCAGGATGCGCATACTCTACATAAACCTGTATGAAAACAATTTCCAAGAAATATAGTTTTTTTTACTCACCCCTTGTCCCAATTTCAGGTGAATCTATGTGACATGCAGGCCCTTGCAGATAAAAATGATGGAAATCGCTACATGCTAACGGTTATAGATATTTTCTCTAAAATAGCATTTGTAAGGGTCTTAAAAAATAAGAGCTGGGCAGAGGTGACCCGGGCCTTTGATTCTATCTTGAAGGAAGGAAGAGCCCAAGAAAGTGCAGACTGATGGCGAAAAAGTATTTTTTAATAATACTTTACAGAAACTCATGAAGAAGCACAATATAGTACATTTTACTACAAGCTCGGATTTGAAAGCTTCAGCTGTTGAACGCTTTGACAGAACTCTGAAGGAGCGGATGTGGCGATATTTTACAGCTCACAACACACATAGATATATCGATATAGTTCAAGATTTAGTAAAGGGGTACAACAACAGCTGCCATAAGAGTATATGGATGAAGCCCTCCGACGTCTCTTCTGAAAACACTTTTCAAGTCTTTAAAAATCTGTATGGATTATTCCCCCTTCGCCGTAAAAATATTTTGATTTTAAATTCATAGTGGGGGACTTGGTGCATATATCCAAGTTGAGGGGTGTTTTGGGCAAAAAAATATGAGCAAGGTTACAGCGAGGAGGTGTTCATCATTACCGAATGTCTACCACCCATACCCCTGTCTACAAGTTCAAAGATTATCATGGGGAGCTTATAGAGGGATCTTTTTATGAGAAGGAATTACAGAAGGTACAGTTGGGTAAAGACAAAATCTTTCACGTGGAGGAGATTCTAGATCAAAAGAGAGAAAAGGGTAAAAAATGGGTGCTGGAAAAACTGGCCCCAAAAGTTCATCAGTTGGGTATTAGAGCATGATCTGTTGGAGGCATCGGGGGTTAACTTAAAACTTCTTAAGGTTTTGGGGGCAGCATTTTCACCTTTGGATAAATAGCATGCCCAATTTCAACTTCCTGCTACTCATGCCAAGAATATAATATATGCATATTATTAGATTTGGATAGAAAACACTCTGAAGTTTCTAAAACTGTTTGAATCATGTCTGTGAGTATAACAGAACTTATGTAACAGGCAAAGCCCCGAGGACTAACCTTTCAGATTTTTTTTTTGAGGTCTCTGTCTGTTCATTGAGGTCTCATTGGGAAACAATATTTCTTAGGAACTTGTTTTCAGTTCCTACCGCTTCCACTGGATGTCACCAGTCTTTTGAATTTGGTTGAGGTTATTCCTTTGTGCTGTGAAACAGTATGGCCATCTAGGAACTGCGTAACACTGTTGAGAGTTGCGCAAGACTTGAAAAGTAGCTTGGTTTGTTGTCTTCCTGTATTGAACACAGATAGACCCGTCTTCAATTTGATCGAATATTAACGTTTAACAATACAAGTTGTATTACAAAAGTAGTTTGAAATGTTTTGGAAAAGTTTTACAGGCAATTTTTGAAATATTTTGTAGTGACGTTGCGCAATTTGGAAGCTGTTTTTTCTGGATCAAACGTGCCAAATAAATTGACATTTTGGATATATATGGACGGAATTAATCAAACAAAGGGACCAATTGCGATGTTTATGGAACATATTGGAGTGCCAACAAAAGAGGCTCGTTGAAGGTAAGGCATGTTTTATATTTTATTTCTGCGTTTTGTGTAGCGCCTGCAGGGTTGAAATATGCTACTCTCTTTGTTTACTGTTGTGCTATCATCAGATAATAGCTTCTTATGCTTTCGCCGAAAAGCCATTTAAAAATATGACATGTTGGCTGGATTCACAACGAGTGTAGCTTTAATTTAGTATCTTACATGTGTGATTTAATGAAAGTTAGATTTATATATCATTTTATTTGAATTTGCCACGCTGCATTTTCCCTGGCTTTTGGCCAAGTGGGATGCAAGCGTCCCCTATACCATAAGAAGTTTTTATACCCTCATGCATGATAAATACAACATCATTTGCGTGTACACAGGAGTGCTTCACGGAACACAGCGGCTTCTACCTGACTCTCCCCAGTGATGCGTCTGCACATATATCGTAATAACCAAAGTTCGAATTATACAACCAATTTTCCAAAGCCTATATAGTTATCAGACGCCTGGGAAGTAGGTCTCAGTGAGATTACATACCCCCATAGTTGGTATAATATCAAGGATAAGGACCATGATTATTATTGCAAAAGGATATCGGAACCTGCAAAACTTATTAAGCTTAAAAAGGGGTTTTATAGAACCATCGACAGGATCGTCTCAGAGTATGGAAATACTCTTGATCTACAACCCTATACATAAACATGTACAAATCTCAGGGGATGCTGGTGGGGGTAGAAAAACCAACGTAATTTAGCCTACATGTTGGGGATGGGTCCCAATTCAATGGACGTATGTGAAAGATAAATTATTCCCATTCCCTGTGGATATACATGCAGGATTTTACAACATATTTGTGTATACCGACATCATATCCTATCAAAGGGTCGGAGACAGTTGTGTGCCCCTCCTGAGAGCAGTTCATATAGACGGAAAGGATGGCGATATAGTCACTGTCAACTATGACGTACCTATAAGCAAGAAATATATTGAAAACGGATCTTAAAACGGATCAGAACGAAAACATCGAATTTACTTATGGTAAAACGATTGTAAAACTACTTTAGACCCACAAAAACCTCTCTACATATATAATATAATATTAGTATTATATATATATATTTATATAAACATAATACAAATAAATTAAAAGGGTTATGGACCACCAACATCTCGACCCTAACCGCTATGTCTCATACTATGTGGCTCAAGTGGTTAATGGTTTACCCGGCAATTATGGATCCCCGACCACGTACGGTTCGGAGATAGGGGGTATATTTCGTAACCTCTTTAGGATGGTTTTACTGTTTATGTAGAGAGGCCTCAGCATAGCCAAACCACATTTAAAATCAGCGGCTAAAAATATAGTAAGTGAGGTTGTAGCCAATGCTACGACCAGAACGGCGTCACCAGATGCCGAGCATCAAGAAGGCTCGGGGCTTATGATGTTGTCTCGAAGACCAAAAAAGAGACCTCCGGGTATAATGCTCAGGCCTGCCCCTAAAAAGCGGAGGTTAACTGTCAAAAGAAACTCAGTAAGTCAAAGACGTGGTAAAGTGAGGAGGCATGGACCAAAAACAACAAAAATAATACTCTGGAGTATTTTCTAAAAGAACAAGCAACGTAGCTCTTTTACACCACACGTCCTGTGAAGCTATAAAGACAGAGCTCAATCTTTCACAGCCCCTTTAAAACCTCTTGGAGATAGGGGGCAGTATTTTCACTTTGGATGAATTGCGTGCCCATAGTGAACTGGATCAAACGCTGTCCTAAATTGCTAATCTATGCATATTATTATTACTATTGGATAGAAAACACTCTGAAGTTTCTAAAACTGTTTGAATTATGTATGTGAGTATAACAGAACTCACAGGGCAGGCAATCTTCCAAACAAGTTTTGAAATTCTGAAAGTTGGGGCAACTTTGACGAGTTATGGCTCTGGAAACACTTCCTACGTCTTCCACTAGATGTCCTCATTCAGTAGAAAGTGTAATGGAGCATTTGGAACTTTGACCTAATGATAGGGAAAATAGTCAGTGTCGCAAGAGAATGACATTTTGTTGTGGCGCATTTCTCTGTGAGTGCTACGGCTGTTCCAATCAGCCCCAGATGAAAACGAATGATCCGGTTGGAATGTTATTGGATATATATGATTATAACATCCTGAAGATTGATTCTGTACTTAGTTTGACCATTTTTTTCTACCTGGAATATGTCTTTTGGAAGTTTTCATGCAAGTTATCCTGGACCAGAAGTCAGTTTTTGGGCATGTGAGCTGAAAGTGATAGCAAATGCTGCTACTTGGACACTAGTATTGGACATTATGGAACAAAACAACGATTTATTGTGGAACTAGGACTCCTTGCACTACATTCTGATGAAAGATCATAAAAGGTAAGGGAATATTTATGTTGTAATTTTGTATTTCTGTTGACTCCAACATGGCGGAGAAATATTGTTACGTCTGAGCGCCGTCTCAAATTATTGCAATGTTCGGCTTTTTCCGTAACGTTTAAAAAAAATCTGACACAGCGGTTGCATTAAGAACCAGTGTATCTTTCATTTTATGTCGAACATGTATCTTTAGTCAAAGTTTATGATGAGTATTTCTGTTATCTGGCCTAGCTTTCTACAATTCCTACGGATATTTTGGAGGCATTTCTGAACGTGGCGTCAATGTAAACTGAGATTTGTGGATATAAATATGCATATTATCGAACAAAACATAAATGTACTGTGTAACATGTCATATGACTGTCACCTGATGAAGATTTTCAGTAGGTTAGTGATTGATTTTATTTCTAATTCTGCTTTTGTGATTTTATCTTTGGCTGGAAAAAATGGCTGCGTTTTTTCTTTGGTTTGGTGGTGGTCTAACATAAATATATGTTGTGTTTTCGCTGTAAAACATTAAACAAATCTGACACGCTGGGTAGATGAACAAGGTGTTTATCTTTCATTTGAGGTATTGGACTTGTTCATGTGTGGAGGTTAAATATTTCTAAAGAATATTTTTGCATTCCCTGCGCCACCTTTTCAGCTGAACGGGGGGGGGGGGGGGGCTGAGTTCCCTGAGGGGAATGCCTCGCCTCAACAGGTTTTAAGTCTTGAAACTAGGGGGCATTATTTTGATGTTTGGATGAAAAATGTACCCAAATGAAACTGCCTATTTCTCAGGCCCAGAAGCTAGAATATGCACACAATTGGCAGATTCGGATAGAAAACATTCTATAGTTTCCAAAACTGTCAAAAACATTGTATGTGAGTATAACAGACTGATATTGCAGGCAAAAACCTGAGGAAAACCAGGAAGTGCTGTTTTTCTGAAACCTCTCGGTTCCACTGCATGCCTTCCCTCCATTTAAAGGGATATCAACCAGATTCCTTTCCCTATGGCTTCCACATGGTGTGAAAAGTCTTTAGACATAGTTTCAGGCTTTTATTCTGAAAAATGAGCGAGAATGATCACATCACGTCAGTGGGTGTCCTTAGATTTTTTAATGCGCAAGCAGCTTGGAGCAGACCTTTTCTCTCTCTCTCCTATTGAAAAAGCTGCCCTTCTTGACCTGCACGAGCCTGTGGATTATTCAACATAACGCGCCAACCAAATGGAGGTATTTGAATGTAAAAATAATCTTTATCGAACAAAACAAACATTTATTGTGTAATTGGGAGTATCGTGAGTGCAAACATCCAAAGATCATCAAAGGTAAGCGATGAATTTTATTGCTTTTCTGACTTTCGTGACCAATCTACTTTGCTGCTAGCTGTTTGTAATGCTTACCGTCGTCTGCTGAGAGAGCTGTCCTAACATAAACTCTTGATTTGCTTTCACTGTAAAGCTTTTTTGAAATCTGACATGCCATGTGAATTAACAACAAGCTAAGCTGTGTTTTGGTATATTGCACTTGTGATTTCATGACAAGTAAATATTTTTAGTAATTTAATTTGAATTTGGCGCTCTGCAATTCAATGGACGCTGACCCCGCTAAATGATCCCGCTAAAGGGATCGGTGCGCCAAGATAACCCAACATTCAATAGAGATGTCCAGTTATGAGGAGATAGCCCCACTCTCTGCCATTACAGACAACGGTCCTATAGAATGTTTCATACCAGGCCACGGTGACAACTATCTGGACCTCAACAACACCTTGGTGCAATTACGTCTAAACGTGACCAAAAGAGATGGTGCTAATATTGCATAGGATGCCAAAGTGAGTGTCATTAATTACCCAGTGGCCACCATCTTCTCCCAAGTGGATGTGACTTTGGGTGAATGCCTAATCAGTCAAAGCAGTGCCACATACCCTTATAGGGCCATCATGGAGTGTTTACTCAACTACTCCGAAGACACTCTCAAGAAACAATTCAGCGCCGGACTGTTTGGTAAGGATACTGCAGGAGTCTCTATGGAATCGACAGACCCATCCACGGGTGCAAACAAAGGACTGGAGGCACGCGCTAGCTACTGTGCCGAATCTCGAGACTTTCATCTGCTAGGGCCTATAAACTCTGACATTTTCTTTCAAGAACGTTTACTCTTAAATTTGGTTGATTTAAGACTAAAATTAACCAGGGCCAAGGATGAGTTTTGCTTGATGTCTACCCAGGACGGTGACTTTAGTTTAAAAGTGTTGGGAGCAACGCTTTTTATTAAAAAAAGTGTCTGTATCTCCGACAATTCGTCTGGGTCACTCACAGTGAGTTAGCACTTTAGCATACCTGTGGGCAGTAGAATCTTTAGTCAAGAAAACCTTTTTCTAGGCCCTTTACCCCGATACATTGTTATAGGTTTGGTTGATCACGCCTCTAAAACCCCATTTCATTTTCAACACTTCAATGCAAAGTATGTAGCTCTCTGTCAGGATGGACGTCAGGTCCCCGCTAAGGCTTTCCAACCACAATTTAATAACATATTTTTGCGAGAATTTTACAATCTATTCCTGGCTACTGAGAGGCATCTAAAAGATCTCTCTTTACCTATTGACAGAAATTGTATGCTTTCAATTTATCACCTGATGAAGACACCTCAGGAAATCTGTCTTTGGTGTCCCAAGGTAACCTCAGGCTGGGAATGCGTTTTGGTACACCTTTAGCCTGTACAGGTAGCATGATTGTTTATGCCTGCTCTGATTCCATCTTGGAAGTGAATGCCCGTAGACAGGTCTTAGTGGATTACTATTAAGGATCGTTGAGCAAAGACATGAATACCTAAGAGTTGGAAGGGCTCATGAGCCGATTGATTGGAAAACAATTTTGTGGAATGTTGGCTTGTGATGAATTACCTATTGAGAAATGGCCGGAGCGGCCGGCCATGTTTATTGTCAATACCCATCCTAAACACATGCCGGGTGAACATTGGCTAGCTGTGACATTAGAAGACGAAGGAGGAAGAAAAATCTCACCTTTTTTGATTCCTACGGCTTTCCCCGCAGTTTTTCACATTTCCCCAAATCTATTAAATAATTTTTGACCAAAGCTATACTACAGCATCAAACAAGTGCAAGATAACCTTTCCACTACATGCGGTCACCACTTTGTATTCTACCTGTGGTCAACACTGTGTATTCTACCTATGCCAAAGAGCCCGGGGAGTTTCTTTTGAAGATGTTATGTCTCTTTATAAGGATGATTTAAGAAGTAATGACAATGTTGTTTCTTATTTTGTTAGAAAATATCAAAAGTGTTCAAATATGTGTCCTTTAAGACTGTGTAATCAAGGCGTATGCTCACGTCAAATGTTTCAAGAATGCCACAAATGTTAAATTGCTTAATTTTTCAAATAAAATGTGTTGAATTTAATCATAGTCATTCAAAATTAATCCAAAACGTCTAACCACCCTGAGAGATCGGGATTAGGAAAAGGTCTGGAGACTTTCAGGGGGGTAAATTAGTTATCATAATCCCTTTCATAGGGGGGGTTGTTAGGGCATCTTTAGGGGTGCTGTATCTCGTTTTTGTTTAAAAGCTTGAATCTGTTGATGAAGCTTAAAGTTGGGTACACCCGAGAGGGGAATGTTGAGGATTGCCAGGGCCTTAAACCACCCAGATAGTTGCTAAGTGGGGGGTTCCAATCACCCTGTTTGCTTACATAGACCAGAGTGTCTGTGTCGTGGTAAAGAACCCGCCTCTGAAGCTGCTCCATGAGGGTGTACAGTTCAAGTCGGCCGTAGGCCATGGTAAATGAAAGAAACACATTTACATTATCCGGGGGTAGAACCCACTCCTTGTTACGCCTACATTGCACCAGGGCAATGTCTTGATTCAAGAATGAAAAATGTGAAATTTCGTATTGGTCCGAAAAAACAAATTCCCAAAATTCTTTGGGGTCTTTAAGTACAATTTCGAAACATTCCTTTTGGTTTTGTTGACCTCTATTCTGTTAGGGTCAAGAAGTATGCCTTCTCTGAAGTGATAGTCTTGAATGTACTTGTCTTTGCTCTCTTGATCTGTGACCGATGCAGGATAGCCTGAAGCCATTTGCTTGCATCTCAAGAATGTCTTGATGTACTCTTTAAAAAGAGTGTCTGATTTCCTGGAAAAGTTCCACACTTCAAAGATTTGGGCCACACGATCGATACCCCATCTCTAGAGCCTTAGAGAATTCAACTGTGACCCATACACCTGTCAGGGCTCTTTCTTGATCTGAGTGATCACAAGGCTTTTCCTAGTTGTTGTTTTCACTGCAGGTGCGACAAAGGGGAAAGAAACGTTTTCCTTGAGGTCACTTGTAAGGCAACACTGGTACAAACAAACCCCTAGGATGGTAGACAGTTGCTTTGATCAGACCAAAATCGTTTTGGAGTCAGTCAAAGTAGCAGTAAATCATTTCAGAATGCCCCATAGAATAGCATGAGGAATTCATTGCATGAGGATGAAGGGATGTAAAATCCACATATCCTATTGTCTTGTCGGGTTGCGCTACATAACTCAATGTCAAAGCATTGGTACGGCCTCCATACAAGGCCTGTCGTGGTTTCAAGGGTTCTGGTGTGTCAAAGCTGGAAAGGAAGGCTCGAAAATGAGGATCAGACTTTTTGAGTGCACTCCATTCATGCTCCCACATCAAAATCACTTTTAACCCGTAAGTAGCCTGTATAGAATCCAATTTGTCTTGAAACTCTTGCTACATTTCCCCAAAAGTATTTTGGGTTAGCACACACATGTCCTGGGGCAAAAAGCAAGATTTACAACCGAGGAAGAAACAACCGTTGTACTCAAACATGGTCTCAACACCGTCAATCTGTGTGTATCCATCTAAATGATAAGGCCCAAACACATTCTCACCCCTATTCAAAGCATGTTGAATAAAAATGTCTTTATCCTGGGCCAAGTACTCCAACCATTGAATGGACCCACTAGAGTATGACTTGAATTGGCGGCGGTAGTTGTCAGGCGAGGAGATAGCTATAGAGGATGTAGGCAGATAGTGTGTACGATAGGTTTTCATGCATGCCGATGCAATAGTTGTACAACTCCAGGGGTCAATGCCTGCATCTTTGATTACCTCTTCTCTGAATCTCAGGCATACTTCTTGAACCACTTCAGCTTCTCTGCTTTTCAAAGGCACTTTAGGCAAAGGCAGATTGGGCAATGTATGATTCCACACACATGAGGTTTAGGGATGTATATTTTAAGGTTGTAATTGCAATGGCATATTGGACATTTCTTGGTAATATCACAACTGCTTACAGAATTAAAGGCCTTGGGGTGCCATGTTTCAATTTTGGGTTTTTTGTAACAGTAGGCCGAACGACATGTGAGGTGACAATCCGCACAGGGTGTCAGGTTTAAGGGCTGCATTGGACAATTTTCATCCAGACATACTGAACAGTTATAACGGCACGAGTCCCTTTCGGGTGTAGCCGGTATGGCAGGATGGACACACATGGTGTGCCTAAAAATGCAGTGATGTTAGTAACGGCATAGAAATGTTTGTTTTGCACACTGTGATGTTAGTAACGGCATAGTAATGTTCGTTTTGCACACTGTGATGTTGGTAATAGCATTACAGTGGGCGTTTTGCACATAAAAGTACAGAATCTGAGGATGAGGTTGGTAGTTGTTTTAGAATTTCAAGAGAGCTGCATTAGCTCTACTGTGGTACAAAACAACAATCTTGATCTTCAGAAAGTTTTCAAATTTGACTATGTCCGAGAAAGCCACCGCATCCTGTATACCTAGACCCACGGCCGTTTGGAGCTCTCTAGCCTTGTGTAACTCCTCTAGATCCGTACATTCAGAGTTGAGTAAATGTGCTAGACCTATTGCAAAGCATAGCTTATTACCTGGATTGTGAACGTTTATGAGGTAGGCCCTTTTATTGGTTATGATTTCTGATGGCATTAGGCTATCTAGTTTCTTTCTCTGATCCCCGCCACCCAGGGGTTGACATATTATTTGCACTACAAGCTCGAGGGTCCTATCGGCTATGATGGATAAATTTGATTGAACAAATCGTTCCAGCAGGGCTATAAATTGTTCAAGATCTGCTTCGCCATTGGGTAAAATAAGAGATACAGTGTTATGCAGGATTTCTCCACAAATTTCCAACTGTAAGACATCACGAGGTCCGCCATAATCTCTTGCCCTGTCTAACAGTTCATTCAGAGTATCCAGGGTCATCACATAAACACTGCATAGTCAAGATTCTGATTCACCCATGTGAAATTGAAAAACTGTTGAATCTCTGTATTGCAGAATTGATTTCGGTACACAACCCGGACACTTCTATCAATACCATCTCCCACCTGATTTATTAGACAATTTTCCAAATCCTCAAAAACATTGTATTGCATTCCAGATTCTTCGGACATGGGTGTTAATGGCGGGATTTATGGGGGGTCCGGTGAGGAAGATCTTAGGCTCTCATTCATCTGGTTAATTAACGATATGAGGGCTTCAGGAATCTGGGATAACAGGTTTTCATCGGTCGCCCCTGACTCATTCATACAATTAATTATTTATTTTTAGTTTGTCGGGAATCTGGGATTATGTGTTTTCATCTATCGGTATTATGTCTGTTACTCCAGCCTCATTCATATGGTTATGTCACGGCTGTTTGAAGGAAAGGACCAAGGTGCAGCGTCGTGAGCGTACCTTATCTTTTAATGATCAAAATGACACCGACAAAACAATAAAGAATACAAAAACAAACCGCGAAGCTCAAAGGCAAAGTGCCATAAAGAATACATAATTAAATTACCTCGGCTTTTTTGACGCAGGCTGTTCTGACGAATCGCGGAAACCGGGGGCTCTTGACTTTTTGCACCAGGTATTCCAGATTCTGCCGGGCCTGTCTCGTTGGAGTCTGAATAAACATTGTTTGTCATTGATTTAACATATTCAATCAGAAAAATATATAAATAATAAAATATGTATAACTAATAATATAAATATATATAATGGCTTCATACCATGTACAAGTAGAGCCGTTTCTTGAAGCAGTAAGTGCCCTGCCCAGTAGCACTTTTCGGGAGTGGGTGATTCTGTGCAATGTTCTTGCGCCCGGGTTGTGCGTTGCTTGTTTGAGTCTGGAATATGGAGCGAGCGGGTGTGGGTTCCCGGGGTAATTGATGGGTCCTTCAAATTCTCGGTTCTTGGTGTGTTTGAAAAAACATTCGTACAGAACGGGAGAATAGAATCTGTGACATCTGCTCCTCCGATGTTGTTCAGGGTCCATAAGGAGGCTGTTATCCTTCTTGGCGGTCTGTCAGCTGTAAACACAAAAATAGCTTTTAATATAGGGTGCACACTTTTTGTTTTAAATGTATTAATATTCTGATGAATTTTATTATTGGACTTATGTCTGCAATAATGTGATGGGGACTGGCTGCATGCGTTTTTCTCCTCTGAACCCCCTTCTAACGAAGGCTGTTCCAGATCATTAATCCCCCGGAGCAACTGCGTAAATGAAGGATACCCTACAAACGTTAGACAATATTAACATATATTTATCCGATATATATATACTTTTTTAAATGACAAGAATACGTGCATTTGACATATTACCTAAAAAAATCATTATCCCCCCGTTTAAAAAACATATAACTCCTGTTTAATATTCCAATAATATCAATAATATCCATACCATTCCCTGAAAATATACCTAATATATTATTTTCACTAACTCTCCTTCAGAAAGCTCCATTAGGACGGATTCACAGATGGTCATTTAGCTGTTGTAACAGGTTTATTCTTCCTCCTCTGACGAGGAGGAGTAGTAGGACAGATCGGAGGACCAATGCGCAGCGTGGTAAGTGTTCATGATATTTATTATAACTCAGAACACTAAAGAACAGAACAATAAAGTGACAACGAACTAAACGAAACAGTACTGTACGGTGAATACACAAAACACAGAAATCCCAAATTATAGAAAAAAGAACATAGACTGCCCACCCCAACTCAGGCCCTGACCATACTAAAACAAAGACAAAACAAAGGAACTAAGGTCAGAACGTGACAGCTGTTCTGGGTTGATATCTGGAGTTGCGATTTTGGTTGTTCGAACAGAGGGGATAGTATCTGTTTCACTAGCCTCGCTCCGCGGTCTTGGCTCAAAGGAGAGATTTCTGTAATGATCTTACAGAACGGGGGTGATGTTTTTTCAGGCGGCAGGACCCCTGAATGTTTACAGACCCCAAAACCACAGGTGGTTGTCTCGACATATTCTGTCTGCCGGTATTTTCTTTTCACTTCCGACAACATCATGGTTAGCATTTTGGGGGGAGTGTCCATTATACATTTATAGACCTGAGTGGGGGGCAGTTTGTATATGGGCTGATTGCAAATAACATTTGTTTTAAACCATAAGAAGTTGTCTCGACAAGATATATTCTGCCGGGGATGTTTGACTTTTTAGCCTCCCACGTCCTTGGGGGTGAGATAAAAACGTATTTGAAAGGCGTGTGTTAATGAATCGAAAGTGCCCATTTTAAGAGACGCCCACCCAATCCTAAACAGTCCTCACACATATTTTTGGTTTCAAACGCCCCATGCAGAGACACACACCTCACACCCCCCTTTTGTTTTGAAACACACACACCTCCTGGCCCTGCACACACACATCCGCGCACGCACACGTCTTTTCCGAAATACTTTTTTTCCGAAACATGCATAATGATAGATCTAAAAGACAGAGCCCCATCGTTAAATGTGAGGTACCTCTTTAAAACCATTTATTTAATTCATAATATTTAGTACAGACCTTTTTAAAACATCTTATAATTCATCCAAAACATTTTTACTGCGCAATATTGAAACATGTGAGAATGTTTAATTTATAAACAGTGGTTGTACAACAGTTATACATCATTACCAGACAGTACTAAACTTTTAATAACCTTTAATGTTTATAACATACCGTTGTAGGAAAGACTGAATTCGTATAAAATAAGACATTGCATTTCTCCGCGACAGACCGTATGAGAAAAAACGAGAGATTCCCGTTCGTTAAGGGTTGAGATATAGCATTAATCCCCTTTAATTCTAGATCTTTAGTACAGAACTTTTAAAACATGTTATAATTATTTAAAACATTTTTACTATTCCTTTTTTACAGATAAAGGGGCAGGTTAGCCCTGACTGGCATCCGTCTCCAATTCACCAGCGTCAAGACATACTCTCTTGCTCGCAGGATATCCCACACATGCTCCGTCAAGGCTCCGTAAGTTTTCACTCCAGGGATAGATCAAACGTGGTGCATGTAGATCCTGGGTATGTCTTTAAGGATAGACGCGGCCAGCGACGTAATTGTTCACTATTTTGGAAAAAACTGTCCAGCTTATTCATCAAGGTTATGAATATAAGGAAATCAATCCATTTAAAGCTAAATACTGGCATAAAAAAGTTTACATCCTTGCAGGCTTTGGAAAATACATATGAACTGACAGACTTCATCTTATTTGTACTATCAAATTGTTCACATGCTAAAATTGTCACTTTGGAATCGGGGCTATACGCCATTGAAGCAATTCTTAGGGCCTTCAAATCACTGCGCCCGCACACAAGTTCTTCCATTGCATATCCTGGCAGGGTTGTACCACTCAGGGCCTGTTCAATTTGACAGAGCGCTAGCCTTATCTTAAGCCGTTCTCTCATACACAGCGCAGGAGAAAAACTCCCAGCTTTTGCATGACAAAGGGGATTGGGTCCGCTGTCTGTGAATATCTTCATAACAGTAGAATCCTCAGGTTTGAATATGTAAGACATGTGTCCATCACTCGTATCCAAAACTCCTTTAAAACATTCAGGGGCCTAATACAAAATGTCCTCGATGCTTTTATCGTTGGGTTCATGAAAAGAGATGCATAGCACCCCAAGAATTGGCCTAGGATAATAAATTTTATGTTTAATGTTCTGGGTTTTATTTTTAAAATCTCGGATATTCCTCCTTCAAGGACAATAAAATAGGGTGGGTGTGGGGTCATCCTCTTTGAAATGTTCAACCCCCCCCCCCCCCCAGTTCAAACACATCAATCATCATGACAACTTCAAAGGAATAGATGCAATATAGATATAAAATAACACACTCTCTAACACGTGACAACAGGATGCATTATATGGCCATAACCATGTGACACCTTCCCTCCAAGATGTCCTGGCCGGATGCCCATATTTGGGAATGTAAGCGTCATCCGGACATAGGGTCATAAATCAGACGTTTGGCGCGTGCCGTCTACTTGATTCTCTCTGTCATCTGTCGTGTCTTTGGCATCATTAAACCTGAAGACCTATTTATTAAATAACTCTCTGTAATTATTATTACGCGATGAAACTGATTACTCATGTAACTGTAATTAACTAGGAAGTAGGGGCAACAAGAAAATTATTCAGATTATAAAGTTATAATCAATTTTCTTAAAATCATTTATTTACTACCTAAGTAATTCACAGAAATGCATCACGCAAACAATAGATAGTTAAAAGGAAATGATAGCGGAGTTTCCCTAGTGGAATAAACCGGCATCGCGGCTTGGTGTACAAAAGGGAAGTGGGGGTCGACTGAGATAAGACACTACACAGTTGATAATTATAACAATTGAAATGCTAATACTTTGCACATGAACGCTCACTCATTCGGGAATAATTGCATTCAATATATATATTTACGCTCAGTGTATCATCGGGAGCTCTGTTGAAAAGTTTGTTTCTGTTGGAGAGTTTGTCCTCACTCTCTGTCATGGTTAGAATAGATAGTTCAGAGTGACATTCATTCGTGTCGTTATAGAATAGACATTTTGGCGGTTGTCGGTCTTCGCATTCAATGATACCGAATTCATAGCTGTAGACTAATAATTAATATCAAAGACTTGTTCTTATTCTGTTTGTATCAATAGTCTAAGAGTTTAACTCTTTTGGGATAGGGGGCAGCATTTTCACTTTTGGATGAATAGCGTGCCCAGAGTGAACTGCCTCCTACTCTGTCCCAGATGCTAATATATGCATGTAATTATTAGTATTGGATAGAAAACACTCTGAGGTTTCTAAAACTGTTTGAATAATGTCTGTGAGTATAACAGAACTCATATGGCAGGCGAAAACCTGAGAAAAATCCAACCAGGAAGTCGGACAACTGAGGTTTGTAGTTTTTCAAAGCTTGGTCTACCGAATACACTTTGAGATATGGATAAAGTTACATTTCCTACGGCTTCCACTAGATGTCAACTGTCTTTAGAAACTTGAATGAAGATTCTACTACAAAGGAGGGGCTCATGAGACCTTTTTGAGTTAGTGGTCTGGCAGAGTGCCTTTGTCTCATTACGCGCGCTTCCGACAGAGTTACCTCTCGTTCCAGTGCTTTTTCTTCAGACAAAGGAATTCTCCGGTTAGAACATTATTGATGTTTTATGTTAAAAATATCCTAAAGACTGATTCCATACATCGCTTGACACGTTTCTAAAGGACTGTGACGGAACATTTTGAGTTTTTGTCTGGACGGAGTGCAGACAGAGGCACAGTGAACTTAGTGTATAAACACTTCTCACCCACTAGAATTGTGAAACAGTGAGTTATCAGTGAAATACTCTTGTCTGTAAACAATTGTTGGAAAAATTACTTGTGTAATGCACAAAGTAGATATCCTAGCAGACTTGCCAAAACTATAATTTGTTAACAAGTGTTAACAATGTGTGGAGTTGTTGAAAAACGAGTTTTAATTACTCCAACCTAATTGTATGTAAACTTCCGACTTCAACTGTGTATGAAAATGTTTATTATATTATTATAATACATAATATGATGCATTACAATATCAATTGAACATGCACTTCAATGTTATACCAATTCATATAGGAATAAAGCTTTTCTCCAACAACATGGAAGTGGTTCCACTCTGTAGGCTCCTGCTAATCACATCATTTAGCAGGTACAATCAGATTTTAACACTCTAGATTTGAACAATCTCACATAACATTGGAATATCTAAAGTGAACCCGTGTCCTGTTACTACTTACAATGTTACCAATGATTATCTGCTAAATTGTTGTTCATCTCTGTCAGAGTAGTCCTACCTAACTCTATGAAAGACCACATAACTGAACGTTACAATGTCTGTTCCCGTCAATATGTTCTTAATAACGTATATCATTGGATGTCTTCTCCATGAGGTGTTTCTTGGTGTTCTTCTCTGGCCTGAACAGAATAATAAAGCATTTAGGAACAAATAATAGAAAGAACAACCCAAAGCTAGAGGTGATGATGGCAAATATCTCCACAGCTACAGTGAACTTCCCAGGAGAGCTGACATAAGCTGGGATAAAGGTGATCCAGACTGCACAGAATATGAGCATGCTGAAGGTGATGAATTTGGCCTCATTGAAGTTATCAGGCAGCTTCCGAGCCAGAAAAGCCAGCACAAAGCACAAGAGAGACAGGAGTCCTATATAGCCCAACACAGCCCAGAAACCAATAGCTGAACCCACATCACACTCTAGAATGATCTTTTCCTTGTAGGTAGTGAGGTTTTTAATGGGGAAGGGAGGGGACAGGACCAACCACAGAGTGCATATCAAAGCCTGGACAAACGTGAAGGACACTACAGTCAATCTCTGCTGTGGAGGACCAAACCATTTCATGACATTACTGCCTGGAAGAGTAGCCCTGAAGGCCATCAACACCACTATTGTTTTCCCCAGAACACAAGAGATGCAGAGAACGAAGGTGATCCCAAACGCTGTGTGACGCAGCATACAGGACCACTCAGAGGGCCGACCAATGAAAGTAAGAGAACACAGAAAACACAGAGCCAAGGAGAAGAGCAGCAGGAAGCTCAGCTCAGAGTTGTTGGCCCTGACAATGGCCGACATTCGGTGGTGGTAGAAGACGGTTGACGTGGCGATGGCCAGACAAGCCCCGCCCACAGAGCAGGCGGTCAGGATGATTCCGAGGACCTCGTGGAAGGACAGGAACTCCACAGGCTTAAGGATACAGAGGTCTCTCTCAGCGTTGGGCCAGTACTCCTTGGGACAGATCAGACAGTCTGAAGAATCTGAACAGGACAAAACAACAGACATCAAATGTTAAAAATAATAGATTCAGGTTTAATTTATTTACAAATACATGTCCCACAATGCTGCACTTTTTCAGTTTACAATAAAGAATGTTGAATTAATATGCAGCTTACATGAGATAATATGAACAGGAACATAATTTACAGACACTACCTTTGTAGTGCTGGTAATATGAATAAACCACTACTGAGTAAACTGTGATAGAAATTACTACACAACTGTTCCTATAGTCCTACCTGTGTTATTACTGATCTCTCCCTCTGCACATTGGATACAGTCATAACAGCATACAGGCTTTCCTTTCTGTATAGCCTTACGAGTGCCTGGGGGACAGCTCTCACTGCACACTGACACAGGTACTTGTGTACTGTTCTTTACCCAGGTGATTTCCCTGTTGATGTCAAACCTCTGGTCAGGAGGCAGGGACGCAT
The DNA here is from genome assembly GCF_057628025.1 of Oncorhynchus mykiss. NCBI lineage: Eukaryota > Metazoa > Chordata > Actinopteri > Salmoniformes > Salmonidae > Oncorhynchus > Oncorhynchus mykiss. The sequence continues at coordinate 39,010,065 of NC_143045.1, forward strand.
CATAGCGCCCCACTGTCACAAACTCCATCTTCCCACTCTCCCTTGTCTGCCAGTTGACCAGCTCATAGTTGGCCACTGGGTCCCCGTTGGCATCGAAAGACACCTGGTACCCGTTACGAGAGAAGTTCACCCTCCTCAATCTCTCCAGGACCTGGGGTTTGGAAGGGCAAGGGAGAGAGAGAGAGAGAGAGAGAGAGAGAGAGAGAGAGAGAGGATGTGAGAGAAGGAGAGAGGTGAGGAGAGATGGAGATAAGGGAAGAGAGAGATGAGTGAGAGGATGAGAGATGAGAGATAGATGGAGAGAGGGGAAGAGAGAGATGAGTGAGAGGATGAGAGAAGGAGATATAGATGGAGAGAGGGGAAGAGATAGATGAGTGAGAGGATGAGAGATGGAGAGAGATGGAGAGAGGGGAATAGAAAGATGAGAGATGGAGAAAGGGGAAGAAATATGTAAAAAAAAAAAAGAAATGTAGAGAAGGGAAGAGAGATAGAGAGAGGGAGTTAGAGAAACAGAACATTAATTCAACTCATATTTATCAGATGTGTTACTTCAGAAGAAGTTGTAAAGTATAATGAGAACTCCTAGGCCTTCATACATGTAGTCTATATAAACATATTTATCGGGAAATTATAGTACAGACTTGTCATTCACCTGTGTTGGCTTCACATTAAGGTTTTTGTCACAGTTCACAGTGGAGTTTTCTCTCTCTTCACAAACGATGCTGTGGATGGCGTGTGCTATGGCATAAACAGCTTTATACACCATGTTAGTGACACGCAGCTGGGATGTATCTGTGTAGGGGGCCTGTAGCTGCTGTATATCCTCACTGCCATCACACACCTTCTCTTCAACCCCAACACCTGTAGATGAGGTCCCTACAGACAGACAGACAGACAGACAGACAGACAGACAGACAGACAGACAGACAGACAGACAGAGAGACAGACAGACAGACAGACAGACAGACAGACAGACAGACAGACAGACAGACAGACAGACAGACAGACAGACAGACAGACAGACAGACAGACAGACAGACAGACAGACAGACAGACATGTAAATAGATAGATAGACTGATGGATGGATGGATGGATGCATGGATGGATGGATAGATAGATACATAGATACCTGTCTCCAGCCGACAGCCAAAGGCTCCCTCCCAGAACTCAGTGAGCGTGGGAGAGTTGGACACCTTCTGTGGGGAGAGGTCCAGGAGGAAGTCCCTAAGACCGGGGATGACAGAGCGTTGTATGCCAAATCCAATGGCCCCGGCACACAGACCGAAACGCAGCATATCTGGGTCAGTGACCCAGGGATCGCTCCCGATCCACTGGCGGGGTGGAGAGGGCAGGCGTTCCATCTCCATCAGCAGGATTCTCATGTCCCCAGAAGATACGAATGCAACCACCACCGGGGCTGTGGAGCTGGGGAACATGATTATATCATATGCTTATTATGCTGGTCATGTTCGTCATTCATTGGAATGTCTCAGTCAAGTGAACATGAACATTAGTATTCATCAACACTTTTGACATGCTTAAGATATGCAAATCATGTTGGTCTCACAGATCAGCTTTGGGAGAAGAGAGAAATTAAAAACAATAGTATTTTTTATAATTCTGGTCTTGCATTTGTATGAATGAAAAGTTCACAAGTAATCACGGATCACCTGCGGATCACGTCGGCCACCCGTTGCACTCTGCTGAGTGGGCTGGTACGGGAGAAGGCTTCAGAATACTCTACACAGATGCCTTCCTCTTGTGCTGCCTGTAGGAAAGCAGCCATCCCGTTATTACCGTAGTCGGAGTCAGAACGTACCGCCCCAATCCAGGTCCAGCCGAAGTGCCTGATGAGGTGGGCGAGAGCGGCAGCCTGGAACTGATCACTGGGGATGGTTCTGAAGAAGGTTGGATACTGTTTCTTTTCACTCAGACACGCACAGGTGGAAGAGTGGCTCACCTTGGTAAAAACAGACAGTCGAAAACATGAGAAAGAACATCATGTTGACCAAACGAGTCTCAGTTATTGGCTACTTTCTGCTTTTTTTTATTTTGCTATGTAGTTTGATGTCAGGGAGACATTAATAATAATAAGCAATCTCATTGTTTTTCATTAGGCCAAAATGAAAAAGGTACACAAAACTGTAACACAATTCCCTGGTCTCCCATAACAACGTCGCCTATGAAAGATAGTCCTCAGATCATGTTTTAATGGCGACAGAAGATCTCCAGACTCATAATCCTCGGTCTATGTTCAAATGCCTAGAGAAGTTCTCCAGACTCATCGTCCTCAGTCTATGTTCAAATGCCTTTCTCTGCATAATTTCACACAGAAATGTATATTCTTGAAAGAGAGGAGAATACAGTTGAAATACGGTAATTTAAAAGTTGAACTCATTCCTGAAAGAGAGGAGAATATACATTAGGAATACAGTAAATTAAAAGAAGCTGAATGATTTATTTTCACAGGAGTTACCTGAGGAATGCCGAAAGGGCCTATGACGCGCAACATGCTGATGGTTGGCGTGGAGCCAGACTCGCCAACAATAGCTTTCACTGTAGCCGACCCAGAGCACTGTTCTCCGGTATCAAACATGGGATCCAGGCCGTTAGCCAGCTGGAAGGCCACTTTCACGGCTATAGGGACCGAGGCACAGGAGTCGTGCACTTGATAACCAAGTGTGACACCCGGTAGAAGGTCTGAACTGTTGTTTATCTCCTCAACTGCGAAGATCATGGCTCGCGAGAAGCGCAACTCACGGGAATCCATACTGTAAATAGAAGATGGGTCAGTGAGCACCTCCTGACAAATCATAAACTAGCCTATAGAATGTTTCCATGGCAAACAGCCTAATATCTAGAATTATTTTCCATACCGTCTATATGACTACACTTTTGTTGTCTGTAATTGAGGACACTGTAGGTTAGTCTGCAATTGAAAATGTGATCCTTTGTAACAGTAGGCTTTACCTACACTTTTAATCTGTCTTTAAAAACACAGTTAATCTGTCTTTAAAACACTGTTAACCTGTCTTGAATACACTGTTTATCAATCTTTAAACAAATGGTTTCTCTGTCTTTAAAACACAATGTATCTCTCTCCCCACACAGCCACAGTCCTGTCCCCTGTTCCCTCTTGCGCTCACTGACCTCCCTGTGCACTTCAGGGGCTCAGGCAGGTTGGTGTAGCTGTGATCCACAGTGTGCATGTAGTAGTGCATGGAGAAAACACCCCCGATGACAAAGTCCCCGTCCTGGGAGAACGCCGGAGGACGAGGGGTGCCTTCAAGCCTGCATCTGATAGACTCCAGCCCAGAGGCAGAGACAGAGGCAGACGAGAGCCAGGCAAGCCCACCAGCCACCACAGCTAGATGGAGTAGAACCAGACTACCAGCCAGACTTGGATCCAGAGCAGGAGCCGGAGAGAGCCTCATTCCCCTGATGTGTAGAAGGTATGGAGTAATACAGCGCCACACAGACCCATATAGGTCAGGATACCTCTCTTCTCTGGGTTAAATACCCACCGTACCTCTTTGGGGATTCCTCTGGGGGCCACACTGTGGGTATGGCCATGCCAGAAAGGGAGGGGTTAGAAGCTGCTCTGCTCACTCAGTCAGGTCCTGCTTCTTTCACATATAGAGACTGCATACACCAGCGAAAGCCCTAAGTAGACTGTAATGGTTTATATAGACATAAACATACAGTAGACACACTATAACCATCTGGCTCTCTTATATTGCCCCTACTGTCTAGTTCTCTTGGCACGCTGGCTCTCTTATATTTCCTCTGCAGTCTAGTCCTCTAGGCACGCTGGCTCTACACAGTGTTTCCTCTACAGTCTAGTCCTCTTGGCACGCTGACTCTACAAATATTTCCCCGACAGTCTAGTCCTCTTGGCACGCTGGCTCTACACAGTATTTCCCAGACAGTCTAAAACTCTTGTTACGCTGGCTCTACACAGTATTTCCCAGACAGTCTAGTCCTCTTGGCACGCTGGCTCTACGCAGTATTTCCCAGACAGTCTAGTACTCTTGGCACGCTGGCTCTACACAGTATTTCCCAGACAGTCTAGTCCTCTTGGCACTCTGCCTCTACAAAGTTTTTCCCCTACAGTCTAGTCCTCTTGGCACGCTGCTTCTCTTATATTTCCACTTCTGTCTAGTCCTCTTTGCACTCTGGCTCTCTTATATTTCCATGCAGTCTAGTCCTCTGGTATGCTGGCTCTACACTGGAACCTAGAACAAAACATGGAGAGGAACAAGGCTCTGAGGGGAGGCCAGTCCTCTTCTGGCTGTGCCAGGTGGAGATTATAACAGTACATGGCCAAGATGTTCAAACGTTAAGAGACAGCAGGTGTGGTAGAGTGAGAGAGTCAAAAACAGCAGGTCCGAGACAAGGGAGCACTTCCGGTGACCAGGTCAGGGTTCAGCTGAAACTGGAACAGCAGCACGACCAGGTGGATTGAGGACAGCAAGGAGTCATCAGGCCAGGTAGTCCTGAGGCATGGTCCCAGGTCTCAGGTCCTCCGAGAGAAGAGAAAGACAAAGAGCGAAAGAGAGAGAGAATAGGAGGGAGCATACTTAAATTCACACAGGACACTGGATAAGACAGGAGAAATACTCCAGACATAACAGTGAACCTAGCCCCCGGACACATAATCTATTGCAGCATAATTACTGGAGGCAGAGACAGGAGGGGTAGGGAGACACTGTGGCCCCATCCGACTATACCCCCGGACAGGGCCAATCAGGCAGATATAACACCACCCACTGTGCCAAAGCACAGCCCCCACACCACTAAATATCTTTAACCACCAATTTACTTCCCTGAGACAAGACAGAGTATAGCCCACGAAGATCTCCTCCATGGCACAAACCCGGAGGGGGCGCCAACCCGGACAGGAAGATGACGTCAGAGACTCAACCCACTCAAGAGACGCACCCCTCCTAGGGACGGCACGGCCCGTAATATGGTTGGAGGCAGAGAATCCCTGTGTAGAGAGGGGAACCGGACAGGCAGAGACAGCAAGGGCGGTTTGTCGCTCCAGTATCTTTCCGTTCACCTTCACACCACTGGGCCTGACTACACTCAATCATAGTCCCTACTGAAGAGATGAGTATTCAATAAAGTTTTAACTTCTTGGTGACTGGGGGGCAGTATTGAGTAGCTTGGATGAATAAGGTGCCCAGAGTAAACTGCCTGCTACTCAGGCCCAGTTGCTAATATAAGCAAACTATTAGTATATTTGGATAGAAAACACTCTGAAGTTTCTAAAACTGTTTTAATGATGTCTGTGAGTAAAACATAACTCATTTGGCAGGCAGAAATCTGAGAAGAAATCCAACCAGGAAGTGGGAAATCTGAGGTTGGTTGTTTTTCAACTCATTCCCTATTGAAGATACAGTGGGATATGGGTCATGTTGCACTTCCTAAGGCTTCCACTAGATGTCAACAGTCTTTAGAACCTAGTTTGATGCTTCTACTGTGAAGTGGGGCTGAATGAGAGGGGAATGAGTCAGAGGTCTGGCAAAATGCTTTGAGCTCGTGACGCGCTGTCATGTGAGATAGCTCGCATTCCATTGCTTTTCTATAGACAATGGAATTCTCCGGTTGGAAAATTGTTGCAGATTTATGTTAAAAACATCCTAAAGATTGATTCTATACTTAGTTTAACATGTTTCTACGGACTGTAACGGAACTTTTTGGACTTTTCGTCCAACCTTTCGGCTGGAATTGCACGAGCGTTTGGATTTGTTTATCAAACGATCTAACAAAGGAAGGTATTTGGACATAAATGATGAACTTTATCGAACAAATCAAACATTTATTGTGTAACTGGGATTCCTGGGAGTGCATTCTGATGAAGATCATCAAAGGTAAGTGAATATTTATAATGCTATTTCTGACTAATATTGTCTACACAACATGGTGGATATCTCTTTGGCTGTTTTGGTCTCTGAGTGCCGTACTCAGATTATTGCATGGTGTGCTTTTCCGTAAAGTTTTTTTGAAATCTGACACAGCTGTTGCATTAACTTCTTGGAACTCTGGGGGCGGTATTTCATTATTGGATAAAAAAATGTTCCCGTTTTAAGCGCGATATTTTGTCATGAAAAGATACTCGACTATGCATATAATTGACAGCTTTGGAAAGAAAACACTCTGACGTTTCCAAATCTGCAAAGATATTGTCTGTGAGTGCCACAGAACTGATGCTACAGGCGAAACCAAGATGAAATTTCAAACAGGAAGTACCCCAGATTTTTTGAAGGCGCTGTGTTTCAATGAGTCCTTATATGGCTGTGTACGGGTCATGAATGAGCTTAGACTTTCTGTCGTTTCTCCATAGTGTCGACAGCATTGTGACGTATTTGTAGGCATATCATTGGAAGATTGACCATTTACACTACATATGCCAGGTGGTCGCTTAGTGTCCTCCGTCGCAATTATTGCGTAATCTCCAGCTGCATGTATTTTTCTGTTTGCTTCCGAGGAGAAACCCAACTGCCACGAATGATTTATCATCGAATAGATATGTGAAAACACCTTGAGGATTGATTCGAAACAACGTTTGCCATGTTTCTGTCGATATTATGGAGTTAATTTGGAAAAAAGTTTGGCGTTGTAATGACTGTATTTTCGTTTTTTTTTTCTTAGCCAAAGGTGATGAACAAAACGGAGGATTTCTCCTACACAAATAATCTTTTTGGAAAAAATTAACATTTGCTATCTAACTGAGAGTCTCCTCATTGAAAACATCCGAAGTTCTTCAAAGGTCAATTATTTTATTTGAATGCTTTTCTTGTTTTTGTGAAAATGTTGCCTGCTGAATGCTAGGCTTAATGCTATGCTAGCTACAGTGCCTTGCGAAAGTATTCGGCCCCCTTGAACTTTGCGACCTTTTGCCACATTTCAGGCTTCAAACATAAAGATATAAAACTGTATTTTTTTGTGAAGAATCAACAACAAGTGGGACACAATCATGAAGTGGAACGACATTTATTGGATATTTCAAACTTTTTTAACAAATCAAAAACTGAAAAATTGGGCGTGCAAAATTATTCTTATATATATTCTTATTATATTATGTCCCTGAACAAAGGGGTGGGGTCAAAATCAAAAGTGACAGTAAGTATCTGGTATGGCCACCAGCTAAATTAAGTTCTACAGTGCATCTCCTCCTCATGGACTGCACCATATTTGCCAGTCCTTGTTGTGAGATGTTACTCCACTCTTCCACCAAGGCACCTGCAAGTTCCTGGACATTTCTTGGGGGATTGGCCCTAGTCCACACCCTCTGATCCAACAGGTCCCAGACGTGGTCAATGGGATTGAGATCTGGGCTAAACAGCGTTGAGATTGCCTGCAATAACAACAAGCTCAGTCTGATGATGCTGTGACACACCGCGCCAGACCATGACAGACCCTCCACCTCCAAATCGATCCCGCTCCAGAGTACAGGCCTCTGTGCAACACTCACTCCTTCGACAATAAACGCGGAACCAACCATCACCCGTGGTGAGACAAAACCGTGACTCGTCAGTGAAGAGCACTTTTTGCCAGTCCTGTTTGGTCCAGCGACAGTGGGTATGTGCTCATAGGCGACATTGTTGCCGGTGATGTCTGGTGAGGACCTGCCTTACAACAGGCCTACACGCCCTCAGTCCAGCCTCTCTCAGCCTAGTGCGTACAGTCTGAGCACAGATGGAGGGATTGTGCATTCCTGGTATAACTGGTGTAACTCGTGCAGTTGTTGTTGCCATCCTGTACCTGTCCCGCATGTGTGACGTTCGGATGTACCGATCCTGTGCAGGTGTTGTTACACGTAGTCTGCAACAGTGAGGACAATCAGCTGTCCGTCATGTCTCACAGTGCGGACATTGCAATTTATTGCCCTGGCCACATCTGCAGTCCTCATGCCTCCTTGCAGCATGCCCAAGGCACGTTCACGCAGATGAGCAGAGACCCTGGGCATATTTCTTTGGGTGTTTTTCAGAGTCAGTAGAAAGGCCTCTTTAGTGTCCTAAGTTTTCATAACTGTGACATTTATTGCCTACCATCTGCAAGCTGTTAGTGTCTTAACGACCGTTCCACAGGTGCATGTTCACTAACTATGTATGGTTCATTGAACAAGCATGGGAAACAATGTTTAAACACTTTACAAAGAAGATCTGTGAAGTTATTTGGAATTTTACAAATTTTCTTTGAAGTACAGGGTCCTGAAAAATTGACGTTTCTTTTTTGCTGAGCTTAGTAGGCTGCATAGATTTTATGACTATTTCATCTACAGTCTAGTCCTCTTTGCACGCTGGCTCTAAACAGTATTTCATCTACAGTCTAGTCCCCTTGGGGGTAAGAAGAAGCAGTTAAGAAGCAGTTTTCTGTATCGGAGGACGCATGACTTTCAACCTTTGTCTCTCCCGAGCCCGTACGGGAGTTGTAGCGATGAGACAAGATAGTAGCTACTAAAAACAATTGAATGGGGAGAAAAAGGGAAAAAATGTACGCAAAAAAAAAAAGAAAAAAAAAAGAAAAAAAAGGTCCGATCTTTTCAAAATGTGTTATTGAACTTATAGCTTCCTGTGCCAACCGGAAGTGGTGTCACAGGGGCTGTTTCGAAGGGTTAAAAAAGTCAGATATTTCCAAAACTTCATATGCGTGATTAGGCAACCCTCATGAACTGTAAATCAGTCATGTCTCCCATAAAATTTCCAAGAAAACTCACACACACACACACACACACAGCTTGGACGGAGGGACACAGTATGGTGCGTAGAGACAGACAGAGCCTGCAATAGTTAACTTTGTTCGAACTATTAAAGAACCGTCAGACCTAGAGTTCTGAAACTTTTGAAACCTGTTCCAGAGCTCAGGTCGATAGTGCGTGGGGAGTTATGTGGCTCTAGAAGGTAGCAGCTAGAACGTAACTTTGTGTTTTATCTTTTTATTATGGTTTGAACAGAAGGAGCTGTGAATTTTGTTTAGTTGGCTACTAAACGAGTTGGAAAAAGTGGGTGTGGTGTCAGTTTGTATCAGTTTGGTTTCAAATTGATATCTAATTGACTGATGGACGGTGAGTTCCTGGCACACTTTTGTCCATTTGTAATATGTTTAAACAGTTAGGTACCATCACCAAAATGACATTCTGAAATCAACACCAATGAGTGACGGAGAGGATCCAGAATCACTGCCCGGCCATCCCGAGTTCATCAGGCCAGTCAATTTGGTATTTTTGCAGGATTTTTGAGCATGACAAACTCGTGATGGTAAATGCACATTGATACATACTGCAAATGTACAGCCATGCACCTGGTGATTGGAATGGGTTACCAGAGAGAAGTGGCTTCTTTACTGCCCTTCTTGACCCTTGGCCACCCTCCAAAAGTCCTCACCTCACTGTGCATGGAGATGCACTCACACCTGCTTTCTGCCATTCCTGAGCAAGCTCTGTACTGGTGGTGCCCCAATCCCGCAACTGAATCCTGGCGCTTGCTGGACTGTATTTGGCTCCCTGAAGCCTTCTTCAGAACAATTGAACTATTCTCCTTGAAGTTCTTGATGATCCGAAAAAAATGTTGATTTAGGTGCAATCATACTGGCAGCAATATCCTTGCCTGTGAAGCCCTTTTTGTTCAAAGCCATGATTACGGCAGGTAACCATGGTTGACAGAGGAAGAACAAAGATTCCAAGCTCACCCTCCTTTTGAAACTTCCAGTCTGTTATTCAAACTTAATCAGCATGACAGAGTGATCTCCAGCCTTGTCCTCGTCAACACGCACACGTGTGTTAACTAGAGAAACACTGACATGATGTCAGCTGGTCCTTTTGTGGCAGGGCTGAAATGCAGTGGAAATGTTTTTTGGAATTCAGTTCATTTGCATGGCAAGGAGGGATTCATCTGATCACTCTTCATAAGATTCTGGAGAATATTCAAATTGCTATGAAACAACCTGAGGCAGCAGTCTTTGTGAAAATTAATATTTGTGTCATTCTCAAAACTTTTGGCCACGACTGTATAGTATGGGGACAGTTTAGTGCCAAATATAAGGATGAAACCCCCACATGTTAAAATAAAAAATGTATTAATACATTCTGATCTTTCTTATGTCTCGAGAACAAGCTTCCTTTAGAATCAGCGTGCCAAGAGGACAAGACTGTGGAGGAAATATAAGAGAGCCAGATGGTTATAGTGTGTCTACTGTATGTTTACGTCTATCTAAACCATTACAGTCAACGTAGGGCTGATGCTGCTACATTTTCCCTCTATAGCTGAAAGAAGCAGGACCTGACTGGGTGAGCCTCTAACCCCTCCCTCCCTGGCATGGCTATACCCACATTGTGGCCCCTAGAGGAATCCCCACACAGGTTCGGTGGGTATTTAAATGAGATTAGAGAGGTAACCTAACCTATGTGGGTCTGTGTGGCACTGTGGTACTCCGTACATTCTACACATCAGGGGAATGAGGCTGTCTCCGGCTCCTGCTCTCGATCCAAGTCTCGCTGGTAGTCTGGTTCTACTCCATCTAGCTGTGGTGGCTGGTGGGCTCGCCTTGCTCTCGTCTGCCTCTGCCTCTGTCTCTGCCTCTGGGATGGAGTCTGTCAGATGCAGGCTCCAAGGCACCCCTCGTCCTCCGGCGTTCTCCCAGGACGGGGACTTTGTCATCGGGGGTGTTTTCTCCATGCACTACTACATGCACACTGTGGAACACAGCTACACCAGCCTGCCTGAGCCCCTGCAGTGCACAGGGAGGTCAGTGAGCGCAAGAGGGAACAGGGGACAGGACTGTGGCTGTGTGGGGAGACAGATAAATTGTGTTTTAAATACAGATGAACAGTGTTTTGAAGACAGATAAACAGTGTGTTTAAAGACATATGAAAAGCATTTAAAGACAAATAAACAGTGTTTTTAAGACAGATAAATAGTGTGTTTGTGTCTGAGAGAGTAGATGAAGCCTACTGTTACAAAGGGTCACATTTTCAAAATGCAGGCAATACTACAATGTCCTCAATTACTGATAACAAAAGTGTAGGCCTATAGACAGTAAAATATGGCCAGATATTAAGATGTTTGTCCTCTTATAACCATATATTCTATAGGCTAGTTTACCATTTAGTCAAGTGGTGCTCACTTACCTCCCTTCTATTTACAGTTTGGATTCCCGTGAGTTGCGCTTCTCGCGCGCCATGGTCTTCGCAGTTGACGAGATAAACAACAGTTCAGACCTTCTACCAGGTGTCACACTCGGTTATCAAGTACACGACTCGTGCTCCTCGGTCCCCATGGCTGTAAAAGTGGCCTTCCAACTGGCTAACGGCCTGGATCCCATGTTTGATACCGGAGAACAGTGCTCTGAATCGGCAACGGTGACAGCTATCGTGGGCGAGTCTGGCTCCACGCCAACCATCAGCATGTTGCGCATCATCGGCCCTTTCGGCATTCCTCAGGTAAACTCCAGTGGAAAGAAATCTAATATTCTCCTCTCTTTCAGGAAATAAATCATCTTTTAACTTCTTGTATTCCAACTCTATTCTCTCTTTCAGGAACATACATTTCTGTGTGAAATTATGATGAGAAAGTTTGAAGAACTTCTATAGGCATTTTAACATGATCTGAGGAATATGAGTCTGGAAAATGTCTGGAGGCATTTAAACATGATCTGATCTTTCATAGGCTAGGTTGTTATGGGAGACCAGGGATTGTTGTCACACCTTTTACTCATGTTTTTCACAGCACCAGTATGTCTTATAACACTATTTTAAATATGAATAGAATGACCAAGGTCTTGGGTCGAAACGTACATCCTTTTCATTCTTACAAAACGAAAACAATAATAAATTGGCTTATTTTTATTATCTCCCAATCAAACTACACAGCTAAAGAAAAAAAATAGGAAGTAGCCAATAACTGAGACTCGTTTGGCCCACATGATCTTCTTTCTCATGTTTTCGACTGTCTGTTTTTACCAAGGTGAGCCACTTTTCCACCTGTGCGTGTCTGAGTGATAAGAAACAGTATCCAACCTTCTTCAGAACCATCCCCAGTGATCAGTTCCAGGCTGCCGCTCTGGCCCACCTCATCAGGCACTTCGGCTGGACCTGGATTGGGGCGGTCCGTTCCGACTCTGACTACGGTAATAACGGGATGGCTGCTTTCCTAAAGGCAGCACAAGAGGAGGGTATCTGTGTGGAGTATTCTGAAGCCTTCTACCGTACCAACCCACTCAGCAGAGTGCAACGGGTGGCTGACGTGATACGCAGGTGATCCATGATTACTTGTGAACTTTTCATTCACACAAATGCAAGACCATAATTCTAAAAGCTGCAATTATTAATTTCTCTCTTTTCCCAAAGCTGATCCGTGAGACCAACATGATTTGCATATCTTAAGCATGTGAAAAGTGTTATTTAATGCTAATGTTCATGTTCACTTCACTGAGACATACCAATTAATGACAAACATAAGCATATTTTATGATATAATCATGTTGCCCAGCTCCACAGCCCGGGTGGTGGTTGCATTTGCAGCCACTGGGGACATGAGGATCCTGCTGAGAGAGTTGGACCGCCTGCCCTCTCCGCCCCGCCAGTGGATCGGAAGCGAGACCTGGGTCACTGACCCAGATATGCTGCGCTTTGCAATGTGTGCCGGGGCCATCGGATTTGGCATCCAACGCTCTGTCATCCCCGGTCTTAGGGACTTCCTCCTGGACCTCTCCCCACAGAAGGTGTCCAACTCTCCCCTGCTCACCGAGTTCTGGGAGGGAGCCTTTGGCTGTCAGCTGGGTATCTATGTATCTATGTATCTATGTGTCTATGTATCTATGTATGTATGTATGTATGTATGTATGTATGTATGTATGTATGTATGTATCTATCTATCTATCTATCTATCTATCTATCTATCTATCTATCTATCTATCTATCTATCTATCTATCTATCTATCTATCTATCTATCTATCTATCTATCTATCTATCTATCTATCTATCTATCTATCTATCTATCTATCTATCTATCTATCTATCTATCTTCCTATCATTCTGTCTCTCTCTATCTGTAGGGACCTCTACAGGTGTTGGGGTTGAAGAGAAAGTGTGTGATGGCAGTGAGGATATACAGCAGCTACAGACCCCCTACACAGATACATCCCAGCTGCGTGTCACTAACATGGTGTATAAAGCTGTTTATGCCATAGCACACGCCATCCACAGCATCGTTTGTGAAGAGAGAGAAAACTCCACTGTTTACTGTGACAATCACCTCCATGTGAAGCCAACACAGGTGAATAACAAGACAATAGTATAATGTCCTGATATATATGTTTATATTGGCTACAAGTATGAAGGCCTAGGAGTTCTCATTATACTTTACGGCTGGTTTTGAAGAAACACCTTTGAGAAATATGCAAGGTAAATTAAAGTTCTGTTTCTCTCTCTCTTTCTCTCATCCCCTTACTCCATCTCTATCTTCCCTTATCTCCATCTCTCTTCCCCTCTCTCCTTCTCTCTCGTCCCCTCTCTCTTCCTTGCCCTTTTAACCCCCAGGTCCTGGAGAGATTGAGGAGGGTGAACTTCTCTCGTAACGGGTACCAGGTGTCTTTCGATGCCAACGGGGACCCAGTGCCCACATATGAGCTGGTCAACTGGCAGATAGGAGAGAGTGGGAAGATGGAGTTTGTGACAGTGGGGCGCTATGATGCGTCCCTGCCTCCTGACCAGATGTTTGACATGGAGAAGGAAATCACCTGGGTAAAGAACAGTACACAAGTACCTGTGTCAGTGTGCAGTGAGAGCTGTCCACCAGGCACTCGTAAGGCTGTACAGAAAGGAATGCCTGTATGCTGTTATGACTGTATCCAATGTGCAGAGGGAGAGATCAGTAATAACACAGGTAGGACTATAGGAACAGTTGGCAAAAATGTGTAGTAATTTCTATCACAGTTTACTAAGTAGTGGTTTATTCATATTACCAGCACTACAAAGGTAGTGTCTGTCAATCATGTTCCTGTTCTTATTATCTCATGTAAGCTGCACATTAATTCAACATTCTTTATTGTAAACTGAAAAAGTGCAGCATTGTGGGACATGTATTTGTAAATAAATAAAACCTGAATCTATTATTATTAACATTTGATGTCTGTTGTTTTGTCCTGTTCAGATTCTTCAGACTGTCTGATCTGTCCCGAGGAGTACTGGCCCAACGCTGAGAGAGACCTCTGTATCCTTAAGCCTGTGGAGTTCCTGTCCTTCCACGAGGTCCTCGGAATCATCCTGACCGCCTGCTCTGTGGGCGGGGCTTGTCTGGCCATTGCCACGGCAACCGTCTTCTACCGCCACCGAACTTCGGCCATCGTCAGGGCCAACAACTCTGAGCTGAGCTTCCTGCTGCTCTTCTCCTTGACTCTGTGTTTTCTGTGTTCTCTTACTTTCATTGGCCGGCCCTCTGAGTGGTCCTGTATGCTGCGTCACACAGCGTTTGGGATCACCTTCGTCCTCTGCATCTCTTGTGTTCTGGGGAAAACAATAGTGGTGTTGATGGCCTTCAGGGCTACACTTCCAGCCAGTAATGTCATGAAATGGTTTGGCCCTTCACAGCAGAGATTGACTGTAGTGTCCTTCACGTTTGTCCAGGCTTTGATATGCACTCTGTGGTTAGTCCTGTCCCCTCCCTTCCCCATTAAAAACCTCACTACCTACAAGGAAAAAGTCCTTCTCGAGTGTGACTTAGGCTCTGTAGGGGCATTCTGGGCTGTGTTGGGTTATATAGGTCTCCTGTCTCTCTTGTGCTTTGTGCTGGCTTTTCTGGCTCGGAAGCTGCCTGATAACTTCAATGAGGCCAAATTCATCACCTTCAGCATGCTCATATTCTGTGCAGTCTGGATCACCTTTATCCCAGCTTATGTCAGCTCTCCTGGGAAGTTCACTGTAGCTGTGGAGATCTTTGCCATCATCACCTCTAGCTTTGGGTTGTTCTTTCTATTATTTGTTCCTAAATGCTTTATTATTCTGTTCAGGCCAGAGAAGAACACCAAGAAACACCTCATGGAGAAGACATCCAATGATAAACGTTATTAAGAAATGATTGAGGTTAAAAAACATTGTTCAGTTATATGGTTTATCATACAGTTAGGGAGGACAACTCTGACAGAGATGAACAACAATTTAGCAGATAATCATTGGTAACCTTGTAACTATTAACGTGTAACAGGGTCACTTTAGATATTCCAATGTTATGTGAAATTGTTAAAATCTAGAGTGTTAAAATCTGATTTTACCTGCTAAATGATGTGATTAGCAGTAGCCTACAGAGTGGAACCATTTCCATGTTGTTGGAGAAAAGCTTTATTCCTATATGAATTGATATAACATTGAAGTGCATGTGTTCAATTGATATTGTAGTTCATCATAGTGTATATTATAATAGTTAGTTAATATAATATTATAATAGTATAATATAATAAACATTTTCAGATATATTGGTGTCAATGATTGGCCAGTCAATCCACATTTGTTAGATACCTTGTTTTTTATACTCATTGCATTTTATTAATTACATATCACAAATATGCCAACCTTATTCACATTATTTGAAACACTTCAACCCAGTGTCCAGTGTTGGGCAGTCTTCTCATGCTTACATCACCTACCAGAGCAGTTAATTAAGACACACACTGTTCAAGAAGCCAAATAGTTTCTAGTGCAATGTAGAGTACTTCATTGCATTTAAGACCAATTCTTATTTACAATTACAGACCGAGCCAGACACTAACACGGACGACCCTGGGCCAATTGTGCATCGTACTACGGGCCTCCAAATCACGGCCGATTGTGATGCCTCTAGCACTGATATGCATTTCCTTTGACCGCTGCACCACTCTGGATCACAAGTACTGCAGTGGGCAGCAACCATTATGAGTTGTGGTTATGAGAAACACAACACTAAGTTGTTCTTTACTTGCAGTACCAGTCAAAAGTTTGGACACGCCTACTCATTTGAGGATTTTCTTAATTTCTATTATTTTCTACACTAGAATAATAGTGAAGACAAAACTATTTAAAAACACATTTGGATTCATTTAGTAACCAAAAAAAGTGTTAAACAAATCTAATTATATTTTATATTTTAGATTATTCTGCAATGATGACAGCTTTACACACTCTTGGCATTCTTTCAACCAGCTTCATGAGGTAATCACCTGGAACGCTGTCACGATCGTAAGAATGATTGGACCAAGGCGCAGCGTGCTTCCACATGTTTTAATCAAAGAAAATCAACAAAACAAATACAGAAAACAAATGAATCCTGAAGTAATTGCAGTGTTAACAGGCACTACACAAAAACAAAATCCCACAAACAACAGGTGCCCTGTGTCTGCATCTGGGTCTTATCCTGAGCCGTGACACACGTGACACATTCGATTCAATTCTCTCTGTGTCAGTCAGATCTTTTGAACCAGTACATATGTCAGCTGAGAATGAAGAATTAAACAGTTGGTATTGTATGTTGCTTATCCACGTTCTCAGAGAGTTTCTACATCGTTTTATTTAGCACAATAAAACTAGAAGAAAGGAAGAAAAATACATCAAAATCCAGGAAATACCTGACAGAATATTTTAAAGAGGAGAACTCACCTCAGAGAGAAACTCCAGCAGCTGGCCCTCTGTAGCGAAGGCTACCACCACGCGAGCCCTGGAGCTCTGCAGGGTGTCGGCCATGGCACGTAGCCCAGCTGGGGAGGGTGAATTGGGGATGGTAAGGTGGAACGCCAGACAGCCTCCCTGGTCCTTCAGCTGCTGGGTAAAGGCCTGGATGCCATAGCGACAGTCATCGGAGGTTCCCAGGATTCCAACCCAGCGCCAGCCAAAGTGGCTCACCAACTGGACTAAACCCCGAACCTAGGATGAGATAAAGAAGGATTAGACAGAGAGCATGGCATAAGAAAAATGATGGGGCACATTTTCATAGCAGCAAAAGCAATGTGTTCAGAGAAACATTTACTATAAACCTCATTGTAATCTGGCACCGTGATTAAATTAGAATTTTTTTTTCAACAATTTGCATTGTATGGAGGTGATTATTTAACTAGAGTTTATTCAACTGAGCAATACATGAATACTTAAAAGTGTACTTCCTTAAGACATTGCTTTTGCACTACTTATATCTAAAACTTTCTCATCTTCCTTCACACCTGGAACAGGTCACTGGGCACAGTCCGCTGGAACGAGGGGTAGGAGAGTTTATCTGTCAGACAGGTACAGGTCGCAAAGTAGCTCACCTGTGGAGAGAACAATATATTATACATGTTAAACTATCTATCTCTGCCTCTGTCTCTCTCAATTCAAGAGGCTTTATTAACATGAGAAACATACAGTTGAAGTCGGAAGTTTACAAACATCTGAGCTAAATACATTTAAACTCAGTTTTTCACCATTTCTGACATGTAATCCTACTGCAAATTCCCTGTCTTAGGTCAGTTAGGATCACCACTTTACTTTAAAAATGTGAAATATCAGAATAATAGTAGAGAGAAAAATGTATTTCAGATTTGATTTCTTTCATAACATTCCCAGTGGGTCAGAAGTTTACATACACTCAATTAGTATTTGGTAGCATTGCCTTTAAATTGTTTAAATTTGGTCAAACGTTTTGGGTAGCCTTCCACAAGCTTCGCACAATAAGTTGGGTGAATTTTGGCCCATTCCTCCTGACAGAGCTGGTGTAACTGAGTAAGGATTGTAGTCCTCCTTGCTCGCGCACACATTTTCAGTTTTGCCCACAAGTTTTCTATAGGATTGAGGTCAGGGCTTTGTGATGGCCACTCCAATACCTTGACTTTGTTGTCCTTAAGCCATTTTGCCACAACTTTGGAAGTATGCTTGGGGTCATAGTCCATTTGGAAGAACCATTTGCGACCAAGCTTTAACTCATGACTGATGTCTTGAGATGTTGCTTCAATATATACACGTATTTTTACATCCTCATGATGCCATCTATTTTGTGAAGCGCACCAGTCCCTCCTGCAGCAAAGCACCCCCACAACATGCTGCTGTCACCCCAGTGCTTCACGGTTGGGATAGTGTTCTTCAGCTTGCAAGCCTCCCCCTTTTCCTCCAAACATAACGATGATCATTATGGCCAAACAGTTCTATTTTTGTTTCATCAGACCAGAGTACATTTCTCAAAAAAGTACGATCTTTGTCCCCATGGGCAGTTGTAAACCGTAGTCTGGCTTATTTATGGTGGTTTTGGAACAGTGGCTTCATCCTTTCTGAGCGACCTTTCAGGTTATGTCGGTATAGATACTTTTGTACCTGTTTCCTCCAGCATCTTCACAAGGTTTTTTGCTGTTGTTCTGGGATTCATTTGCACTTCTCGCACCAAAGTATGTTCATCTCTAGGAGACAAAACTCATCTCCTTCCTGAGCAGTATGACGGCTGCGTGGTCCCATGGTGTTTATACTTGCGTTCTATTGCTTGTACAGATGAACTTGTTACCTTCATGCATTTGGAAATTGCTCCCAAGGATTAACCAGACTTGTGGGAGTCTACAAATTTTTTTCTGGGGTCCTGGCTGATTTCTTTTCATTTTCCCATGATGTCATGCAAAGAGGCACTGAGTTTGAAGGTAGGCCTTGAAATATATCCACAGGCACACCTCCAATTGACTCAGAAGCTTTTAAAGCCATTACATAATTTTCTGGAATTTTCCAAACTGTTTAAAGGCACAGTCAACTTAGTGTATGTACACTTCTGACCCGCTGGAATTGTGATACAGTGAATTATCTGTCTGTAGACAATTGTTGGAAAAATACTTGTCTCATGCACAAAGTAGATGTCCTAACCGACTTGCCTAAACTAGAGTCTGTTAACAAGAAATGTGTGGAGTGGTTGAAAAATGAGTTTTAATGATTCCAACCTAAGTGTATGTAAACTTCAGACTTCAACTGTATGTTTACATTGACAAAGCAAGTGAAAGGGATGAACAAAAATATAAATAAATAAATAAACAAAAATAAAATAAACAAGTATGTTTCAAAGTACAGGTTCAACATTTTAAATGTCAAATTATGTCTTAACATAAATATGGGTTGTAATTTACAATGGTATTTGTTCTTCACGTGTTGGCCATTTCAACAGGTCACATATTGCTGCTATGGATGCACACTGTAGTATATAAACATTGGACTTGTTTTTGTATTGTTGGTGGGTCTGTGGAATCTGAGGGAAATATGTGTCATTAATATGGTCATACAATTTGGCAGGAGGTTAGGAAGTGCAGCTCAGTTTCCACCTCACTTTGTGGACAGTGTGCACATAGCCTGTTTTCTCTTGAGAGCCTGGTTTGCCTTCGGTGGCTTTTCTCAATAGCAAGACTATTCTCACTGAGTCTGTGGATAGTCAAAGCTTTCCTTAATTGTGGGTCAGTCACGGTGATCAGGCATTCTGCCATTGTGTACTCTCTGTTTAGGGCCAAATAGTATTCTAGTTTGCTTAGTTTTTTTGTTAATTCTTTCCAATGTGTCAAGTAATATATTTCTTTATCATGATTTGGTTGGGTCTAATTGTTTTGTTATACTGGGACTCTCTGGGGTCGGTTTGTGTTTGTGAACAAAGCCCCAGGACCAGATTGCTTTGGGGACTCTTCTCCAGGTTAATCTCCCTGTAGGTGATGGCTTTGTTGTGGAAGGTTTGGGAATCGCTTCCTTTTAGGTGGTTGTAGAATTTAACGGCTCTTTTCTGGATTTTGATAATTAGAGGGTATCGGCCTAATTCTGTTCTGCATGCATTATTTGGTGTTTTATGTTGTACACTGAAGATTTTTTTGCAGAATTCTGCATGCAGAGTCTCAACTTGGTCTTGTCCTATTTTGTGAATTCTTGATTGGTGAGCGGACCCCAGACCTCACAACCAGAAGGAGAATGGGTTCTATAACTGATATATTTTTAGAAAGATCCTAATTGGTATGTCAAATTTTATGTTCCATTTGATGCCATAGAAGGCCATTCTTGCCCTGTCTCTGTGCTTAAACTTATAAACGTATACTTATATATACTTGTATACTGTGTAGAGCCAGCGTGCCAAGAGGACTTTACTGTAGGCAATATAATGTGCAGAGGACTAGACTGTAGTGGAAATATAAGAGAGGCAGCGTGCCAAGAGGACTACAATGTAAATATGGTGTAGAGCCAGCATGGAAAGAGGACCAGACTGTAGAGAAAAAAATAAGAGAGGCAATGTGCCAAGAGGACTAGACTGTAGGGGAAATCCTGTTTAGAGCCAGCTTGCCAAGAGGACTAGACTGTTAGACTGCTAGATCGAATCCCAGAGCTGACGAACATCTGTCGTTCTGCCCCTGAACAAGGCAGTTAGGCCACAGTTCCTAAGCCGTCATTGTAAATAAGAATTTGTTCTTCACTGACTTGCCTAGTTAAATAAAGGTTAAATAAATAAATAAATAAATGAAATAAAAATGTTGGATAGGCTTCCATTCAAGAACACCCTCTGTGTTCTGTTAGACAGGTAACTCTTTATCAACATTATAGCAGGGGGTGTAAAGCCATAACAGATACATTTTTCCAGCAGCAGACTATGATCAATAATGTCAAAACCCTCACTGAAGTCTAACAAAACAGTCCCCACAAACTTTTGCTCATATATTTTTCTCAGCCAATCATCAGTCCTTTGTAAAAGTGCTGTGCTTGTTGAATGTTGAATGTCCTTCCATATAAGTGCGCCGAAGGTCTGTTGTCAATTTGTTTACTGTAAAATAGCATTGTATCTGGTCAAACAATATTTTTTCCAAAAGTTTACTAAGGGTTGCTTACTACTTGAGCCAGTTAAGGGGGCTTTACTATTTTTAGTTAAGGGAATGACTTTTGTTTCCCTAACCCAGAGGGAACACACACTTTCTAGTAGCCTTAAATTGAATATATGGAAAATAGGAGTGGCAATATCATCTGCTATTATCCTCAGTAATTCTCCATCCGTTGTCAGACCCCGGTAGCTTGTCATTGTTGATAGACAACAATAATTTTTTCACCTCTTCCACACTCACCTTACCGAATTCAAAATTACAATGCTTGTCTTTCATCATTTGGTCAGATATACTTGGATGTGTAGTGTCAGCATTTGTTGCTGGCATGTCATGCTTAAGTTTGGTAATCTTGCCAATGGAAAAAATCCTTAAAGTAGTTGACAACATCAGTAGGTTTTGTGATGAATGAGCCATTTGATTCAATGGATGATGAAGCCGACTTTTTGTCCAAAATGCCATTTAAAGTGCTCCAAAGCTTTTTACTATCATTCTTCAAGTCATGTTTCTTTGTGTCATAGTGTAGTTTCGTCTTTGTCACACTCTGACCATGATTTGCGTTGTTTGATTCTATGTTTTGTTTGGTCAGGGTGTGATAGGAGTGGGCATTCTATGTTGTATGTCTAGTTTGTCGATTTCTATGTGTTTTGGCCTGATATGGTTCTCTGATTGGGAACCATATTTAGGTAGCCCGTTTTGTATTGTGGTGCACCGTGTGTTATTGTCTATGTGATGTTGCATGTTAGCACTCAGTTTCGATAGCGGTCACGGTCCTTTTGTTATTTTGTTTGTTTGTTTAGTGTACTTCATGTTTTTTCGTCATTCATTAAAAGTATGTATTCACACCACACTTTGGTCTCCTCACTACGACGATCGTGACACTCATATTTTTATTCTGTTTAGTCACATGATTTCTGAATTTGCAGTATTGGTTGTGCAGCCAGACTTATTTGCCATTTATTTTGCCTCATCCCTCTCAACCATACAATATTTCCATTCCTCATCAATCCACAGGTATTTAACAGTTTTTACAGTCATTTTCATAATGAATGCATGCTTATTAGTAACTGGGATTTCATAAATGTGTCAAGTGCAGCATCTGGTTGGTTGACCAACAAATATGATTCTCATCAACAACATACTGTAGGAATCTCTACTAAACGTATTGTATGACCTCTTATACACTATATTAGTGTCACGACTTCCGCCGAAGTCGGTTCGTCTCCTTGTTCGGGCGACGTTCGGCGGTCGACGTCACCGGTCTTCTAGCCACCGCCGATCCACTTTTCATTTTCCATTTGTTCTGTCTTTGTCTTATCACACCTGGCTTCACTCAACCAATTACTTGTTTATTATTTAACCCTCTTGTTCCCCATGTTGTGTTCGTGAGCGATTGTTTATTGTATTTCGGTCCGTGTTTGTGAGCTATCACTGTTGCCTTTGTATATTTGTATTTTATGAGTAAATGACTTTATAACTCGTATCTGCTGTCCTGCGCCTGACTCCCTACACCAGCCACACGTAGGACCGCTACAATTAGACCCATCCTTTGAAACATTGTTTTTCCTACATATGTCTACTATAATGTGATCACTACATTCCATGGATTTGGTTACTGCTTTCAAGCAAAAAATATGCAGCATTAGTACATTTGTGATTAAATCATGCTGATTTCAGTCCTGTTCTGTTTTTAACCACCCTGGTAGGTTTACTGATAACCTGAACCAGGTTGCAGGCAATGGTGTAAATATTTTAAAGTACTACTTAAGTAGTTGTTTTTAGGGGTATATGTCCTTTACTATTTATATTTTTGAACAACTTATACTCCACTACATTCCTAAACAAAATAATGTACATTTTACTCCAAAAGTACATTTAGAATACTTAGCAGGACAGGAATATGGTCAAATACACACACATCAAGAGAACATCCCTGGTCATCCCTACTGCCTCTTATCCGGTGGACTCAATAAACATACATGCTTCATTTGTAAATTATGTCTGAGTGTTAGTGGATGAGCCCCTGGATGTCGTAAATAAAATTAAATAAAATAAATACAAATGTGATGTCTGGTTTGCTTAAAATATAATGCATGTGAAATTATTTAAACTTTTCTTTTACTTTTCATACTAAGGTACATTTTTAGCAATTACATGATTTAAAACCAAATACTTTTAGACTTTGACTCAGGTAGTATTTTACTGGGTGACGTTTTTTTGGATTTGGTGGTGATCTAACATAAATAAATATGTTGTGTTTTCGATGTAAAACATAAAAAAAATCAGACAAGATGTGTAGATTAACAAGATGTTTATCTTTCATTTGCTGTATTGGACTTAATTTTTGTAGGCGAAATTGCTCCCGTTTCTTCATCATGCTTGGCTGAGAAATCGACCGGAAAATGCTGCAACTATAACGCCAAACTTTTTTCAAACAGCCAAAGTAAATATTTCACCTACTCTGTCCCCAGCACAAGTACAGGAAGGAAAAACCCTGATCCAGAAAAATAGAGATGTGTTTTCAGAGGGACCCGGCCGAACTGAGGATACGGCTCATGATGTTGTTTCCTTACCAGGGAGAAAAGTGCGCATGAGGCCATATTGGGTACCTGAGGCTCGACAGGCCGCAATTAGAGCAGAGATGGAGAAAATGTTGGCAGCTGGAGTGATCGAAGAGTCACATAGTGAGTGGTCTAGTCGATTTGTGATGGTCTCCAAGCCCGATGGGTCTTTGCGGCTCTGTAACGACTTTTGGAAGGTAAATTAACTCTCCAAGTTTGATGCCTACCCCATGCCCCTAGTAGATGAAATACTGGAGAAAATTGGTTGGTACATTACGACCCTGGACCTAACCAAAGGGTACTGGCAAATTCCTCTGACCCCCAGAGCCTAAGAAAAGGCAGCCTTTGCTACCCCTGACGGTTTGTTTCAATACACTGTCATGCCATTCGGCTTACACGGGGCCCCAGCCACGTTTCAACTGCTAATGGACAAGGTCCTAAAACCGCACCAAGCGTATGCCGCAGCTTATTTAGATGATGTGGGGATCTACAGCCCAGATTGGGAATCCCACTTACCCCGGGTAAAGGCAGTGTTAGATGCACTTAGGAAGGCAGGGCTCACGGCAAACTCTGCCAAGTGTTAGGTGGGGTTAGAGGAAACAGAGTTTTTGGGATACACCGCGGGAAGAAGGTTAATTAAGGAGAATTGTGTCTAAAGTTCCATGTATAATAGTCATATCTTTATCAATGTTTTTTATGAGTATTTCTGTAAATTGATGTGGCTCTCTGTAATATCACCGCATGTTTTAGAACTACTGAACGTAATGTGCCAATGTAAACTCAGGTTTTTGATATAAATATGCACTTTATCAAACAACACATACATGTATTGTGTAACATTAAGTCCTATGAGTGTCATCTGATGAAGATCATCAAAGGTTAGTCATTAATTTTATCTCTATTTCTGCTTTTTGTGACTCCTCTCTTTGGCTGGAAAAAAATGGCTGTGTTTTTCTGTGGCTTGGTGGTGACCTACCCAAAGAGGGCAATGTCATGACAGCACGACAACACCTTTCCCCCCTCAGGAGACTGAAAAGATTTGGCATGACTCCCCAGATCCTCAAAAAGTTCTACAGCTGCACCATCGAGAGCATCCTGACCTGTTGCATCATCGCCTGGTATGGCAACTGCTTGGCATCTGACTTTAAGCCGCTACAAAGGGTAGTGTGTACGACCCAGTACATAACTGGGGCCAAGCTTCCTGCCATCCAGGACCTATATAATAGGCACTGTCAGAGGAAAGTCTAGAGGTGAAAAAAACGCACATCTATTTAGGCAAGGTGCTGGCTAGCGGAGTGGAACACTTAAAAACATAAAGGAGAGCCGCGCACTCTAGGAGCTTGGATGCAAAAATGTTTATGTCCAACGTTTCGACAAGAAAGTTGTCTTCATCAGGGTATAATGACAAACACTGTGAGATGACTCATTTATATAGTGTCAAAAGACACACAGGTGTCTGTAATCATGGCTGGGTGTGGCCTGATATCATTGGTTGATTCTCATATATTAAAAAAGCATAAAAAAAAACATAAATGGATAGTGTACGATCATAGATCCAATTTGGCTACGTCAGAGGAAAGCCCATAAAATTGTCAGAGACTCCAGTCACCAAAGTCGTAGACTGTTTTCTCTGCTACCAGACCCACGATGCGTTCGGAAGTCAATGATCAGAATACTATGATCAGAATACAAAGATCAGAATACTAAGATCAGAATACTATGATCAGAATACTATGATCAGAATACAAAGATCAGAATACTAAAGCTGCATGAACTGTCAAGTCTCGACTAACTTGAATCAGATGAATGAATCAGTTAATTGCAAAGGATGACACATTTCTATGCAATGATTCCTTATCAGTATGTATAATCAATATACACTACATGACCAAAAGTATGTGGACACCTGCTTGTCGAAACATCTCGTTCCAAAATCATGGGCTTTAATATGGAGTTGGTCTCCACTTTGCTTCTGTAACAGCCTCCACTCTTCTAGGAAGGCTTTCCACCAGATGCTGGAACATTGCTGCAGGGACTCGCTTCCATTCAGCCACAAGAGCCTTACATGAACCCAAACCGAAGACCATTAGTGTTGGGCGATTAGACCTGGCTCGCAATCAGTGTTCCAGTTCATCCCAAAGGTGTTCGATGGGGTTGAGGTCAGGACTCTATGTAGGCCAGTCAAGTTCTTCCTCACCGATCTCGACAAATCATTTCTGTATGGACCTCGCTTTTTGTCATGCTGAAACAGGAAAATGATTTCCCCAAACTGTTACCACAAAGTTGGAAGCACAGAACCATCAGACGGTGAAGCGTGATTCATCACTCCAGAGAACACGTTTCCACTGCTCCAGAGTCCAATGGCGGCGAGCTTTACACCACTCCAGCCGACACTTGGCATTGTGCTTGGTGATCTTAGGTTTTTGTGCGGCTGCTCGGTCATGGAAACCCATTTCATGAAGCTCTCGACAAAAGTTATTGTGCTGACATTACTTCCAGAGGCAGTGTGGAACTCGGAACTAGGTAGTGAGATTTTTAAGCGCTTAAGCACTCGGTGGTCCCTGTGAGCTTGTGTGACCTACCACTTCGCGGCTGAGCTATTGTTGCTCCTAGACTTTTCCACTTCAATAACAGCACTTACAGTTGACCAGGGCATCTCTAGCAGTGCATATGTATGACAAACTGACTAGTTGGAATGGTGTCATCCTATGATGGTGCCACATTGAAAGTCACTGTGCTCTTCAGTAAGGCCATTCGACTGCCAATGTTTGTCTATGGAGATTGCATGACTGTGTGCTCGATTTTATACACCTGTCAGCAATGGGTGTGGCTGAAATATATCTGAATCCAATAATTTGAAGGGGTGTCTACATACTTTTGTATATATAGTTTATTTTATTAGTAATAACGTTTATAATACATTCTCTGCTGAGTTATGAGCAATATTGACCATGTACCATAGGTTAAATATTTATCTAAGGTTAGGAAGAAGTTATTCTGAAATAAAACAGGACAATCTTCATGAGATTTTGTATGTATAAACATTTGACTTATCTGCACACATCTTGGTAAAACAAGTATATACTCTAATTAAACAAGCAGTACACAGAAGGCTGAGTACTTTCCCTTTGCTCAGCAGCAGCAGGGGGGATGAAAAAGGATGCGTTATACAGTATTAGACAAGCAGTGTAGCACAGAAAATACATATTTTTCAAACGTGATTATTTAGCACTCAGCAATTTGCGAAGACATTTATTTAAAGTGCTAGCTACACAAAAGAAAAAGCTCATTTAATAATCAAGTCGTACATACTTTAATAGCCACAGCTGAGCACATCACAAGTGTTTATTTCAATTCCTCCCCATGACATGTTTCTTGGTATTTTTCTCTGGTTTTATAAAAAGTATATAACATTTTGGAGCAAAAATACAAATCAATAATCCAAAGGCGGAAGACAGAATAGCGAAGATCTCCACCGCTACAGTGAACTTCCCAGGAGAGCTGACATAAGCTGGGATAAAGGTGATCCAGACTGCACAGAATATGAGCATGCTGAAGGTGATGAATTTGGCCTCGTTGAAGTTATCAGGCAGCTTTCGAGCCAGAAAAGCCAGAACCAAACATATCCCTGCAAGAATACCTATATATCCCAACACTGCATAGAATGCAGTCTCGGAACCAGTATTACATTCTAGAACTATCTTCCAATGACTATATCTGAAGTCCCTGTAAGGTGGGTTCAGGTTTAGCCAGAGCACACAGATAAATATCTGAACCACGGTGCAGGAGCACACGATGATCCTCTGCTGGGAGGGCCCAAACTTCCCTGCCACGCTGTTGCCGGGCAGGGTAGCCCTGAAGGCTGTTACCACCACGATAGTCTTGCCCAGCATGCAGGAGATGCAGAGGGCAAAGGTCACCCCGAAGGTGGTGTGGCGCAGCATGCAGGTCCAGGCGGTGGGCCTGCCGATGAATGTGAGGGGACAGAGGAAGCACAGGAAGAGAGAGAACAGCAGTAGAGAGCTCAGCTCAGAGTTACTGGCCTTGACCACTGGTGTGTCCTTATAGTGGATGAACACCAGCATGGTGGCAAACGACAGGCAGGCCCCAAGCAGGGACACCATAGTAAGAGCGATTCCCATTGGTTCGTAGTAAGACAGGAACTCGACTGTTTTCAGGATGCATTGGTCCCTCCCGTCGTTGGACCAGTACTCCTGTGGACAGGGGCTACAGTCCGCTGCTCCTGAATAACTCACACACAACACCAGCTTATAGTTCATTAACAGCACAAATTAGTTTTCATTTTGACTGTTGATACCTGTTGATACTGCAGTGTGTTGACTGTAAACGTACCTGTTGATATTGCCGTGTGTTGACCGTAAACCTAC
The DNA here is from genome assembly GCF_057628025.1 of Oncorhynchus mykiss. NCBI lineage: Eukaryota > Metazoa > Chordata > Actinopteri > Salmoniformes > Salmonidae > Oncorhynchus > Oncorhynchus mykiss. The sequence goes on from NC_143045.1 coordinate 39,037,827, forward strand.
CTGTTGATATTGCAGTGTGTTGACTGTAAACCTACCTGTTGATATTGCCGTGTGTTGACTGTAAACCTACCTGTTGATATTGCAGTGTGTTGACTGTAAACCTACCTGTTGATATTGCAGTGTGTTGACTGTAAACGTACCTGTTGATATTGCCGTGTGTTGACCGTAAACCTACCTGTTGATATTGCAGTGTGTTGACTGTAAACCTACCTGTTGATATTGCAGTGTGTTGACTGTAAACCTACCTGTTGATATTGCCGTGTGTTGACTGTAAACCTACCTGTTGATATTGCAGTGTGTTGACTGTAAACGTACCTGTTGATATTGCAGTGTGTTGACTGTAAACGTACCTGTTGATATTGCAGTGTGTTGACTGTAAACCTACCTGTTGATATTGCAGTGTGTTGACTGTAAACCTACCTGTTGATATTGCAGTGTGTTGACTGTAAACCTACCTGTTGATATTGCAGTGTGTTGACTGTAAACGTACCTGTTGATATTGCAGTGTGTTGACTGTAAACCTACCTGTTGATATTGCAGTGTGTTGACTCTAAACCTACCTGTTGTTATTACCGTGTGTTGACTGTAAACCTACCTGTTGATATTGCAGTGTGTTGACTGTTGGCTTACCCGTTGCATTGGCTATTGTCCCATCAGCACAGGGGATGCAATCAAAACAGCAGACAGATTTTCCTTTGATTTGGGCTTTTCTGGTTCCAACAGGGCAGATTTGAGAGCACACTGCTACAGGAATCTAATGAGGAAAGTAAATATGTATAGTAGTGGTATTATATTATATTGTTATTAGTAGTAGTAGTATACACGTTCGCAATGTTCCATGCAAATACTGTCAATAAATAAATTATTGTAATTCATCTTTCTACCCTAAATATTCTGTCAAAGGTGTGTTGCTATAGCTACCAGTTTCCCTGTCCTCCAGACTATGCTATCTTCCTGGATGCTGAGCTCGTAGGCCTGGTTAGCGGCTAAGCCAAACTGGCCCACAGTCACATGCTGCACCTGCCCTGCCCTCAGCTGCCAGTTGATGACGTCATACGAGGCAGGGGGGTCTCCATTTTCGTCAAAGAACACGGCCTCACCGAATTGATTTATGAAATGCACAGTCTTCAGTTGATCACTGACCTATCGATTAGAAGAAGGAGAAAATATGAATGTTTTTGCATGAATAGTAGTAGGACAAGAAAAAAGCCAATGCTTTTTATCCCCCTCCTCAGCTCACCTCGTTAGGCTGTATCTGTGATAGATTTACACATGGTCTCATCGTGCCTTCTCTTTCTTCTTTGCAAAATATTAAGTGATGAAGGGCGTGTGCAACAGCATACACTGCCTTATACACATTATAAGACACTCTCAGCTGTGTGACATTGAAGAACAGATCCTGTGAATCCACAAGTGTCTCCGCTCCAGTACACGTCTTACTGCTCCTCTCGGAGACTGAGGGCTCACCGGCTGAGAGAGGCCGACAACCCACCATCTTCTCCCAGAAATCCCTCACAAAGGCAGCGTTTCGATCTGTGTATGGACTGATGCCCATGAGAAAGTGTCGTAGCTTTGGGATGGCCATCTTCCGCACCACAAATCCTATGGCGCCGCCGAAAGAGCTGTATATTTCAGGGGTGGAGGGCCGGGCTGCTGTGATCCAAGCCTCGCTGGCGATCCACTGAATGTGCGTTATGTTCTGCCTCACCACCTCCCTCATCAGAGGATAAAGGTCACCCTCAGGAACAAATGACAGGATGACTTGGACTGTTGATTGTTTGATCATGTCCACCACATCAAGGATTTTACTGCTTGGGTAGGTTCGTAACACTGTCCCAACGAACGCAATGCAAACCCCAAGTTTTTTAACCTCTTCAGTGAAGGCTTGGACCCCATTCCGGCCATAGTCATTATCGGACTGTATCGCCCCAATCCAAGTCCAGCCAAAGTGCTTGACCAGGGCTGCTAAAGCCTTTGCCTGATGGTAGTCGCTGGGGATAGTGCGGAAGAATGTGGGGTATTTGCCTTTATCACTCAGACATGCACATGTAGAGAAGTAACTGACCTGATAAAATGCAGAAAAAAATAAAATAATAATGGGACGAAGAAGAAAGTCAATGAAAAGCTTTCTATCTTTACTCTAAGTATGCTTTTTGATTTAAAAGCTTTACAATTATGCAAACACATCACACACCTGACATGCAAACATTACAGGATATCAAGTGCATCGGTATTGTACACCTTTTCAATATAGCTAGACACCCGTCATAAATGAAGCATGTTGCTCTTACCATTGGCACTCTGAATGGTCCCAGTGTTCCAGCCACAGCCAGGGACTGAGAGGAGCCTGATTCAGCTATTAGGGCAGATATAGTAGGTAGGCATGGGGCAGTGGGCTCGATCTCCTCTGGACTGCTAACCAACGTCAGAGCAGCCCGTAAAGTATTGGTGGGAGATGCACACGAGTCAAGGATCCTGTAGCCTAGAGAGACGTTGGGTAGTAGACTACTGTCTTTGTTTATTTCATCAATCGCAAACATCATCACTTGGGTCCAGCGAAAGGCCCGCAAGTCAAATCTGCCAGAGTAGGTTTTCAGGAGAAGAAAAGGGTAAAAAAAAGTGTTAATAATCAGAATGAACAGACATACACACAACTGTTATCTCATGGTACAGAAGGGTGACACACTTACCCAGCACACTTCACTTTATCAGGCTCCTTCACAAAAGAGGCACTGCTGTCCTCTTGTTTGTTGAATACAGGGAAAATGCCCCCTATCATGACATCCCCTGCTTTGAACAAACTAGGCATGTCAAACCGGCCCAATAGTTCACAGGCAAACACTGTGTGGATGCAAAGCAATGGCAATGAGCCGAGTATGACCCTCTCTAGTCCACACATGATCGCTCAGCATCTTGTGACTGGGTTCCGTTCTATGTCTGGGCTTTATATACACCTCTGTTCCTGTTGGGGATGTGTGTATGTTTGGGATGTGTGTGTGTTGGGCATGTGTGTGTGTGTGTGTGTGTGTGTTGGGGACAGGCAGGAGGTGTGCCCACTGGAAAACATCCTTAGTGATGCTTCTCCCAGAGGGTTCAGCACTGGCATTCTTGGATTGGCACCACTTGGCAAAAATAGTGGGTACAACAAAATGATATACACATATCTTAAAAGGGACTATAGAACAATAGAGAATAAAGAACCTATCTATTTCTATTGTAGCGGGGGACTAGAACCTTTAAAAACACGGAATTCTCAATAAAAACATTTTAACAGCTTTATGGAACAATAAACATGGTAGTAACACTTTACAGTAAGGATCTTTAAATAGCTACCACACATTTACAGTAAGGATCTTTAAATAGCTACACATTTAAGCTAACTTTACTGGACTTAATTTATCTGAAGTTTATTTTAAGAAAAGCGAAGAATACATTACAGTTTGTCCTGGCACTCAGGGCGAGGAACCATCTACCATCTTTCAGAAAGGGAACGAGGAATCATGGCCGTGTTTGAAATATATAGCAGTACCGGTGTGGCCAGAAGAGGGCGCCACATGCCTGTTTCTAACGTGAGGTTGCTTCAAATCCTCTTGATAAGACAAATAGATTACTAATATCATCAATATCAATACATCATAGCACGTTTTTGTGCTCATTCACTAGTTTTTACATGATTAAGTAGAATCCTGTTGAGTAAGTATGCTAAAGGGTTACATTTTGACAATGTGGCCCTTTATGTTTATAGCACCCCAGTAACTCTACTTGCACATTCATCTTCTGCACATCTATCACTCCAGTGTTTAATTGCTACATTGTAATTACTTCGCCACTACGGCCTATTTATTGCCTTACCTGCCTAATCTTACCTCGTTTGCACACACTGTTTATGGATTTTTTCTATTGTGTTATTGTACGTTTGTTTACTCCATGTGTAACTCTGTGTTGTTGTTTGTGTCACACTGCTTTGCTTTATCTTGGCCAGGTTGCAGTTTTAAATGAGAACTTGTTCTCAACTGGTTAAATAAAGGTGAAATAAAAATAAATATATATCTAAGCTGGAGGCAGCTAGAGGTGGCCCTTTATCTAACTTCCTTCATAATCGACACAAAGACATAAAAATGGCATCCACAAAATATCCCTTTAAAAGTACCATTTATATTCCTAAAACATGAGTTGACAATGATACTGTTGCTGATTCCTGTTGCTGATTCCTGTTGCTGATTCCTGTTGCTGATTCCTGTTGCTGATTCCTGTTGCTGATTCCTGTTGCTGATTCCTGTTGTCATGTATTTTTTATTTATTTATTTTTTATTTAACCTTTATTTAACCAGGTAGGTTAGTTGAGAACAAGTTCTCATTTACAACTGCGACCTGGCCAAGATAAAGCAAAGCAGTTCGACACATACAACAACACAGAGTTACACATGGAGTAAAACAAACATACAGTCAATAATACAGTAGAAAAATAAGTATATATACAATGTGAGCAAATGTACGGAAGCAATCTTTCCTCATTCAAAACCATGCTGCCAAGCCTGATTTCAGGCATTAACGACACACATACAGAGATGCTCGCTCTTAATTAGATTTTGTTGTTGAGATTTTTCCTGCATGCAAACTTGTAGTGTATTCAAGGTTTAAAAAGGCTTCTAACGTTTGTAATTTCCCCTTTAACATTTCAGACTTGTATATACTGTATAAATAAATACAATATAAATATATAATATTTATATGTAATACGTATAATATAGATAATATAAACATATCCAACCGGCTTCACAACAGCAGACCACGTGTAACCACGCCAGCCCAGGACCTCCACGTCCAGGTTCTTCACCTGCGGGATCGCCTGAGACCAGCCACCCAGACAGCTGATAAAATTGTGTGTTTGCACAACCAAAGAATTTCTGCACAAACTGTCAGAAACCTTCTCAACCCACCAGATACAATCCTAAATCCGTAAACATGGGCACCATCATAGATATTATCCTGACCAGCTTGCCCTCCAAATACACCTCTGCTGTTTTCAATCAGGATGTCAGCGATCACTGCCTCATTGCCTGCATCCACTATGGGTCCGCGGTCAAACGACCACCCCTCATCACTGTCAGACTTTCCCTAAAACACTTCTGCGAGCAGGCCTTTCTAATCGACCTGGCCCGGGTCAGTCAAGGATGCCTGGTCGTTCTTTAAAGGTAATTTTCCCACCATCTTAAATAAGCATAAATAAGCATGCCCTTTTCAAAAAAAAATAGAACTTAGAACAGATATAGAACAGATATAGCCCTTGACCAACACAACAACATCGAATCGTCCCCACGATGTGCAACTGTTCAGGGAAGTCAGGAACCAATACACGCACTCAGTCAGGAAAGCAAAGGCTATCATTTTCAAACAGAAATTTGCATCCTGTAGCTCTAACTCAAAAAAAGCTTTTGGACACTGTAAAGTCCATGGAGAACAATAGCACCTCCTCCCAGCTGCCCACTTATAAGTTCATGATAATCGAAAATGTCAATAAGCATTTCTCTACGGCTGGCCGTGCTTTCCTCCTGGCTACCCCAACCCCGGCCAACAGCTCCCCCCCAGCTACTTGCCTGAGCCTCCCCCGCTTCTCCTTCACCCAAATCCAGATAGAAGATGTTCTGAAAGAGCTGCAAAACCTGGACCAGTACAAATCAGCTGGGCTAGACAATCTGCACCATCTCTTTCTAAAACTATCTGCCACCATTGTTGCAACCCCTAACCCCTTTGATCACTTAAGATTGGAAAGCTGCTGCGGTCATCCCCTTCTTCAAAGGGGGTGATACTCTAGGCCCAAACTGTTATATACCTGTATCCATCCTGCCCTGCCTTTCTAAAGTCTTCGAAAGCCAAACAGATCACAGACCATTTCGAATCCCACCATACCTCCGCTGTGCAATCTGGTTTCAGAGCTGGTCTCTGAATGAGTGGACACTGCAGGGTCCTAGAGGTTTTTCATACGCTCGACCGAGAGTGGCGCCTTTCTTGTTTTCCTTTTATATTGACAAAGCTTTTGTCCGGTTGAAATATTATTGATTATTATGACTAAAAACAACTTGAGGATTGATTATAAACATCGTTTGACATGTTTCTGCGAACTTTACTGATACTTTTCAGATTTTCCGTCTGCCTGTTGTGACTGCCTTTGAGCCTGTGGATTACTGAACAAAACGTGCAAACAAAACGGAGGTTTTTGGATATAAAGAGGGACTTTAACAAAATAAACATTAATTGAGTAAATGGGAGTCTTGGGAGTGCAACCATATGAAGATCATCAAAGGTAAGTGATTAATTGTATCGCTATTTCTGCCTTTGTACCTCCTCTAATTGGCTGGTTACTGTTTGTAATGATTTATCTGCTGTGCACTGTTCTCAGATAATCGCATGGTGTGCTTTCGCCATAAAGCCTTTTTGAAATCTGACACATCGGTTGGATTAACAAGAAGTTAATCTTTAAGCCGATGTATAACACTTGTGGATGTTTTATGAATTTCTATAATGAGTATTGCTGTTTTTGAATTTGGCGCTCCACAATTTCACTGGATGTTGGCCAGGTGGGACGCTAGCGTCCCACAGACCCTAGAGAAGTTAACTAACCTCCGAACGAGCTTCAATGCCATACAACACTCCTTCTGTGGCCTCCAACTGCTATTAAACGCTAGTAAAACCAAATGCATGCTTTTCAACCGTTCGTTGCCCGCACCTGCCCGCCCGACTAGCATCACTACTCTGGACAGCTCTGACCTAGAATATGTGGACAACTACAAATATGTAGGTGTCTGGCTAGACTGTAAGCTCTCGTTCCAGACTCATATCAAACATCTCCAATCCAAAATCAAATCTGGTATCGGCTTTCTATTTTGCAACGAAGCCTCCTTCACTCACGCCGCCAAACTTACCCTAGTAAAACGGACTATCCTACCAATCCTTGACTTCGGCGATGTCATCAACAAAATAGCTTCCAATACTCTACTCAGCAAACTCGATGCAGTCTATCACAGTGCCATCCATTTTGTTACCAAAGCCCCTTAAACCACCCACCACTGCGACCTGTATGGCCCTCGCTACATATTCATCGCCAGACCCACTGGCTCCAGGTCATCTATAAGTCTATGCTAGGTAAAGCTCTGCCTTATCTCAGTTCGCTGGTCACGATAACAACACCCACGCGTAGCACGCGCTCCAGCAGGTATATCTCACTGGTCATCCCTAAAGCCAACACCTCTTTGGCCGCCTTTCCTTCCAGTTCTCTGTTGCCAGTGACTGGAACGAATTGCAAAAATCGCTGAAGCTGGAGACTTACAATTCCCTCACTAACTTTAAACATCAGCTATCTGAGCAGCTAACCGATCGCTGCAGCTGTACATAGTCCATCTGTAAATAGCCCACCTAATCTACCTACCTCATCCCCATATTGTTTTTATTTACTTTTCTGCTCTTTTGCACACCAGTATCACTACTTGCACATCATCATCTGCTCATTTATCACTCCAGTGTTAATCTGTTAAATTGTAATGACTTCGCTATTATGGCCTATTTATTGCCTTACCTCCTCACTCCATTTGCACACACTGAATATAGACTTTCTTTTTTTCTATTGTGTTGGTATGGCAACCGCTCAGCTTCCGACCATTGCCACCCCGACTATTTTCATTAGCTGGCTATCTGGATATGACGCTAGACAGTTAGCCAACACAAAGCTACCCTTAGTTACTGTATGTCAGAGAATGGTGCATTATTGGTAATTCCTGAGATGCCTGGAATAATGGATAATGTTGAAAGTCTTCTGTACTTCTGTATATGTAAAGTGCAATATTGGGATGTAAACTCACAATGTAACATGTTCTAACTCTATATCTGACATAGTACAGGTGTCCTCTTTATTTCAAGCCAATAATCATGTGTGTGAGGTGTACACTTTGTTTCAAAGTAGATTGGTTTGAGACAACCCAGAAACAGTCTGCGTGACTGATTTAGCCCACTGCTATATGTTTAGGCTTAAAATGATAGGACCATACTGTACCTAGTGTGCTGATCACACCCCTATTTCAGCCTACTTGTTGGAGACCTGAATCAAATTTCAATGTAATGGACGCAGCTGGCTGATGAATGTCGTCTGTTATGTGTGAGCTCTTTGTAATAATGAAAAGGGGGTTTAGGCCTCTGATTCTCACAATGGGCAGTACTACTACTATGTGCTCCATTCACTGCTATGTCAGTGGGGAGCCCAGCAGGGCTACAGCTCAAGCAGGTAACATATAGATGTAGGATCTTAATTTGATCACTCTTTTGTTGGTGAGAAAAGGCAAACTTGTAGTGTATTTAAGCAATAAGGCCCGAGGGGGTGTGGTATATGGCCAATATACCACGGCTAAGGGCTGTTCTTATTACGCAAAGCGGAGTTCCTGGATACAGCCCTTAGCCCTGCTATATTGGCCATGTACCACAAACCCCTGAGGTGCCTTATTGCTATCATAAACTGGTTAACAACATAATTAGAGCAGCAAAAAGAAAGGTTTTGTCATACCCGTGGTATACGATCTGATATACCACATATTTCAGCCAATCAGCATTCAGGGCTTTAACCACCCAGTTTATAATTTAGTTTTAAACAGGCGTCTAAAGTTTGTAATTTTCACTTTGCCATTTCAGACTTGAATTTGCCCTAACGAAAAATGTATCAACCTCAGCAAAATGTCCATTCATAATAATCCACGTAATAATTCACATTTCCTGTTGCTGCAGGATTATTTTCCTGCTGTAGCAAACTGGCTCAAATTAAGATGCTACATCTGTAGTCTTGACACCTACAAACAACTCTATTCACCAGAGGTTCAGATACCTTATTATATGGTATAATGTCCTCTAAGGGTTAAAAGATGTACTTCTCAGTTTCATTGATTTGATTGTGGTATTATGTTATGATCACCAGTTTGTTAACCAGAGTTGAGTGTAATGATATTATTGTGTATTTTTGTATTTAGTATGGATCCCCATTAGCTGCTGCCAATGTATGTTGTATTGCACTTAAGGATGCTTTATGCACAGTTGTAGGAAACAGTCACATAATTACATTTTTGTATTGTTGCTTTATTAAGATGACATGACAAGATACATTTCTTAGGGGCGGCAGGTAGCCTAGCGGTTAGAGTGTAGAGGTGGCAGGTAGCCTAGTGGTTAGAGTGTAGAGGTGGCAGGTAGCCTAGTGGTTAGAGTGTTGAGGTGGCAGGTAGCCTAGCGTTTAGAGCGTTGGACTAGTAACTAAAGGTGACAAGATCGAATCCCAGAGCTGACAAGGTAAAAATCTGTTATTATGCACCTGAACAAGGCAGTTAGCCCACTGTTCCTAGGCCATCAACAAAAAAAAATGTTCTTAACTGACTTGCCTAGTTAAGTAAAATTATTGTGGTTACAAAGCTATTTTATAACTATGGATAATATTAACAAGTGATTAGAAAACAATGAATTTATGTACAACCGGGATGGGCAACTCCAGTCCTCGGCGGGGCCTGATTGGTGTCACTCTTTCCCCCCATCCGTAGCTAACACACCTGATGAAACTACTTGCATTCTAAACCGAAGATCATGATTAGTTGAATATTGGAGTCAGGTTTGTTAGCTGAGACTGGGGCAAAAGTGTGACACCAATTAGGCCCTTGAGGACTGGAGTTGCCCATCCCTCGTGTACAACCTTTCAGTTTCTAGGTTTAGACATCTAGCTATGTTGAATGTATCTCAATGACCAGTTTATACCTTGTTGGTGCCCTGGAGGTTTGCAACCATGCTGCTAATTGTACATGTATAAGAACAGTCAATAAAATGAACTTAGCTTGCATAGAAGGTAGCTTATTGACCAGAGAGACCAGAACAAAGCACAAGAAGGCTAGGAGCCCTATGTAGGGGAAAGGAGGTGAGACTGTTAACCAAAGCACACAGATCGAGACCTGTATGAGAGTGAACGCCAGAACGCTGAGTCTCTGCTGTGGAGGACCAAACCATTTCATGACTTTACTGGCTGGAAGTGTAGCCCTGAAGGCCATCAGCACCACTATTGTTTTCCCCAGAACACAAGAGATGCAGAGGACGAAGGTGATCCCAAACGCTGTGTGACGCAGCATACAGGACCACTCAGAGGGCCGGCCAATGGCGGTGAGAGGTGAGAGAGAACACAGAGTCTGTGTGATGAGCAGCAGGAAGCTCAGCTTTCTGGTGTCTCTGTGAGATCTACTGGTGTAGATCATAAGCCAGAACAGAGCCGTCAGCAGAAGTCCTTCTTCCACCCAGCCATAAGAGACACACCGATGGCTGCTCTGCAGGATATGTGGGATATAGTTACTAGCATCTGGTAAAGAAACACAGTATTTAGAACAATGCGAGGATTTTACACTGTCAATAAGCAAAACATCAAAAAGGCGACATTGTAGCCTGCATAGATCATTGGTTATCTTTAATATGATTTGTGGCATTTAGGGTAATATTACACTGACTTAAAATGCTGCACAATTCATTTTATACCCTGGCTTTTGGGTCCTGATATAAAAAAATAATAATTTCAGCGTGATTTTCACACTAAATGTTAGGTTGAATCAAATGCTTGATCAGACATTTTATTCAAACAGATTATTTATATACAATTTGCGGTTCATGATTTGTTACAAAAACACAACCATTATTATAGAGGAGGAAGAGGAAGTCAACATTATATCAGTCACAATTCACAAGTGGATTTTTTCCTCACCATTTTTCTGACCATGTTCTCTGTCTGTCGTCACTTTTAGGTTGAAACAACGTGCTACTCCTGTGTTAGCATCACTCCATCTGCCCAGCGGAGATATATTTATGCACGCCGCCTTTGGTAGCTGTCAGTGGAATACTACAGTAGTTACTACACCATAGACCCACAATGCACTTAGACAAATAATCTATTTATATGGGGAGGAAGGTAGCCTAGTGGTTAGAACGTTGGACTTGTAACCAAAAGGTTGCTAGATTGAATCCCAGAGCTGACAAGGTACAAATCTGTTGTTCTGCCCCTGAACAAGACAGTTAACCCACTGTTCCCCTGAACAAGGCAGTTAACCCACTGTTCCCCTGAACAAGGCAGTTAACCCACTGTTCCCCTGAACAAGGCAGTTAACCCACTGTTCCCCTGAACAAGGCAGTTAACCCACTGTTCCCCTGAACAAGGCAGTTAACCCACTGTTCCCCTGAACAAGGCAGTTAACCCACTGTTCCCCGGTAGGCCGTCATTGAAAATAAGAATTTGTTCTTAACTGACTTGGGAATCTGCCACTTTTAATTTTCCCCTCATTGCATCAGCCTTCATAAATAGTACAATGATCACAAAAATACAAGTAAACAAGTACCTGGTTTGGTGTCAATACAGCATATTTTATACAGTCAGACTCAGTATGACTGTCGCTGCATTCCTTTCTCATGTCAGCTGCCGTTGTCAATGCACACATGACCCTATGGACCTGGAACCATGCCCGGCCCTCAGGTAGAGGGGAGCACAGCCACTGCTGAGCAGCCAGGCTCCAGTCACAGATAAAGGTACTCTGTGATCCATCCCAGGGTATCAGATTTAGTAAGAACTCAGTCAGGCCGGGGAGAACAAACCCCTTCACCTCATGTAAGGGAGCCTGACCCTCAGCTTTACCCTCCGGTATGCATGTCCCACAGACAACATCCACTCTGCTCCAGCATGTCAGGGGCAGCATCGGGGCTAGGTTCTGGGCACAGTGACTGGACTCTGCTCTGAGGAGAATGGCTCTGGGGTTAACATCTCTGTCTCTCAGACATGCACAAGTACATATGTGGATCATCTATGCACAAGGACAGAAAGGAGAACAACACACGTTTTTAGTTGACATGTCATTATTGAACACACTTACTTGACTAATGTCGGAATCAACAAGATTTTATTACATTTTAAAACGTGCATTACTCAACAAATCATTCTGTAGGAGGTAGGGATGCACAATATGTACTGCTGGGTATCACACTCCCTGTCAGTCTCACCTGTAGCCAGTGTGAGGAGCTGCCGAGACCAGAGGAGGAGTGTCCCACCAGCGCCAGCACCCTGCTGCGGCCGCAGCTCCGCAGTCCTGTCGGCTCTCTCTGCTCCCCTCCTTTCAAAGGTTCCAGAACGGCTCGCAGCAGGTTGTCCCTCCCACAGATGGAATAGACGTTGTAGCCCAGAGTCACAGCCGGTACAAGTTCAGAGTTTCTGTTGATCTCCTCTCTGGGGAATAGCACCATCCAGTCCTCTTGAATTGTGCTGGAGAATAAAACAGCACAATATATTTTCACATGGCTGTACATCAACCCCCTTCAAAATCTTTTGAACAATTTGGAAGACAGTAAGATCCTCCTCCAAAAAACCTACATTTAGCAAATCAATATGAATGTCTGGTGCTACATCTGTTCATTTAATACAGCTGTAACCTGCGTACAACAATTCAAGATGAGTGCAGTTTATTTGTGTACATTTAGTCCTCAACGACAGAGAGCGAGAGAGAGAGATATCTGGAGTGACTTCGGGAGAAACTAGTACATTGCTCCGGCATCCTGTGGAGTTTCCCATCAGGTTGTTTAATTGCCTTTTTAGATGTCCCATGATATGTCATTTAGAGTCCAATCATTTGATCTCAGTTTCCCACAGAGACAATTAAAACAATTACAAAATCAGTGCTGATTAAACAACCAGGAGTGACATTTAAATCCAGGTTCTCCATATCTTACAATATAATGTTATAATAAGAAGTTATGTGTGTATTACGGACAAAAATACATTATATTTAGGAATCGTCGCTACATTTATTTAATGTTCCTAGAGAGAGAAATTGTTAGTGCTGAAAAGAGATGGTCAGATTTGCAAAATAAAATGACATTAGTAAAAAATATTTTTTTCTCCCAATAATTACAATTCCATTTGTATACTCACCGTTCATCTTTCAGAAACAGATTCATTCTACAGTGAGTGAGAGCGTCTCCAGCGGAGTTGTTTAAAGTGGAACCTCTTGTCTCCCCATCCTCTCTAGTGTGTGGTAGCTCAGTGCTCGGGTCCAGAGTCAGACAGAGTCTTCTGCAGTAGGGAGTCACTGCCCCGGTGAACAGAGCTAACAAGACAAGTGTGACTGGTCTCATCTCAGAGCCTCGCCTTGGCACAGTCACCATCCTGGAGAGTCTCTGTGTTTTATAGCCTCCTGTCTCCTACCCAGCTGTAAGGGGCTATTCAATTGGGGACAGACTGACAAGCAAACACAATTATTGCGTAAGGCATCCAGAACTTAGGAGAGCAAACAACATGACATCTGATTCCTTGGTCAACCAATGGTAATTTCCGTTTATTTACCACAGTAATTGTTTATCTCTTTCAAGAGAAGTTTTCCCATTCCCACTCTCACTATGTGTCCTAATATAACAGCCCTTTCCATTCTAGTGTACACAGTACGATGAATTATCTAAGTAATTTGTTATTAGATTACATTTAATTTATTTCAACATCTATCTGAAATGGGTTACACTGGTTTCCAGGTACAGATAGATATCATTCACAAAGCGTGTCAGCTGCAAAAATAGACCTTGATTCTATCTGCCATATTATGACATCTATCTGCCATATTATGACATCTATCTGCCATATTATGACATCTATCTGCCATATTATGAAATATATCTGCCAAATTATGACATCTATCTGCCACATTATGAAATCTATCTGCCAAATTATGACATCTATCTGACATATTATGACATCTATCTACCACATTATGACATCTATCTGCCAAATTATGACATATATCTGCCATATTATGACATCTATCTAGCTACCATATTATGACATCTATCTAGCTACCATATTATGACATCTATCTGCCATATTATGACATCTATCTACCACATTATGACATCTATCTGCCATATTATGATATCTATCTGCCATATTATGACATCTATCTAGCTACCATATTATGACATCTATCTAGCTACTATATTATGACATCTATCTGCCATATTATGACATCTATCTGCCATATTATGACATCTATCTAGCTACCATATTATGACATCTATCTATCTACCACATTATGACATCTATCTGCCAAATAATGACATCTATCTGCCAAATTATGACATCTATCTGCCATATCATGACATCTATCTACCACATTATGACATATATCTGCCAAATTATGACATATATCTGCCATATTATGACATCTATCTACCACATTATGACATCTATCTGCCATATTGTGACATCTATCGATCATATTATGACATATATCTGCCATATTATGACATCTATCTAGCTACCATATTATGACATCTATCTAGCTACCATATTATGACATCTATCTGCCATATTATGACATCTATCTACCACATTATGACATCTATCTGCCATATTATGATATCTATCTGCCAAATTATGACATCTATCTAGCTACCATATTATGACATCTATCTAGCTACTATATTATGACATCTATCTGCCATATTATGACATCTATCTGCCATATTATGACATCTATCTACCGTATTATGACATCTATCTACCACATTATGACATCTATCTGCAATATTATGATATCTATCTGCCATGTTATGACATCTATCTAGCTACCATATTATGACATCTATCTAGCTACCATATTATGACATCTATCTACCACATTATGACATCTATCTGCCATATTATGACATCTATCTGCCACATTATGACATCTATCTACCGTATTATGACATCTATCTGCCATATTATGACATCTATCTGCCACATTATGACATCTATCTGCTGTATTATGAAATATATCTGCCAAATTATGACATCTATCTGCCATATTATGAAATCTATCTGCCATATTATGAAATCTATCTGCCAAATTATGACATCTATCTAGCTACCATATTATGACATCTATCTATCTACCACATTATGACATCTATCTGCCATATTATGACATCTCTCTGCCGTATTATAACATCTGTCTGCCATATTATGACATCTATCTACCGTCTGATTACATGCGCGTTACAAGTAGTGTATAAAAGGCATCTTGTGATCAGCATAGCTTGCTTCCTCTTTGTTATCTATGTTCTGTCTGGGGGAATCTGGTGTTGGAGTTCTTAGTTCCGGTGTGGGGGTTCTCTGTGGTGCAGGAGGTGGAGGGCCTAGGCGCCAGGTCTTGAGGCCTTAACTAAGATGACACTAATATGCCTGTGGTAGGAGTTAGCCTGGCTCGGTGAAACATCCTCCAGAGTGTGACATCACGCTGGCACCCTCCTTCAGCAGAGGAAGGGGTACTGCTGGGAATCAGTATACTGTAGAGACTGTTGCTGTCTTCTGGAGGCAACTCGTCATAATGATGATGACACATCAGTTGTCTGTTATGCCCGGTGAATGGCTGGACATTTAAATGCTCTTGATACTAATGCTTGTTATACAGAGGTCTGAATACTTAATTGAAACTATAACAAAATGACATCCTCACCTCTGTTTCGGTAAAAAACAGCTAAGGTAAGGACCTGGAGAATTGTAACCACTCTCAAATTCATGGACAGAGCTATGGATGCAAGGACTGACCATCCACGATATCAACATTATACACTGCTCAAAAAAAATTAAGGGAACACTTAAACAACACAATGTAACTCCAAGTCAATCACACTTCTGTGAAATCAAACTGTCCACTTAGGAAGCAACACTGATTGACAATACATTTCACATGCTGTTGTGCAAATGGAATAGACAACAGATGAAAATTATAGGCAATTAGCAAGACACCCCCAATATAGGAGTGGTTCTGCAGGTGGTGACCACAGACCACTCCTCAGTTCCTATGCTTCCTGGCTGATGTTTTGGTCACTTTTGAATGATGGCGGTGCTTTCACTCTAGTGGTAGCATGAGACGGAGTCTACAACCCACACCAGTGGCTCAGGTAGTGCAGCTCATCCAGGATGGAACATCAATGCGAGCTGTGGCAAGAATGTTTGCTGTGTCTGTCAGCGTAGTGTCCAGAGCATGGAGGCGCTACCAGGAGACAGGACAGTACATCAGGAGACGTGGAGGAGGCAGTAGGAGGGCAACAACCCAGCAGCAGGACCGCTACCTCCACCTTTGTGCAAGGAGGAGCAGGAGGAGCACTGCCAGAGCCCTGCAAAATGACCTCCAGCAGGCCACAAATGTTCATGTGTCTGCTCAAACGGTCAGAAACAGACTCCATGAGGGTGGTATGAGGGCCCGACGTCTACAGGTGGGGGTTGTGCTTACAGCCCAACACCGTGCAGGACGTTTGGCATTTGCCAGAGAACACCAAGATTGGCAAATTCGCCACTGGCACCCTGTGCTCTTCACAGATGAAAGCAGGTTCACACTGAGCCATGTGACAGACGTGACAGAGTCTGGAGATGCCGTGGAGATCGTTCTGCTGCCTGCAACATCCTCCTGCATGACCGGTTTGGCAGTGGGTCAGTCATGGTGTGGGGTGGCATTTCTTTGGGGGGCCGCACAGCCCTCCATGTGCTCGCCAGAGGTAGCCTGACTGCCATTAGGTACCGAGATTAGATTCTCAGACCCCTTGTGAGACCATATGCAGTGCGGTTGGCCCTGGGTTCCTCCTAATGCAAGACAATGCTAGACCTCATGTGGCTGGAGTGTGTCAGCAGTTCCTGCAAGAGGAAGGCATTGATGCTATGGACTGGCCCGCCCGTTCCCCAGACCTGAATCCAATTGAGCACATCTGGGACATCATGTCTCGCTCCATCCACCACAGACTGTCCAGGAGTTGGCGGATGCTTTAGTCCAGGTCTGGGAGGAGATCCCTCAGGAGACCATCCGCCACCTCATCAGGAGCATGCCCAGGCGTTGTAGGGAGGTCATACATGCACGTGGAGGCCACACACACTACTGAGCCTCATTTTGACTTGTTTTAAGGACATTACATCAAAGTTGGATCAGCCTGTAGTGTGGTTTTCCACTTTAATTTTGAGTGTGACTCCAAATCCAGACCTCCATGGGTTGATAAATTCGATTTCCATTGATCATTTTTGTGTGATTTTGTTGTCAGCACATTCAACTGTGTAAAGAAAAAAGTTTTTAATAAGAATATTTAATTCATTCAGATCTAGGATGTGTTACGTTAGTGTTCCCTTTATTTTTTGGAGCAGTGTATTATTTAACCATGCTATGATGCTATACAGTGTTTGTTTAACATTTACTTTGTTTACAAAAATTGGAATAAAACAAGCTCATATTTTGGGTTCTGATGGAGTACGACAGTTGAACTAAGCCCATGAGGAATTTATAAGTTATATTCCTCAAGAATCAATGGCTTAAACACTGTATATTATTTATTTATTTTACATTTTAAGTCGAAAAAAGGGATGTTGCAATTAAAGATTTTAGCTTTAATCTAATTAAGTTAATTTAAGGACGTTTCATATGTTTTATTGGGAATTCGAAATATAGATTTTTTGGATTTGTTTCAAAATATATCTAATGAATAACTATCTTTGTAAGTAATTGATTATGGATAAGTTTCTTTCACATTTGATGAATATGCGAGATATGCATTAGAAGTGTATTTTTGTTATTGGACACAGAGAGAATATTTCAAATTCAGCCAAGGCTATGCATGTCTGTAGACTTTAAAGATGTCAATGAATGAGATGTAGTTATACTTCAAACTTAAACCCTTCAGCATTGTCGGTATGTAGTACTGTACATCTTTCCTCAGGTGCACTGGGCTGCTGTTGTATGCGTTATACTATTGGATGTGTATTGAAAGGTGTTTGGTTTTTAAGCATTATGTTATGGCAGATGGGTTACGGTTTGAATTCTAATAAAACAGCAAACATACAGTAACCAGACAATTGTACATTTTAAATCAACAATAAATGATTATAATACATTGATATTTTACATTGAATTGTTTTTGCTTAAAAGATGACCTAAAAGTTAGTCATGTATATCATTGGTCTTCTACCCCATGAGAATGTTTTTTTTGTTTGTGTTTTCCTCTGTTTTTTTAGAAGAAATGTAGAAAATAGCATTCCATAACTAGAGGCTAGAATAGCAAAGATCTGTTGTGGAAATTCTACACAGGACACTCAACGTCAATCTTTAATGAATCATCCTTTATTATTAGTGCTCTGGAGAGATTTCAACAAACTCAATGCACCAAGTACACATGTTGATCAGGAGCTCTACCGGGGCAGTCCCGTTAGTTCTCTTGTAGACTTCAGACAAGTTATATTTGCTTGATTTAGCTGATTCATAATTAATTCATCATTAGCGTTTGCTTCATTCATGTGACCGACCAATACTGGTTCATGCATGTGACAGAGTAATACCTCACGAGGCTTCTTCTCTCTAAGCTGAAACTGAGATATTTCTCATTCCCAAAAACAAGGGTCTGTGCATTCTGAAAGTGAGGATCGTTCAATAAGTCACTTTCATGAACACAGAAATTGGTTATTCCCAGGAGAGCTGACGTAAGCTGAATACAGTATGAGCATGCTGAAGATGATGCATTTGGCCTCATTAAAGTTATGAGGAAGATTTTAAGACAGAAAAGCCAGCACAAAGCACAAGAGAGACAGGAGTCCTATATAGCCCAACACAGCCCAGAAACCAATAGCTGAACCCACATCACACTCTAGAATGATCTTTTCCTGATATGTTTTCATATTCTTGTAGGGGAAAGGAGGGGAGACTGTTAACCAAAGAGCACAGATCAGGACCTATATGAGAGTGAAAGCCAGAACACTGAGTCTCTGCTGTGGAGGACCAAACCATTTCATGACATTACTGCCTGGAAGTGTAGCCCTGAAGGCCGTCAACACCACTATTGTTTTTCCCAGAACACAAGAGATGCAGAGGGCGAATGTGATCCAAAACGCTGTGTGACACAGCATACAGGACCACTCAGAGGGCCGGCCAATGAAAGTAAGAGAACACAGAAAACACAGAGCCAAGGAGAAGAGCAGCAGGAAGCTCAGCTCAGAGTTGTTGGCCCTGGCGATGGGGGTCTCTCTGAATTGGAATAAAATTGTTGCTATCATAATAGTTAAACAAACCAATCAAATATACCAAAAAACAAAATGGCCCTCATGACCTCAGAGTAGAACAGGAATTCAATCTATCCCCTCTCCCATTGGATCAGTACTGGACTGGGCACTTCATGCACTCGGCTGAATCTGTTTGGAGAAAAAGTCCACAAAAAAACACAACGTTAATGATTCAGGAAAACAAACAGACTCACATAAGTGTCCAAGGAGAGTGTGTGTATTCATGTTCACTCATGTGCATATCAATCATCAATGCTTGTTCACTGTAGAGTGTGTGTTACTTGACTTGTCTCGATACTTTACATACCAACAGGGGCTGAGTGGCTGAGGTTCAGTGTAATTGTTGTGTTATTAAATATCATGCAGAATAGCATACTGACTCCCCAGCCAGAGATATGAGACAATATGACAATGTACGGTCTCACTACGTCCTCCCCAGATAATGCTAGAAACCACTTCCATGGTCCCGATGTAGCACTATGTAAGTGTATAAGTTCATATCTGTCTGGGGAATCTCCATTGCTGTAAAAAAAAAAAAAAAGCCTCTCTTCCCATTGTGAAATTTACAGTATGTAGGTAGTGCAAATGCTAAAGAGGAAAAGTTTTAAAAAATTACGTAACTTTTGCATTCATTGTTCTGTTACTGAATTATCAGACTACAGTGAAATAATTTATTTTACTTTAAATTATTTGCAATAGACAAAGGTCACATTTATAGAGTGGTGTATAGGAAATAAACCTCAGATATACAGTAGATTAAAAGATCACTCTTCATATTGAAAACAATAAAACTCAGAATTTTCTAGTCACGTGAAACAGGATACTCACTTCCTCCGATAGTAGATCTGGTAAACTCTGGAAGTCGGGTATCCTGCTGTCGTACTCCGTCTGGAAGGTGACGATGCCTCCGATGACGAGTTCCCCGTCCTTGGCCATGTCTGGCAGCTCTGCCCTGCCCTGCAGCCTGCACACAGGCTCTCCCTCCCCCATCACCACCAGCAGCACCAACAGGACCAGCTCCAGCAGTGGAACGGCTAATGGCTCCGTGGTGTAGTCTAGAGCTAGGGATAGATCTGTAGTGCAGTCTAGAGCTAGGGATGGCTCCGTAGTGCAGTCTGGAGCTAGGGCTGGCTCCGTAGTGCAGTCTGGATCTAGGGCTGGCTCCGTAGTGCAGTCTGGAGCTAGGGCTGGCTCCGTAGTGCAGTCTGGAGCTAGGGCTGGCTCCGTAGTGCAGTCTGGATCTAGGGATGGCTCCGTAGTGCAGTCTGGAGCTAGGGCTGGCTCCGTAGTGCAGTCTGGAGCTAGGGCTGGCTCCGTAGTGCAGTCTACAGATAGGGCTGGCGCCGTAGTGCAGTCTGTAGCTAGGGCTGGCTCCGTGGCTCTTACTCCTCACAGCTCCTCTTTTTATACTCTCTGAACCCTGCGTCTGTCTCAGAGCCTTACCACAGAGGCCCTGTCTGTCGGTGCTCCCGCCCCTTACTCCTGCCCCCGTCCACATCCTGCCCACACACCCCTCAACCTGGCATGTAGGAGGTGTGACACGTCTCTGAGGTATCGAGAGACTGACATAGGGGTGTTAAGAGAGCATCAGAGAGCCAGCCGGTGCCGGGCTACCCAAGTCCTCACAGTGAGGACGCATGCGCCCTGCATGATTTAGGATGTAGATCTCTCTAACTACTGTACCATAGGTAGTACTGTAGTGTCGACAGTCTAATGGAACACTGGACAGATGTGGCACATACATATCCGGGCACGTTGCTGCTATCTGATGTGCTCCAAAGCTCTGTTACAGCCGTTCAAATTCACAGATATAAAAATGTGTGGCGGCTGCAGTCTGTGAGATGTACAGAAAATAAATCAGGGGGTTTATGCAATCGACCTTTACTTGCCGAAACCATTTGCAAAATGAACAAACAAAAAAACAACAACATGAAACTGGACTCATTGAGGGTATAAATGTGTACCCATAACTAGATCTCCTTTCTTCACCAGCTGGGGTTGTTGAGGTTTTCAGTCTGCAAAGGTCAACTGTCCTTTTAGAAGAGCTTCATCAGCCACCAGGAGAGGATGAGGCACCACCATGGACTCTCAACCAGGAGAGGATGAGGCACCACCACGGACTCTCAACCAGGAGAGGATGAGGCACCACCATGGACTCTCAACCAGGAGAGGATGAGGCACCTCCATGGACTCTCAACCAGGGGAGGATGAGGCACCACCATGGACTCTCAACCAGGACAGGACGAGGCACCACCGTGGACTCTCAACCAGGAGAGGATGAGGGACCACCATGGACTCTCAACCAGCAGAGGATGAGGCACCACCACGGACTCTCAACCAGGAGAGGATGAGGCACCTCCATGGACTCTCAACCAGGAGAGGATGAGGCACCACCATGGACTCTCAACCAGGAGAGGATGAGGCACCTCCATGGACTCTCAACCAGGGGAGGATGAGGCACCACCATGGACTCTCAACCAGGACAGGACGAGGCACCACCGTGGACTCTCAACCAGGAGAGGATGAGGGACCACCATGGACTCTCAACCAGGAGAGGATGAGGGACCACCATGGACTCTCAACCAGGAGAGGATGAGGCACCACCATGGACTCTCAACCAGGAGAGGATGAGGGACCACCATGGACTCTCAACCAGGAGAGGATGAGGTGCCACCATGGACTCTCAACCAGGACAGGACGAGGCACCACCGTGGACTCTCAACCAGGAGAGGATGAGGCACCACCATGGACTCTCAACCAGGAGAGGATGAGGCACCACCATGGACTCTCAACCAGGAGAGGATGAGGCACCACCATGGACTCTCAACCAGGAGAGGATGAGGCACCACCATGGACTCTCAACCAGGAGAGGATGAGGCACCACCATTGACTCTCAACCAGGAGAGGATGAGGCACCACCATGGACTCTCACTGACACCTGTCCAGCCCCAGTTATCCAGCAGGTCCCTTTGTATTACAATGGTTGGGATAAAGTGACAGGCTGATATCTGGGTACATGGTTCATTTGATAATACAGTGTATTTTTTGTAGTATAATTGCTAAAGAGCAGGTTTAAAGAGATTCAGTCAAATAGATTACCCTGCCCTGGTTTAGGCCTCTTCGTATGTAAGGAGAGGGCAGCATTTTCTTGTGTTTATCTACAAAGCACTCATGCAAAAACAAAACGTCCTATGTATCTGTCATCATTAATTCAATTTAGACTTACAAATGAACAAACCTGGTCTCAGGATTCGATTTACACTGGAGGCCCCTTCGGTCTCCACAGAATTGGGTTTTTGCATCATTTATGTGGAACAACTTACAGAGCTCTCTGAAATGAGATGTTCTGATCCCCCCCCCCCCCCCCCCCGTGGTCAGTTCAGAGACATGATCAGAGACCTCTATGTTAATAATACATGTGTCTGCTTTTCTGAATGTGTTTTGTAATGTTGTATATTGTATGTTGTATGTGTTTGATGTATTTATGCAGGACTCATCTGTAAAAGAGAGCCTAGTCTTAGTATGACTTCGCTTTAAAAACATTTAACTAAAAAATACATTTAAAAATACAAAAAATGGATCATAATGTTCTGTTTTTGTTTTCAAAATTGATTGAAGACTATTGTTAACCCTGTAGGCACCTTGCAACTAACCAGAGGTCAGTTACATTACAACGTAATGGATTATCATTACCCCAAATTAATTAGGACTTTTTCATTGCTTTTCATTTTTTTCAAATTCTTGATCCTGTGCAGTTTTAAATCAAATGTAAACACCAAAACATACATTTATATTTACTTTAGAAGAAATAGCGAATCATGCAAAGGTGGTTACAATTTGACAGAATGTGTATATTACAGTATCATGTGTCTTTGGATGGGAAGCTGCTACTGTTGTTGTTGTGTTAAAGGATGAGCTAGGGGCCTTGAGGTGTTTACTCCACCGGGACTGTGCTCTGTGGCATTAGCAGCAGCTCCTCTGTACCTGGAGAGACACATCCCACTGTACGTGTGTGTGTCAAAGGGACTGCTTGTCTGTACCAGATGGTTACCAGTCTGTCTGTCTGTCTGTCTGTATGTCTGTCTGTCTGTCTGTCTGTCTGTCTGTCTGTCTGTCTGTCTGTCTGTCTGTCTGTTTGTTTGTTTGACTGCATGTCTGTCTGTCTGTCTGTCTGTCTGTCTGTCTGTCTGTCTGTCTGTCTGTCTGTCTGTCTGTCTGTCTGTCTGTCTGTCTGTCTGTCTGTCTGCATGTCTGTCTGCCTGTCTGTCTGTCTGTCTGTCTGTCTGTCTGTTTGACTGCATGTCTGTCTGTCTGTCTGTCTGCATGTCTGTCTGTCTGTCTGTCTGTCTGTCTGTCTGTCTGTCTGTCTGTTTGACTGCATGTCTGTCTGTCTGTCTGTCTGTCTGTCTGTCTGTCTGTCTGTCTGTCTGTCTGTCTGTCTGCATGTCTGTCTTTCTGTCTGTTTGTTTGTTTGACTGTCTGTCTGTCTGTCTGTTTGACTGCATGTCTGTCAGTCTGTCTGTCTGTCTGTCTGTCTGTCTGTCTGTCTGTCTGTCTGTCTGTCTGTCTGTCTGTCTGTCTGTCTCTGTTGGACTGCATGTCTGTTCGTGTGACTGTCTGTCTGTCTGTCTGTCTGTCTGTCTGGTTGTTTGACTGCATGTCTGTCTGTCTGTCTGTCTGTCTGTCCGTCCGTCCGTCTGTCTGTCTGTCTGTCTGCCTGTCTGCCCTGTGTTTTCTTGCACACAATAACTTATTGAGACTGCCTGTCTATCTTTGACAATGTCCTAATGTTCATGTTTCAATATCTATTATTTCACAAAAGGTTTTTGTTGATTGTGATTTATTTAAATACACACAACACTGAAAGCACTAAACACTAAACAGTTAGTGATTTATATTATTTTAACAAGGTTCAAACATGCAGCAGTTGTTGTCCTCACAGTTTACTACAGAACATTTGAAAGACAGTATATCAATTAGTAGGCCCCAACATTTTCTAAAATATGTTAATGACGTATATCATTGGATGTTTTCCCCATCATATGTTTCTTGGTGTTTTGCTCTGGCCTCAGCAAAATAATGAAACATTTAGGGGCAAATATGCAGAAAAGTAAACCAAAACTAGAGGCCAGAATAGCAAAGATCTCCACAGCTACAGTGAACTTCCCAGGAGAGCTGACATAAGCTGGGATAAAGGTGATCCAGACTGCACAGAATATGAGCATGCTGAAGGTGATGAATTTGGCCTCATTGAAGTTATCAGGCAGCTTTCGAGCCAGAAAAGCCAGCACAAAGCACAAGAGAGACAGGAGTCCTATATAGCCCAACACAGCCCAGAAACCAATAGCTGAACCCACATCACACTCTAGAATGATCTTTTCCTGATATGTTTTCATATTCTTGTAGGGGAAAGGAGGGGAGACTGTTAGCCAAAGAGCACAGATCAGGACCTGTATGAGAGTGAAAGCCAGAACACTGAGTCTCTGCTGTGGGGGACCAAACCATTTCATGACATTACTGGCTGGAAGTGTAGCCCTGAAGGCCATCAACACCACTATTGTTTTTCCCAGAACACAAGAGATGCAGAGGACGAAGGTGATCCCAAACGCTGTGTGACGCAGCATACAGGACCATTCAGAGGGCCGGCCAATGAAAGTAAGAGAACACAGAAAACACAGAGTCAAGGAGAAGAGCAGCAGGAAGCTCAGCTCAGAGTTGTTGGCCCTGACAATGGGGGTCTCTCTGTAACAGTAGAAAATGAATGATGTCATCACAGTTAGAAACACCCCTAGCAATGAAAACAAGGCCAGCAGTGTCCCCATGATTTCCTCATAAGATAAGAATTCAAATTCTTTCGGGCGGCAGGAATCTCTGTACTTGTTGGACCAGTATTCCAGCTGGCACCTCATACATTCGATGGAATCTGAAGTTAGATTTAAAAAAAAACAACAGTCAGACTCCACTTTTACATTCGTAAAGCAATTACATACTAAGATCGATGTCTGAAATATGACATCATTTAAAATGTTTTTTTTTTTTTTAGGAGTGTGCCTCTGGGACCTGTGTCGATTTCTGAGTGACTGTTTCAGTGAGCCGTAATGCTGTGTGTTTGCTCATCACCTGTAGCGTTGCTGATCTCTCCGTCTGAACATGGCACACAGTCAAAACAGCATACGGGCTTTCCTTTCTGCACAGCCTTACGAGTGCCTGGGGGACAGCTCTCACTGCACACTGACACAGGTATCTTTAGGGGACAGAGAGCAGACACGGTTTAACTGTAAATGTTACATGTTTTACTCCAGCAGGGTTTGTTACAGTTTTCACTGCACACTGACACAGGCACCTGATACACAGAAAACAGCGAAAACAGTGTAATGACAGAATCATGTTTTTAATTTACTTGTGTACACTTAGATCCTAAAATGTATTTTGACCTATAATATGAAGAATACAGATAGTTTTATATTCACTGTAGAATAAATATGTATATAGAGAGAGAGATGTTTGAGTGACTAAGAGCCTCACCATTTTACTACGTCCTCTCCATATGACACTGACGTTATTCATCGTGAACTGGTGGCCTTTTGGCAGTGCGGCATCATAGGTACCGACGGTGACTCCATCCAGGGTGCCTGGGTTAGTGGTTTGTAAGTTAACCAGTTCGTATCTAGCCGGTGAGTCTCCGTTACCGTCGAAAAACACTCTCTCCCCCTCCTCTGTTGTGAAATTCACTGTTTGAAGGTAATACAAAACCTTTTGTGGTTTTTAGGGGGGAAGAAATTACAAAAATAGTTCAGCTACTAAAAAAGTTGAAGAAAAAAAACGTATAATCTCTCACCAGTGTATTTGTTAATGATACGTAACGTGTGACAATGAAAACTAGTGAATTATCTGGTTCCTGCTCACCTGCCAGGGCTGTATGCGTGTGGGTTGAGCACAGCTCCCGTTAGAGAAGGGTCCCCGGCTCTCCTCACATGTCAACAGGTTGTGGAGGGCGTGAGCTACAGCATACACAGACTTATACACGTTATTAGTGAATGTGAACTCGGACACATCTGTGAATGTGTTCTGCACGTCTCTTAAACTCTCAGAGCCGTTGCATGGCTTCCTCTTAGGTTCTGTAGTCATATTGAGTGAGCAGTCGAACACAATCTCCCAGAAATCCCTGAGAAACATGCTGTCGGGGAAGTGAGAAGGGTGGACGTCCTTCAGATGCTCTCCCAGCCCAGGGATGTGAGCCCTGGTCACCGTGAAGCCTATGGCGCCCAGCAGGGCGCTGTGTCCCTCGATGGCAGTGAGAGAAGGGTCTGTGATCCATGCATCGCTGCCGATCCACTGCAGTCCTGTGATATTGTGCCTGTAGAGCTCACTCACCAGAACCTTGATCTCCCTGTGGGTCATGAAGGCCATGATGACCTTTGAACTGGACTGTTTAATAATCTCTACTATCCTGAGAATCTCATGGCGCGGACCTGTCTGCTCAAATGCCTCAGAGTATTCTATACACACTCCCTCCTCCTGTGCAGCTAGCATGAAGGTGGCTAGGCCTCTATTCCCGTAGTCATTATCACTGCTTATTGCCCCCACCCAGCTCCAGCCAAAGTGCTTGACTAGTTGGGCCAAGGCTCTGCTCTGGTAGAAGTCACTGGGGATGGTTCTGAAGAAGGAAGGGAACTCCTTTCTGTTACTCAGACACCCACAGGTGGCGAAGTGGCTGATCTGTTTAAGTGAGGGTCACAAAAGACAGTTTGTGACATCAGTGACAAAATATCACACCACTTCTGAAAACGACAGCACATTGCATCACAGCACTTCTGAATATGACAGCACTTCTGAATATGACAGCACTTCTGAATATCACAACACTTCTGAATATCACAGCACTTCTAAATATGGCAGCACTTCTGAATATCACAGCACTTCTGAATATGACAGCACTTCTGAATATCACAGACTAGATTATACTGTAGATACTTGTGCATTTGATTTAAAAGCTATGTGAAGTAGTAATTTGTTCAAGCTGACATTGCATTTACTAGGCAGTTTATGTTGTTCAATGTGTGTTCATTTTGTATCTTACCACTGGTATTTGAAACCTCCCAACCATCTGTGCCATTCCGATAGTAGGTGTTGATCCAGAATGCCCAAGGATGGCCTGGACTGTGTCCGATTCAGTGCAGTTGTTGTCATGGATTATGCTCTTCTGTCCGTTCACCAGAGCCATTGCAGCTCTCAGTATATCCATAGTGCCACAGTGATTGTAGATTTTGTATCCAAGCTTAATGCCTGGAAGAATTTCATAGTTTCTGTTGATCTCCTCAATTGCAAAGATCATTGTTTGAGCAAACTGGAATTCTCTGAAATTATAACTAAAAAAATGTGTAGTTAGAAATGATTTAATACACTTTAAACTTCAAATAAATAAAAACAACAACGTTTGAAACAAATTAACATGATGAATATACCTACTTTATGCATCTACGAATTTTAGGGATTGTCTGAAATGTGTCTATGACCCCATCTTGTTCGGTGCGGAACGAGAAGATGCCTCCGATGACAAAGTCCCCGTCCTTGGCCATGTCTGGCAGCTCTGCCCTGCTCTGCAACCTGCACACAGGCTCTCCCTCCCCCATCACCACCACCAGCAGCACCGACAGGACCAGCTCCAGCTGTGGCATGGCTCCTGGCTCTGTAGTGCAGTCAGGGCTCTTAGACTCTACAGTTCCCGGCCTCAGTCCATATATAGCCCCTGGCCCCCCCGCCCCTGCAGCAGGGTTAGCTGCTATGGCTCCATCCCTGGTGTGGCTCCTGGAGGAGGAAGGTCTCAGGAGAACAGGGGACACTCAACCAAACAAGGAATCAAAGACACGTTGAGATTCTGTCTTATTGTGATCAGGATGTTGTTTTTGGTACTCTCTCTGAATGTTGGGAAGGTGGCATGGTACTCTGGTTGTTGGGAAGGTGGCATGGTACTCTCTCTGGTCGTTGGGAAGGTGGCATGGTACTCTCTCTGGTTGTTGGGAAGGTGGCATGGTACTCTCTCTGGTTGTTGGGAAGGTGGTATGGTACTCTCTCTGGTTGTTGGGAAGGTGGCATGGTACTATGGTTGTTGGTAAGGTGGCATGGTACTCTGGTTGTTGGGAAGGTGGCATGGTACTCTGGTTGTTGAGAAGGTTAGCATGGTACTCTGGTTGTTGGGAAGGTGGCATGGTACTCTGGTTGTTGAGAAGGTTAGCATGGTACTCTGGTTGGTGGAAAGGTGGCATGGTACTATGGTTGTTGGGAAGGTGGCATGGTACTCTCTGGTTGTTGGGAAGGTGGCATGGTACTATGGTTGTTGGGAAGGTGGCATGGTACTCTCTCTGGTTGTTGGGAAGGTGGCATGGTACTCTCTCTGGTTGTTGGGAAGGTGGCATGGTACTCTCTCTTGTTGTTGGGAAGGTGGCATGGTACTCTCTCTGGTTGTTGGGAAGGTGGCATGGTACTCTCTCTGGTTGTTGGGAAGGTGGTATGGTACTATGGTTGTTGGGAAGGTGGCATGGTACTATGGTTGTTGGGAAGTTGGGAAGATGGCATGGCAATCTTGTTGTTGGGAAGGTGGCATGGTACTATGGTTGTTGGGAAGGTGGAATGGTACTCTCTCTGGTTGTTGGGAAGGTGGCATTGTACTCTCTCTGGTTGTTGGGAAGGTGGCATGGTACTCTGGTTGTTGGGAAGGTGGCATGGTACTATGGTTGTTGGGAAGGTGGCATGATACTCTTATTGTTGGGAAGGTGGCATGGTACTCTCTCTGGTTGTTGGGAAGGTGGCATGGTACTCTCTCTTGTTGTTGGGGAGGTGGCATGGTACTCTCTCTGGTTGTTGGGAAGGTGGCATGGTACTCTGGTTGTTGGGAAGGTGGCATGGTACTATGGTTGTTGGGAAGGTGGCATGGTACTCTCTCTGGTTGTTGGGAAGGTGGCATGGTACTCTCTCTGGTTGTTGGGAAGGTGGCATGGTACTCTCTCTTGTTGTTGGGAAGGTGGCACGGTACTCTCTCTTGTTGTTGGGAAGGTGGCATGGTACTACGGTTGTTGGGAAGGTGGCATGGTACTCTCTCTGGTTGTTGGGAAGGTGGCATGGTACTCTCTCTTGTTGTTGGGAAGGTGGCATGGTACTCTCTCTTGTTGTTGGGAAGGTGGCATGGTACTCTCTCTGGTTGTTGGGAAGGTGGCATGGTACTCTCTCTTGTTGTTGGGAAGGTGGCATGGTACTACGGTTGTTGGGAAGGTGGCATGGTACTCTGGTTGTTGGGAAGGTGGCATGGTACTCTCTCTTGTTGTTGAGAAGGTTAGCATGGTACTTTCTCTTGTTGTTGGGAAGGTTGGCATGGTACTTTCTCTTGTTGTTGAGAAGGTTAGCATGGTATTCAGGTTATATACCTCATTCACTACATTTTAGCCATACTCTGACATAAAAATGTGTTGAATTGGACTTAGTTCATAATCAAAAAAACAACCAATTCAATTTCTAGTTATACATGGTTTATTTTCAACATTTAAACGTTCAAACCTGAAATAATTCAAATGTAAAATGAAGTACATTATCATGACAAACATGACTAAACAATATATACGTTCATGCTGATTTTGTTTACATTTTTCCCATCATCAACTTTTTAGTGTTTTTCTCTGGTTTCATTAAAATTATATAACATTTAGGTGCAAATATACAGAAAAGTAAACCAAAACTAGAGGCCAGAATAGCAAAGATCTCCACAGCTACAGTGAACTTCCCAGGAGAGCTGACATAAGCTGGGATAAAGGTGATCCAGACTGCACAGAATATGAGCATGCTGAAGGTGATGAATTTGGCCTCATTGAAGTTATCAGGCAGCTTCCGAGCCAGAAAAGCCAGCACAAAGCACAAGAGAGACAGGAGTCCTATATAGCCCAACACAGCCCAGAAACCAATAACTGAACCCACATCACACTCAAGAATGATCTTTTCCTTGTAGGTAGTGAGGTTTTTAATGGGGAAGGGAGGGGACAGGACCAACCACAGAGTGCATATCAAAGCCTGGACAAACGTGAAGGACACTACAGTCAATCTCTGCTGTGGAGGACCAAACCATTTCATGACATTGCTGGCTGGAAGCGTAGCCCTGAAGGCCATCAACACCACTATTGTTTTCCCCAGAACACAAGAGATGCAGAGGACGAAGGTGATCCCAAACGCTGTGTGACGCAGCATACAGGACCATTCAGAGGGCCGGCCAATGAAAGTAAGAGAACACAGAAAACACAGAGCCAAGGAGAAGAGCAGCAGGAAGCTCAGCTCAGAGTTGTTGGCCCTGACGATGGGGGTTTTCTTGTATCTGAAGAAAATAAATGCCACAATACTCGTCATACATGTTCCTAACAGGGAGACAGCAGTCAGCAACACTCCCATGATTTCTTCATAGGAGAGAAATTCTATTTCCTTCTTTTCACACACATCCCTCTTCTTATTGGTCCAAAACTCAGGATGACATTGATCACAGGTGACAGAATCTATAAAAAAAACAAAAGGAATGTAATTTGTTTTAGAAATTTTTCATTCCAGGACAACTGTGTAGGTTGGTTTTTTTCTCTTATCACTGTTTGACTGATTGTTACTACCTGTGTTATTGCTGATTTCTCCCTCTGCACATTGGATACAGTCATAACAGCATACAGGCTTTCCTTTCTGCACAGCCTTACGAGTACCTGGGGGACAGCTCTCACTGCACACTGACACAGGCACCTGTAATAAAACATTTAAAAAAGCATTGCTGGTTTACATTAGAGAACATGGTGACACAATCTACTACTCTGTGTACAGTTACAGATGATAGCCTGCAACACATAGCGTGTATTTGACATTCAATTATTCGCACCAGCTTTGCATTCTGTGTCCACACTAAGGAGCTGTTGTTGATGGTGAGTTGCCTGTCTGCAGGTAAGGAGGCATCGTAAAGACCCACGGTAACAAACTCCACACTGCCGTCCTCTTTCGGCTGCCAGTTGATGATGTCATACTTGGCAGTAACGTCCCCTTTCTCGTTGAAATACACCTCCTCCCCTTCCTTTGTCTTGAAACGCACATTTTTTATGTGCTCGAGAATCTAAGGAGACATAACAATAACAGTAATAATATTAAAATAGCAGGAATATTCACAACCCAGCTTTTTTTTGTAGTTTGAACTGAAATGTCTGACATATGAAGATCTGAGTTACACTTCCTAACGTGTGCTTATCAACTCACTGTCTGTGGATCAGGCTGTGTCTTGTTGCCACACGTCTCCCCACAGCCCCAAACGTTATGGAGGGCATGGGCCACAGCCAGAACACCTTTATAGACATTATTAAAGATAGCCATTAGAGACAGATCAGTGAAGATGTTCTGCAACCCAGACAGATTCTCCCTGCCTGTACACTCTCGCTGAGACTGACCCGTCTCGGACTCTGAGCTCTCACCCTGCCTGAAGCGACAGTCAAACAGAGCCTGCCAGAACTCAGTGAACATGCTGATGTCAATGCCGGCGGATTTAAGTGGCCTCACGTCCAGGATGAACTCTCCCAGCCCTGTGACATGAGCTTTGGCGATGGACAGGCCTATGGCTCCATTTAGGATGTGGTGGGCATCCACCCTGGCGATGTAGGAGTCAATGATCCATCCCTCGGAGCCCACCCACTGGTAGCCTGTCAGATTGTGGAGGGCAAATTGCCTCACCAGCAAGTCTAGGTCCAGGAAGGAGAGGAAGGCAACAATGACCTTGGATTTGGACGTCTTGATGCTCTCTATGACCCTCTGCAGCTTCTCCTCAGGGTCTGTCCTGAAGAAGGCCACAGAGTACTCCAGACAGATCCCCAGCTGCTCTGCTGTCTCAATGAACGTGGCCATGCCGTTATTTCCATAGTCGTCGTTGGTTCGGATGGCGCCCACCCACGTCCATCCAAAGTGCTTGACCAGCTGGGCTAGGGCTCTGCTCTGGTAGCGGTCACTGGGGATCGTTCTGAAGAAGGAGGGGTATTTGACTTTATCACTCAGACACCCACATGTGGCAAAGTGGCTGATCTGAGGAAATAAATTGTACAGGAGTCACAATAGACAACCAATTAGGACATACAACTATCTATCAACAGTATAAGAATAGACAACACTTCCAAATAATACTATTTAGGGGGAAAGCATTTTTCAAAAAGTTTTTAATGACTACCAATGAGCATGTTTTGAGTTAATGTATAGAACATCTTAATTCACTGATACCCTCTTGACTCCTAACCCTGCCCTCTGCCTACCATCGGGATATGGAAGGGACCGAGGACGGTAGCAGTGGCCATGCTGGGTGAGGAGGAGTCCTCCCCCATGATGGCCTGAACCTGGGCTGGTCTGGAGCAACCTGAACCCTCTGTGGATGTCTCCTGGTTCCCGTTAGCCAGCGCCAGGGCCACCCTCACCCCTCTGGCTATGGAGCCACATGAGTCATAGATCTTATAGCCTAGAGAGACACCGGGCAACAGGGATGTGCTGTTGTTGATCTCCTCTATGGCAAACAGCATAGCCTGGGTGAACTGGAACGCTCTGAAATTCAGACTGGTTCCAACACGACAGTTAATGTCAGGGTTTGGGGTTCAAATGTTCCCTGACTAAAATGCACAATATTTTCGAAAAAAAATATTTTGTAAGAAATTATTCTAGAGATACATTATTGAAACCGATAATTGTTGATAACCGTAGTAAAAAAAAAAATAAGGAATTAGCTGTTTTCTTAATATGTATGTTGTTCTTAAAACTTGCCCATAGTATTTTCCCTGATTTTCAATATTATGCCAACCTTATTCCTGCCAGTAGTTTACCTGGTGCACTGCAGAGGTGGTGGGCTCTGTGTGTAGTTCAGCTCTCTGTTCTGCCAGCTGCTGTGGAATGAGAAGATGCCTCCCAGAATGATGTCTCCGTCCTTGGCCAGCTGTGGGTACTCTGGACCTCCGCTCCGCCTGCACATCACCAGGCCCTCTGGCTCTGCCTTGGATAGAGCAGCCACCAGAACCAGCTGTAGCATCGCCCAGCCCTGCTCTGGCCACCTATGTGTGGACAGCATACCTGACACTGCTAGGCTTCTGTAGTATGCTAGGCTGGCATTACAGGTGCCCAACAAAGGGATGGCAGTGCTGAAACTGATATTTATACGGTGTCACACTCCACCAGGGAACGAGCACCATTGGGCATCAGTGAGGGAGGTGCTGCATTGTGTCATGATAACAACACTGTATTGATTACCGGAAAATTACTGGCATGTTTAGTGTGGAGTTGTTTCAGGAAGGTCATTCCAAGGATGATTATGACACTGTATTGATTAGTAGAAAATGACTGGCATGATTAGTGTGGAATTGTTTTAAGAAGGTCATACCAAGGATCATTTTGCTATTTGATTTTGAATTTTAAGAACTCTTGAAGTATCAAATAAATATCCCCCAAAAATATTTGATGAAACATTGAAATTGGCCTTACTGCTAGTAGCCCATACAAATGCATTGAATAACATATTCACTACATGGAACAATAGATAGTCCCCCTCAAAAAATCTAAAGGAAGTTTGTTCTGAAGTGTCTGTCTTATATCTGCCAGATATGAGAAAGCTCAGGAAATGTAACAATATATTTTTCGCACTAAATGGTCTCCATAACGTAACAAAATGTGGAAAAAGTCAAGGGGTCTGAATATTTTCCGAATTAATTGAATTTGGAAATTATTTAGACCCCTTGAATTTTTCCACATTTTGTTACGTTACAGCCTAATTCTAAAATTGATTCCTAATTCCCCCTCATCAATCTACACAATACCCCATATCGACAAAGCAAAAAAAGGAAACATTTTTTGTTGTTGAAATTTCTTACAAAAAAATGATAATAATATCACATTTACATAATTATTCAAACCCTTTACTTGGTACTTTGGCAGTGATTACAGCCTTGAGTCCTCTTGGGTATGAGGCTACAAGCTTGGTACACCTGTATTTGGGGAGTTTATCCCATTCTTCTCTCAAGCTCTGTCAGGTTGGATGGGGAGCATTGCAGCACAGGTATTTTCAGAGATGTTCGATTGTGTTCAAGTCCTGGCTCTGGTTGGGGCACTCAAGGACATTCAGAGGCTTGTCCCGAAGCCACTACTGCGTTGTATTGGCTGTGTGCTTAGGGTTGTTGTCCTGTTGGAAGGTGAACCTTTGCCCCAGTATGGAGTCCTGAGTGCTCTGGTCAGGTTTACATCAAGGATCTTTCTGTACTTTGCTCTGTTCATCTTTCCCTCAGTCGTGACTAGTCTACCAGTCCTTGCCGCTGAAAAACATCCCCACAGCATGATGCTGCCACCACCATGCTTCACTATAGGGATGGTGCCAGGTTTCCTATTCGACATGAGTCTGACACCTGGCTTTCAGGTCAAAGAGTTCAATCTTGGTTTCATCAGACCAGAGAATCTTGTTTCTCATGGTCTGAAAGTCCTTTAGGTGCCTTTTGGCAAACTCCAAGTGGGCTGTGATGTGCCTTTAACTGAAGAGTGGCTTCCGTCTGGCAACTCTACCATAAAGGCCTGATTGGTAGAGTGCTGCAGAGATTATTGTCCTTCTGGAAGGTTCACCAATCTCCACAGAGGAACTCTGGAGCTCTGTCATAGTGACCATTAGGTTCTTAGTCAACTCTCTGACCAAGGCCCTTCTCCCACGATTGCTCAGTTTGGCCAGGAGGCCAGCTCTAGGAATAGTCTTGGTGCTTCAAAACTTCTTCAATTTAAGGATGATGGAGGTCACTGTGTTCTTGGGGACCTTCAATGCTGCAGAAATGTTTTGGTGCCCATCCCCATATCCGTGCCTCGACACAATCCTGTCTCAGAGCTCTATGTATAATGCCTTCAACTTCATGGCTTGGTTTTTGTTAAGATTTTTTATTTATTATTATTTTTTTTAAACTTTATTTGGGACTGGGGGCAGTATTGAGTAGCTTGGATGAATAATAATAAGGTGCCCAGTGTAAACTGCCTGCTACTCAGGCCCAGTTGCTAATATATGCATATTATATATGCATGAAACTCTGAAGTTTCTAAAACTGCTTGAATGATATCTGTCAGTGTAACAGAACTCACACGGCAGGCAAAAACCAGAGAAAAA
This sequence comes from Oncorhynchus mykiss, assembly GCF_057628025.1. Taxonomy (NCBI): domain Eukaryota; kingdom Metazoa; phylum Chordata; class Actinopteri; order Salmoniformes; family Salmonidae; genus Oncorhynchus; species Oncorhynchus mykiss. The sequence continues at coordinate 39,073,091 of NC_143045.1, forward strand.
ATCCAACCAGGAAGTGGGAAATCTGAGGTTTGTAGTTTTCAAGTCATTGCCTATCGAATATACAGTGTCTATGGGGTGGTATGTTGCACTTCCAAAGGCTTCCACTACATGTCAACAGTCTTTAGAACCTTGTTTGATGCTTCTCCTTGAAGGAGGGGGGAATAAGAGCTGATTGAGTCAGGTCACTGCCAGAGTGCCATGAGCTGATCATGCGCGCTCACGTGGGAGCGACCTGCGTTCCATCACATTTCTACAGACGAAAGAATTCTCCGGTGGGAACATTATTGAAGATTTATGTTAAAAACATCCTACATATTGATTCTGTACATCGTTTGACATGTTTCTACGAACTGTAATATGACTTTTTCTCTGAACTTTCGCCTGGACTTGCCCGAGCCTCGTGAGTTTGTATTGTGCACTAAACACGCAAACAAAATGGAGGTATTTGGACATAAAGGACTTTTTCAAACAAATCAAACCATTTATTGTGGAACTGGGATTCCTGGGAGTGCATTCTGATGAAGATCATCAAAGATAAGTTAATATTTGTAATGCTATTTCTGACTTCTGTTGACTCCACAACATGGCGGATATCTGTATGGCTTGTTTTGTTGTCTGAGTGCCGTACTCAGATTATTGCATGGTGTGCTTTTTCGGTAAAGCTTTCTTGAAATCAGACACAGAGGTTGCATTAAGGAGATGTTTATCTAAACTTCCATAACACTTGTATTTTCATCAACATTTATAATGAGTATTTATGTAAATTGATCTGGCTCTCTGCAAAATCACCGGATGTTTTGGAAACAAAACCTTGCTGAACGTAACGCGCCAATGTAAACTGAGATTTTTGGATAAAAATATGAACTTTATCAAACAAAACATACACGTGCGTGAAGTCATCAAAACATACATACAGATTAGTGATGAATTTTATCTCTATTTGTGCTTTTTGTGACTCCTCTCTTTGGCTGGAAAAATGGCTGTTTTTCTGTGACTAGGTAGTGACGTAACATAATTGCTTGCCATGCTTTCGTCGTAAAGCCTTTTTGAAATTGGATACTGTGGCTGGATTTACAATGAGTTCATCTTTAAAATGGTGTAAAAAACTTTTAATTATGGGATTTCTGTTGTTTTGAATTTGGCGCCCTGCAATTTCACTGGCTGTTGGCGAGGTGGGACACTACCATCCCACATATTCCTGAGAGGTTTAATTAACTTCTCTAGAGTAGGGGGCAGCATTCGGAATTTTGGATGAAAAGCATGCACAAATTAAACGGCCTGCTACTTGGGCCCAGAAGATATGATATGCATATAACTGGTAGATTTGGATAGAAAACACTCTAAAGTCTCCAAAACTGTTATAATAGTGTCTGTGAGTATATAACAGAACTGATTTAGCAGGCAAAAACCTGCGAAAAATCCGTTCAGGAAGTAGTTTTTTTTGTTGGTTTTGTAGTTTTCTATTCAATGCCATTACACTATCCATTGACTTAGGACTCCATTTGCAGTTCCTATGTATTCCACTAGATGTCAACAGTCTTTAGAAATTGTTTCAGTCTTGTATTCTTATGAAAGAGTGAGTAAGACCAGTCTGAACGTGTGGACCCTACCGTGTCGCAGAGCTTTTTCAGACGCATGTGCATTTCTTGTTTACCTTTTATATTGACAACGTTATTGTCTGGTTGAAATATTATGGATCATTTAGGCTAAAAAACAACCTGAGGATTGAATATAAACATTGCTTTACATGTTTAATGAACTTTACGGATGCAATTTGGATTTTGTTGTCTGATTGTTTTGACTGCGTTTGAGCGCTAACAAAACGGAGGTTTTTGGATATAAAGAGACTTCATCAAACAAAAGGAACATTTATTGAGTAAATGAATGTCTTCTGATTGCCACCATATGAATATCATCAAAGGTAAGGGATTAATTGTATCTCTATTTCTGAGTTTTGTAATGCTTCTGCTTGGCTTGTTGCTGTTTGTAATAATTTGTCAACTGGGCTATGTTCTGGGCTAGGTATGCTTTCGCCGAAAAGCATTTTATAAATCTGACACTGTGGTTGGTTTAACAAGAAGGTAATCTTTAAACCTATGTAAAATATGTTTTGTTTTCGGAATTTTTATAATGAGCATTTCTGTTTTTGAATATGGCGCTCTGCAATCTCACTGGATGTTGGCCATATGGGACTCTAGCATCCCACGTACCCTAGAGAGGTTAACCAGGTAGGCTAGTTGAGAACAAGTTCTCATTTACAACTGCGACCTGGCCAAGATAAAGCAAAGCAGTATGACAAAGACAACAACACAGAGTTACACATGAAGTCTATATACAGTGTGTGCAAAAGGCATGAGGAGGTAGGTAATAAATAGGCCATAGGAGCGAATAATTACAATTTAGCAGATTAACACTGGAGTGATAAATGAACAGATGATGATGTGGAAATAGAGATACTGGTGAGCAAAAGAGCAGAAAAGTAAATTTAAACAGTATGTGGGATGAGGTAGGTAGATTGTGTGGGCTATTTAGAGATGGACTATGTACAGCTGCAGCGATCCGTTAGCTGCTCAGATAGCTGATGTTTAAAGTTGGTGAGGGAAATAAAAATCTCCAACTTCAGCGATTTTTGCAATTCGTTCAAGTCACTGGCAGCAGAGAATTGGAAGGAAAGGCAGCCAAATGGGGTGCTGGCTTTGGGGATGATCAGTGAGACATACCTGCTGGAATGTATGCTATGGTTATCGTGACCAGTGATCTGAGATAAGGCAGAGCTTTACCTAGCATAGACTTATAGATGACCTGGAGCCAGTGGGTCTGGCGAAGAATATGTAGCGAGGGCCAGCCGACAGGTCGCAGTGGTGGGTTGTATAAGGTGATTTGGTAACAAAACGGATTGCACTGTGATGCCCTCCGATTTGACACACCGAAGCCTGTCTGTAAAGTAGTTGGTGAACCAGGCAAGGCAGTCATGAGAAAAAACAAGGATATTGATTCTGCAGACTAGAATTTGGTGATTGACAGAGTCGAAAGCCTTGGCCAGGTCAATGAAAATGGCTGCACAGTTCTGTCTTTTATCGATGGCAGTTAATATATCGTTTAGTACCTTGAGCGCGGCGAAGGTGCACCCGTGATCGGCTCGGAAACCGGATTGCACAGCCGAGAAGGTAAGGTGGGATTCTAAATGGTCAGTGATCTGTTTATTAATTTGGCTTTAAAAGACCTTAGATAGGCAGGGCAGGATGGATATAGGTCTGTAACAGTTTGGGTCTAGGGTGTCACCCCCTTTGAAGAGGGGGATGACCGCGGCAGCTTTCCAATCTTTAGGGAACTCGGACGATACGAAAGAGAGGTTGAACAGACTGGTAGGTATTTTCACTTGGTAATGAGTAATAAGTAATTAAATAGAACTCGAGAACTCGAGAAAGCCTGTGTAACACCTAGTAATTACATTGTACTTATGCAGATATTACATGTATTATGTGGTGTAGTTGTGGGTTTATCCTCTCACTTGGTTGGCAAGGAGGTTCAGCTTGTAACATTAATTGTAAGGAAAAAATATCATAATCTGGGATGAACAACATTGAAAAAGAGTTCGCATTCACAGGTAGGTAACGAGAGCCTATTGATCCTTCAACATTTGTAATCTCGGACACCCAGCGCATTTGTCCACAAGATATTCCAACCTTGTGACAATTATTACTGAATAGGATGCAGCTGAGAACAAACTACACACTAAATTTGTCAATTAAATGGAAACTTGCCCATTTGTAATATGCATGGTAACAAGCTTTTGTTGTTACACCTCCGTAATTACAAACTGCAGTTACCACCAGTTAAATAGGGTTATTTCAGTGTAACTATACAATTAACCACATTACTTGGTACAGCGTAATTACATATAAGGACCCCGTAAAATTAAGTGTTGCAGCATGATGAGCTCATTGTTTTGGTGTAGTGGTTTAACCTTTTAAAATAACTGGCAGAAGTGATTTAAACATTTTATTCGTTTCAATTAATTTCAATGGTTATTATCACAGTTGAGAAGAAATCTCTGAGAAGTTAGCAGAGAAAACCATTATCAGCCATAGTTTCTTGCATATTACACAGGTAAGGATATTAAGATATGAGATGAAACTCACGCGCTATATTATCTAAAAACATTACATTAAACAAAGACTTTATAAACAATACCATCTAACATCAAAACATTTTAAAGTCAGTAATGTAAAAATATATTCAAAAGGTGTTGTAACAAAGTCAAAGTGCTTTTGATGACGTTTTACCCATCAAATGTTTTTTGGTGTTTTTCTCTGGTTTACATAAAATTATGTAGCATTTGGGGAGAAATATACAAAAGAGCATTCCATAACTAGAGGCCAGAATAGCAAAGATCTCCACAGCTACAGTGAACTTCCCAGGAGTGCTGACATAAGCTGGGATAAAGGTGATCCAGACTGCACAGAATATGAGCATGCTGAAGGTGATGAATTTGGCCTCATTGAAGTTATCAGGCAGCTTCCGAGCCAGAAAAGCCAGCACAAAGCACAAGAGAGACAGGAGTCCTATATAGCCCAGCACAGCCCAGAAACCAATAGCTGAACCCACATCACACTCTAGAATGATCTTGTCCTTATATGTCTTCATATTGTTGTATGGGAAAGGAGGGGAGACTGTTAACCAAAGAGCACAGATCAGGACCTGTATGAGAGTGAAAGCCAGAACACTGAGTCTCTGCTGTGGAAGCCCAAACCATTTCATGACATTACTGGCTGGAAGTGTAGCCCTGAAGGCCATCAACACCACTATTGTTTTCCCCAGAACACAAGAGATGCAGAGAACGAAGGTGATCCCAAACGCTGTGTGACGCAGCATACAGGACCATTCAGAGGGCCGGCCAATGAAAGTAAGAGAACACAGAAAACACAGAGTCAAGGAGAAGAGCAGCAGGAAGCTCAGCTCAGAGTTGTTGGCCCTGACTATGGGAGTCTTTCTGTAGTTGAAGAATATCAGTGCTATTGTCATTGTCAGACACCCACCAAACACAGAGAAGGCTACCAGCAGTATACCCATGAGTTCCTTGAAGGTGAGGTATTCAATGCCTTTCAAATGACAATTATTCCTCTCTTCATTTGACTTGTACTCAGGGGGGCATGTTGTACATGTCACTGCATCTGAAAGCATAAACAATTGTATTATGTACAGCGAGTACATCTTTAGATAGACCAGTAAAGTGCTGGCTGAGATTTTTCCCAAAATGAACAGGATGAAGGCTAGCGTAAAGGCTGCGAGTCCTGAGGTCTCACTTGTGGTGTTGCTGAACTCCCCGTCTGCACAGGCGATGCAGTCAAAGCAACAGAAAGGTTTCCCCTTGACGAAGGCCCGGCGTGTACCTGGCAGACAGCTCTCACTGCAGATAGACCTGGGTACCTGGAACACACAGATACCCTTTACGACACTCATATTTAAACACACACAAGTTCACAGTATACTTTAAAGCAAAACTCTTGAAGGAACACATTCACAGTTGTGTTGAATGATTAATAGATGCTTCTCCCCAACAAGTCTTCACCTCAGGCTGATTGTCTGCCCAGACAGCACTCACACCTTCCTTCATCTCAAACCTCTGGCCCTCTGGTTGTGAGGCATCATAGTAGCCGATGGTCTCAAACAAGATGTACCCTGTGCTATCCATCTGCCAGTTGACCAGGGCGTAGCGTGCCGATGGGTCCCCCTGATCATCAAAGAACACCCTCTCACCATGCTTAGTGGTGAAATTCACCTGGGTTAGGTAATGTAACACCTGGAGGAAGGAAATAAAATAAGGGGTGTTGATTTTTTTAGCTTTTATATGGTAGTTACAGTCCTTGTCTCATCGCTGCAATTCCCGTACGGATTCGGGAGAGGCGAAGGTTGAGAGCAATGCGTCCTCCCCTAACCAAGCTGCACTGCTTCTTGACACACTGCTCGCTTAACCCAGAAGCCAGCCACACCAATGTGTCGGAGGAAACACAGTACACCTGGCGACCGTGTCAGCGTGCATGCGCCCGGCCTGGCAGAGGAGTCTCTAGAGCACAATGGGACAAGGACATACCTGCCAGCAAAACCCTCCCTTAACCCAAACGATTCTGGGCCAATTGTACGTCGTCCCATGGGTTTCCCGATCCCGGCCGGCCGAGACAGAGCCTGGACTCAAACTCAGAATTTCCATTGGCATATCTAGCAAATGCAATGCAGTGCCTTACACCACTGCGTTACTCGGGAGGCGCAGTGGTATTTTTTATTTTTTTTCAGTCTTACGTTCTCTACCCGATCTCGTGTCATAGTCCACAGGTGTAATTTGTTAGCTTAGTAAAGCCACATAGTTGCAGGCTACAGGTGTTATTTGTTAGCTTAGTAAAGCCACAGGCTACAGGTGTTATTTGTTAGCTTAGTAAAGCCACATAGTGGCAGGCTACAGGTGTTATTTGTTAGCTTAGTAAAGCCACAGGCTACAGGTGTTATTTGTTAGCTTAGTAAAGCCACATAGTGGCAGGCTACAGGTGTAATTTGTTAGCTTAGTAAAGCCACATAGTTACAGGCTACAGGTGTAATTTGTTAGCTTAGTAAAGCCACATAGTTGCAGGCTACAGGTGTAATTTGTTAGCTTAGTAAAGCCACATAGTGGCAGGCTACAGGTGTAATTTGTTAGCTTAGTAAAGCCACATAGTTACAGGCTACAGGTGTTATTTGTTAGCTTAGTAAAGCCACATAGTTACAGGCTACAGGTGTTTTTGTTAGCTGATTAAAGCCACATAGTTACAGGCTACAGGTGTTATTGTTAGCTTAGTAAAGCCACATAGTTACAGGCTACAGGTGTTTTTGTTAGCTTAGTAAAGTCACATAGTTACAGGCTACAGGTGTTATTTGTTAGCTTAGTAAAGCCACACAGTTGCAGGCTACAGGTGTTATTTGTTAGCTTAGTAAAGCCACAGGCTACAGGTGTTATTTGTTAGCTTAGTAAAGCCACAGAGTTACTTTACCTGCCACGGCTCTATTTTATCCCTGGCTGCACACGTGTTATCTTGAAAAGGCCCCTTCCCACTCTGACAGGTAGTGAGCAGGTGTAGCGCATGAGCCACAGCATACACAGCCTTGTAGATGTTGTTGAGCAGACTAGCATCTGACACGTCTGTGTAGCGGGATCCAGTGTCTCTCAGGGATTCCCTCCCTGTGCAGGCTCTGCCCGGGGAGCCAGGAGTCATGCTGCAGCTGAACACGCTCTCCCACAACTCCACCAGACCCCTGTTCCCCAGCTGGGTGGAGGGCCGCCTGTTGGCCAAGAACTCCCCCAGGCCGGGGATGACCGCGTTGGGCACAGCGAAGCCCACCGCCCCCTGGACCACGGCGTAGTTGACATGGGAGGCGATGTAACGGTAGGTGATCCATCCCTCGCTACCCACCCACTGTAACCCCGTCACGTTCTGCAGGTGCAGCTCTTTTATCAGGATTTCCAGGTCTGTGCCGTCTGCAAAGGCCACGATCACCTTGGAGGTGGACTGTTTAATGACGTCCACCACCTTTAGGAACCACTCTCTGGGGTCGGTCCTGTAGATTGCCACTGAGTAGTCGACACACACTCCTTCACTGGAAGCTGCTTTCAGGAAGGTGGCCATGCCATTGTTACCATAGTCACTGTTGGTTCTGATGGCCCCCACCCAAGTCCAGCCAAAGTGTTTGACCAGCTGGGCCAGAGCTCTGCTCTGGTAGTGGTCACTGGGGATGGTTCTGAAGAAGGAAGGGTATTGCCTTCTGTTACTCAGACAAGCACAGGTGGCTGAATGACTGAGCTGGAAAGACAACAAAGACAGACGTTTCTAACACGCTGCTCAAACGTTGCCGTTCTGTTGAAAGTAGCACATTGGGCCACAGCAGTATTTTCACATAGTATCATATCTGCCTTTCACTCTCTCAATACATACAGACATACACTCCCTGACTCACCACTGGTATGTGGAAGGGCCCCATGGTGCGCGCCATGGCTATAGTGGAAGTGGACGTGGTCTCCCCTATGACAGCATGCACGGTGGAGGGCTTGGTGCAGCTCTGTGGCTCCTCCTCATATCCGTTCATCAGAGCCAGGGACGCCCGCACAGACAGGGGGATGCTGGGGCACGAGTCAAAGATCCTGTAGCCCAGAGACAGGCCTGGCAGCAGCTCAGAGCTGTTATTGATCTCCTCTATGGCAAAGATCATAGTTTGGGCATACTGGAGCTCACCTGGGTCCAGCCTGCAGAGAGGACTTCTAGTACTGTCACTTCAGTTTTAGTCAGTGAAAACCCAGCCAGAAACAGACCTATAAAGCATTTAGTCAGTGAAATCCCATCCAGAGACCTATAAAGCATTTAGTCAGTGAAATCCCATCCAGAGCCAGACACCTATAAAGCATTTAGTCAGTGAAAACCCATCCAGACATCTATAAATTATTTAGTTAGTGAAAACCCATCCAGACACCTATAAAGCATTTAGTCAGTGAAAACCCATCCAGAGACCTATAAAGCATTTAGTCAGTGAAAACCCATCCAGACATCTATAAATTATTTAGTCAGTGAAAACCCATCCAGACACCTATAAAGCATTTAGTCAGTGAAATCCAAGCCAGAGACAGACCAATAAAGCATTTAGTCAGTGAAATCCAAGACAGAGACAGACCAATAAAACATTTAGTCAGTGAAATCACATCCAGACACCTATAAAGCATTTAGTCAGTGAAACCCCAGCCAGAGACAGACCTATAAAGCATTTAGTCAGTGAAAACCCCAGCCAGAGACAGACCAATAAAGCATTTAGTCAGTGAAACCCCAGCCAGAGACAGACCTATAAAGCATTTAGTCAGTGAAACCCCAGCCAGAGACAGACCAATAAAGCATTTAGTCAGTGAAAACCCCATCCAGAGACAGACCTATAAAGCATTTAGTCAGTGAAACCCCAGCCAGAGACAGACCTATAAAGCATTTAGTCAGTGAAAACCCCAGCCAGAGACAGACAGTTGAACACTTTTTGAATATAATTTCTCTTACACACCTGTGATCATACATGTTTGTCCACGTGAACAGAGACATACGCGTTATGATTCACACCAAACAATTCAACATTTACTTACCCTTCACACTGAATGCTTCCTGGGTTGACCTGCAGAGTTGGATTCACACTGACTGGGTTTTGGTGAAAGGAGAAAATACCTCCTAAGTTGACGTCTCCCTCCTTTGAGAACTGTGACAGTTCTTTTGTTCCATAAGATCTGCACACAGGCTGCCCAGCCTTAGCTGTCACTGTCAGTAGAGTGATCACCAGGAGGTCTGCTAGCTGCAGCATAGCTTTTCACCGAGTCTCTCACCTCTCACCGTCCTGACAATGCTCCATCTGGGCTCCTTTATATGTTACCATTAATGATGGGTATGATGCTATAGGAGCTTAGATTTGTTTCAATGTCTTAGTTTCGACCAATGATGACACTCACTGTGTGATTGACAAAACAGTTGGCCTATTAGGTGTTAAAAGGGATCCCTAAGAGGTTTTAAGTAAGAGTAGTGCAGTACGGTGTGTCTTTCCCAGAACCAATGGCTCAGTCACTTCTGAATATAGATTCTAGAAGATGAGTACTCTGAAGAATACTTTTTTTTTTTTTACATGGAGAGTGTTTTGGGAAATCAGAAAGTTTCCGGTGAAACTGTAATTCAGGCAGAAATACAGGAAAGTTGTTTTTGGATTGTTAGTGAATGGTAGTCATAATTTGTCCCTAGGAAATAACTTATTTCAATCAGTCAACATGTACTGTAGGTTATTTATAATAAGCGGTACCTGGAGAAAATCTGACCCATCTGCAATCAAAATCGATGGCTCTCCCTTCAGGAAATGCATACAGTATTTTAACTAAACTCTCCATGAACGATATAAAGAAAAAAAACAAGTGACCCTCCCCTAAACCCAAAACAATAATTAAAACATAAAGTCGATAGCAGAAAACCTGCCTACCATTGATCCTCACAATCCAGGGCCCGGTTTCCCATCAGCGACTGTTTTAACGATGCATCTTTCCTAAAACAGCCGAAGACTTAACATGCGTTTCCCCAAACATTACGCAGAGAGAACGGTCGATAAGTGCGTCGATGGAGAGCGTGTCGATATTGATAGCATCGAAAGAAAGACAGCGCTGCTCTCGGATCAGCTTCCTCCATTCAAACATTTCACAATACTGACATAAGTGCACCTGTCTAACACCCACAACCTCCCTAGCCCCTCTCAATACTAAAGTGTGTATAAAGTTTAGTTAATATGATATAATACTTGGGAGCAAATATACAGAAAGGTAAACCATAACTAGAGGCCAGAATAGCAAAGATCTCCACAGCTACAGTGAACTTCCCAGGAGAGCTGACATAAGCTGGGATAAAGGTGATCCAGACTGCACAGAATATGAGCATGCTGAAGGTGATGAATTTGGCCTCATTGAAGTTATCAGGCAGCTTTCGAGCCAGAAAAGCCAGCACAAAGCACAAGAGAGACCTATATAGCCCAACACAGCCCAGAAACCTATAGCTGAACCCACATCACACTCTAGAATGATCTTTTCCTGATTTGTTTTCATATTCTTGTAGGGGAAAGGAGGGGAGACTGTTAACCAAAGAGCACAGATCAGGACCTGTATGAGAGTGAAAGCCAGAACACTGAGTCTCTGCTGTGGAAGCCTTAAACCATTTCATGACATGACTGGCTGGAAGTGTAGCCCTGAAGGCCATCAACACCACTATTGTTTTCCCCAGGAAGCTCAGCTCAGAGTTGTTGGCCCTGTCAATGGGAGACTTTTTGAAGTGAATGAAGACCAATGGCACCACTGTGGTTAAACACGCTCTGACCAATGAGATTGCAGCCAGGAGGATTCCCATGATTCCCATGGTTTCAAATGAGAGAAATGACACCTCCTTTGGGACACAGCGACTCTTGTCTCCATTTGACCAGTATTCCTGGGAATGTACAAGGATAACGCTATAATCAAGTAGTCTATTATAATAGTCAGCTGTCACTTCCCAGAGCCGGGTTGCTTTTCTAAGTTAGATCCTAATGTTACCTAGCTAACTAACATTGAACCTGGCTGATTAGCTCCAGCACTGTGGCATTATTGGCACTGTGTTCATAGTTGTTTAACTAGCTAACGTTAGCTGGCTGGCCCGTTAGCTGATGTTACGTGACGTGTGTACAACACACGTTGAATATGGCCGGTGTCAGGAAACGTCTAGAATAAAGCGCAATAAAAAAAATTACAGCTAGGCTTGTTAGGCTGTTTTCATGTTGTCGGGAGGTAAACAAATCATCGGCCAGAGCGTCAGGTGTGCGCTCTGAGAGCGAAACGAGATGGGTGGGGCTAAAGTTTAAGAGGGTGTGAACGATGCTGAATGAGTGTTGACAACGACGAGTTCTTCACTCGATACCAAAACATTCAAAGGCAATTTTTCTCAACAGTGAGTTTACAAGCTGATCAACATTCAAAGCAGAATTATCCTCCAGTATTTATGCTGCAGTAGTTTATGTGTCCGGGGGCTAGGGTCAATCTGTTATATCTGGAGTATTTCTCCTGTCTTATCATTTGTCCTGTGTGAATTTTAAGTATGCTCTCTCTAATTCTCTATTTATCTCTTTCTTTCTCTCTCTCGGAGGACCAGAGCCCTAGGACCATGCCTCAGGACTACCTGGCATGATGACTCCTTGTTGTCCCCAGTCCACCTGGCCGTGCTGCTGCTCCAGTTCCAACTGTTCTGCCTGCGGCTATGGAACCCTGACCTGTTCACTGTGATTACAATTATTTGACCATGCTGGTCATTTATGAACATTTGAATATCTTGGCCATGTTCTGTTATCTCCACCTGGCACAGCCCGAAGAGGACTGGCCACCCCTCATAGCCTGGTTCCTCTCTAAGTTTATTCCTAGGTTTTGGCCTTTCTAGGGAGTTTATCCTAGCCACCGTGCTTCTACACCTGCATTGCTTGCTGTTTTGGGGGTTTTAGGCTGGGTTTCTGTACAGCACATTGATATATCAGCTGATGTTAGAAGGGCTATATAAATACATTTGATTTGATTTGAAATGACTTTCCCATTATTCCTCAAATGCAGTGTATGATATACCATTTTGTACAGCTTTGAGTCTCTACATTCATCCAATGTAAAAAATATTTAAAAAAATCTAATTGCTACATAAGACCGAATCCAGGTAGTGAGTCACATATTCTAAAAGTTAACACATACTCCACAGTTAATCTATTTTTTCGGTCAGTGGATTTGGTTTGTATCAGTCAGAGCCCTATCCACTAAGAGACATAAGGGGCCGCTACGGGTCCCCCGGATCAAAAATAAATACATTTAACTTAAGGCTTCCAAAAGGCTAAGGGTCGGCTGTGGTATCAGTTTTCTCACCTGTTAGGTTGCTGATCTCCCCAGCAGCACAGAGGGGATACAGGACAAACAACAGACTGGAAAGCAGCTGTCACTACACACAGACCGAGGCCTCTGAAACACAACACCTGCTCACTCCCTCTAACCTGTCTGTCTCGCTTTAATCCTTCACTCATATTATTAATCCCCCTTGGTCACACATTTCATTCAATTCATTCCCGCCTACACGTTGTATGTGTCATCTCCGACAAATGTAAATACCTTTAATCTGATTATCTGTGTTTTATGAAAGTACCTGAAACTGCTACCATGTGTAACTGTGTACCTTTAAAGGATTGCCAACCCATTCTATCTTTATCCCATTCATGGCAAACTGCTCTCCATTAGCGAGAGAGGCATCGTAATTCCTCACAGTGACAAACACTGTCCCTGCTTCCTGGTCTCTCTGCCAGTTCCACACCTAAAAAAAAAATGTAAACTCTCCCCAGACTTCATGGTGAAGTTTACGTCTCGCAGGTATCTCAACACCTGCATGAGTTAAAATAATCACCATGTACTGATGTACACTGTCCCAGTAGGATAACACCTTTTGGTTCCTAATAAAACCATGTTTGGTTCCCATGTAGAACCCTCTGTGGAAAGGGGTTTTTACACGGAATCCAAAAAGGTTCTACCTGGAACCAAAAAGGGTTCTTCAAAGGGTTCTCCTAAGGGGATAGCCGAAGAACCCTTTTAGGTTCTAGATAGCATAAAGTATAATTAATGTACTTTAGAAGTAAAATCATGTTGTGATTGTAAATATTTGTCATTTTCATTTTAAACCAGTCAGTCAATTATCAAATCAGGTGAACAAAATGAACTATCAGTGGGCCATAAAGGTAGCCGCTCACCTATGCTGGCTTGATGCTGTCTCACCTGTGCTGGCTCGATGCTGTCTCACCTGTCCTGGTTCGATGCTGTCTCTCCTGTGCTGTCTCCATGCTGTCTCACCTGTCCTGTCTCGATGATGTCTCTCCTGTCCTGGCTCAATGCTGTCTCTCCTGTCCTGGCTCGATGCTGTCTCTCCTGTCCTGGCTCGATGCTGTCTCACCTGTCCTGGCTCGATGCTGTCTCTCCTATCCTGGCTCGATGCTGTCTCTCCTGTCCTGGGTCAATGCTGTCTCTCCTGTCCTGGCTCAATGCTGTCTCTCCTGTCCTGGCTCGATGCTGTCTCTCCTGTCCTGGCTCGATGCTGTCTCTCCTGTCCTGGCTCGATGCTGTCTCTCATGTCCTGGCTCGATGCTGTCTCTCCTATCCTGGCTAGATGCTGTCTCCTATCCTGGCTCGATGCTGTCTCACCTGTCCTGGCTCGATGCTGTCTTTCCTATCCTGGCTCGATGCTGTCTCTCCTGTCCTGGCTCGATGCTGTCTCTGCTGTCCTGGCTAGATGCTGTCTCTCCTATCCTGGCTCGATGCTGTCTCACCTGTCCTGTCTCAATGCTGTCTCTCCTGTCCTGGCTCGATGCTGTCTCTCCTGTCCTGGCTCTATGCTCTCTCTCCTGTCCTGGCTCAATGCTGTCTCTCCTATCCTGGCTCGATGCTGTCTCACCTGTCCTGGCTCGATGCTGTCACTCCTATCCTGGCTCGATGCTGTCTCTCCTGTCCTGGCTCAAAGCTGTCTCTCCTGTCCTGGCTAGATGCTGTCTCTCCTATCCTGGCTAGACGCTGTCTCTACTATCCTGGCTAGATGCTGTCTCTCCTGTCCTGGCTCGATGCTGTCTCTCCTGTCCTGGCTCGATGCTGTCTCTCCTGTCCTGGCTCGATGCTGTCTCTTTGTGCACAGTTCCTATTCACACCTTGGCCTTTACTGTGCCTGCTGGTCAACAGGTCGTGTATGGAGTGGGCTACATCATACACTGCTTTATACACATTATTAGAGAAGCTCAGCTTGGACATGTCAGTAAACGGGTTACTCATTAAAAAATATATACGTGAAACTATTCCTTTTTGAAACTTTTGTGGAACATCTGTTAGTCAAATCACAGTGTAAAAGCAGCTGGGTCGACTCTTGGTCATTTTCCTGTTTTGTGGTGAAAAGCTGAGGCGGGTCGACTCTTGGTAATTTTCCTGTTTTGTGGTGGAAAGCTGAGGCGGGTCGACTCTTGGTCATTTTCCTGTTTTGTGGTGGAAAGCAGAGCGGGTCGACCCTTGGCCATTTTCTTGTTTTGTGGTGGAAAGCTGAGCGGGTCGACTCTTGGTCATTTTCTTGTTTTGTGGTGGAAAGCTGAGCGGGTCGACTCTTGGCCATTTTCTTGTTTTGTGGTGGAAAGCTGAGGAGGGTCAAACATAACACGTCAACCTGTTACCCGTAAATAGACAGGCTAGAAATGCTTAAAGAACTCTTTTAAGCATCGTCCCCTTTTTTTTTCTCTTTTTTCGCCTGAAATGACATACTCAAATTTAACTGCCTGTAGCTCAGGACCTGAAGCAAGGATATGGCATTGGTACCATTTGAAAGGAAACACTTTGAAGTTTGTGCAAATGTGAAAGGCATATAGGATAATATAACACAATTGATCTGGTAAAAGATAATACAAAGAAAAAAGAAAAATACAAAGAAATAAATGCAAGAGAAAGGCCATAATGTATTATTCCAGCCCAGGTGCAATATACATTTTGGCCACTAGATGGCGGCAGTGTATGTGCAAAGTTTTAGACTGATCAAATGAACTATTGCATTTCTGTTCAAGACATTGTATCAAGACTGCCCAAATATGCCTAATTTGTTTATTAATAACTGTCTATGTTAAAAAGTGTGCACTCTCCTCAAACAACAGCATGTTATTCTTTCATAGTAATAGCTACTGTAAATTGGACAGTGCGGTTAGATGAACAAGAATATAAGCTTTCTGCCAATATCAGATATGTCTATGTCCTGGGAAATATTCTTGTTACTTACAACCTCATGCTAATCGCATTAGCCTACGTTAGCTCAACCGTCCCGTGGAAAGGACACCGATCCTGAAGAAGTTTTTTAAACAGATTATTACCAAAACTGATTTAGGGTGTTGGCTTTTTGTATTGTTTCCATTAAGGACTGTAACTTTCAAAGGCACTGACTAAATATATATATTTAAACCTCTTGAGATGGGAAAACATGTTTTTTATTCAGTTGAACGTGTCCTCTTCATGACAGAATATTAAAATCAGGTGAAATCAACCTTCTTTTTTTCCCACCAAGTTTCACTAACCAAAATGGACTCATTTCGTGGAAAGACCCATAGCGTATTTGCCAGAATAAGGACATGCCATTTGCTTGTGCGTCTTTCACTAGCAGTGGGGTGCATGTACTGTATGTTGACAGAATAGCATTGAAGCTTAACACATTTCCAATTACATGTTTTATGTGTTCCAGCAGAGCAGCACATGAAAAGATTTTAGGAAAAGCATCATTACATGTTTTTAGTGTAAGTTTTCATTTCATTTCATTTTCCCCATCATATGTTTCTTGGTATTTAGCTCAGGTTTAAACAGGATTATATAACATTTAGGTGCAAATATACAGAAGAGCATTCCATAACTAGATGCCAGAATAGCAAAGATCTCCACAGCTACAGTGAACTTCCCAGGAGTGCTGACATAAGCTGGGATAAATGTGATCCAGACTGCACAAAATATGAGCATGCTGAAGGTGATGAATTTGGCCTCATTGAAGTTATCAGGCAGCTTTCGAGCCAGAAAAGCCAGCACAAAGCACAAGAGAGACAGGAGTCCTATATAGCCCAACACAACCCAGAAACCAATAGCTGATCCCACATTACACTCTAGAATTATCTTTTCCTTGTAGGTTTTCATATTCTTGTAGGGGAAAGGAGGGGAGACTGTTAACCAAAGAGCACAGATCAGGACCTGTATGAGAGTGAAAGCCAGAACACTGAGTCTCTGCTGTGGAGGACCAAACCATTTCATGGCATTAATGGCTGGAAGTGTAGCCCTGAAGGCCATCAACACCACTATTGTTTTCCCCAGAACACAAGAGATGCAGAGGACAAAGGTGATCCCAAACGCTGTGTGACGCAGCATACAGGACCATTCAGAGGGCCGGCCAATGAAAGTAAGAGAACACAGAAAACACAGAGTCAAGGAGAAGAGCAGCAGGAAGCTCAGCTCAGAGTTGTTGGCCCTGACGATGGGAGTGTCTTTCTTTATCAAGTAGAGAATAGCCACAAGCACAGTTAGAAACACTCCAAACAAGGAGAAAACCATAAGTACAATCCCCATGACCTCAGTAAAGGTCAGGAACTCAATAGCCTTAAATATACATTTGTCTCTGCCAAGATTGGACCAGTACTCATCAGGGCAGTCTATGCAGCCATTAGAATCTGAAAGGAAATCATGATTAGTATTATTAGTAGTAAAGTAGAACACATGATGTCATAATCTAGACATTACATTGACCAAGGACTGAACTCTGAAAAACTGGATTAGGACACACATCGCGCAACTTGTGTAAGTTCTGTGCAGAATGAATGTTGGGCTTGTGGTACCTGTAGCGTTGCTGATCTCTCCCTCTGAACATGGGACACAGTCATAACAGCATACGGGCTTTCCTTTCTGTACAGCCTTACGAGTGCCTGGGGGACAGCTCTCACTGCACACTGACACAGGTATCTTTAGGGGACAGAGAGCATACACGGTTTAACTGTAAATGTTACATGTTTTACTCCAGCAGGGTCTGTCACATAAATGTTTTCAATTGTAATAATGAGTCACACAATAAGGAAAGGAAAGGTTGTTTTATTGTCACACACACCAGGTAGGTGGAGGGAAATGTGTTGTTGTACAGGGTCAGTCATAGTAATACAGAGCCCCTGGAGCAAAATAGGGTTAAATGCCTTGCTCATGGGCACATCGACAGATATTTTAACCTTGTACGCTTGGGTTTTTGAACCAGCAACCTTTCGGTTACTGGCCCAACGCTCTAACCGCTAAGCTTCTGTTATTCAGAAACGTTGTGTTTGTAAACAGTTCGGTTTTTAATCTGTTGGCACCAATTTACTGTACCTGTTGGAGCTCCCCAGGCCACATGATGTCCTCTGTCCTGAGGACGAACTGTTGTCCCGGGGGTAGGGAGGCATCATAGTAGCCCACTGGTTTAAACTGGACCTCTCCGTCTGGCCCACGCTGCCAGTTCACCACCTCGTACCTGGCTGCTGCAGCACCTGTACTGTCAAACCACACCTGGTCCCCTGTCTTTATGGTGAAATTCACCTGCTTCAGAGACTCCACTACCTGGGGAAAAAAGGAACAAGTATCAGTTTTTGTATTTTATTTTGAGATATACTATCAGTGAGGAATAGAGAATGGATGTTTTTAGTCGCTGTTACCTGCCAAGGTTCAGTTCTCACATTTTGATCACATCCGAGTCCGTCTTGGCACTTTAGCAAGCTGTGCAGCGAGTGGGCCACTGCATATATGGCTTTATAGATATTACTAGAGTATCTGAGCTCATCCACATCTGCATTATAATCTCTCAGCTCTATCAGATCCTGACTCTCGCTACAAGGACTACTCACATTCTCCTGCTGGCTTGTCTCTGTGCATTGAAATGCCGTGTCCCAGAACTGCTTAATCACAAAGTCAGAGAAGCCACTGATGTTGGCCTTCTGGACAGCGAACCCCAGTGAACCCCCCAGCACACTGTAGCTAGTAGGGGTGACCAGGCTGTCTGCAGTGATCCAGGCCTCCACACCAATAAACTGTAGGCCGGTGATGTTCTGCAGACTGAGCTCCTTCAGCAGGTTGTTCATCTCCACGTGGGCCAGAAAGCCTACGATCACCCTGGCCGTCCCACCTCGGATCACATTAACAACCTTTAACAGCTTCTCTGGCTCCGTCCGGCTGAACTTCTCTGAGTATTCCACACAGACACCCTCCTCCTGGGCTGAAGCCAGGAAGATAGCCATGCCGTTGTTGCCATAGTCACTGTCACTGTTGACCGCTCCCACCCAGCTCCAGCCGAAGTACTTGACCAGCTGGGCCAACGCTCTGCTCTGATAGAGGTCACTGGCGATGGTTCGGAAGAAAGAAGGGTACTCCTTCCTGCTGCTAAGGCACTCACATGTGGCAGAGTGGCTGATCTACAGAAGAGAGAGAGGACGAGAGAGTCATAGAGAGAGAGAGAAAAGAGAGAGACAGGGATTGGGATTGAGAGAGAGAGAGATAGAGAGAGAGAGAGTGAGAGAGAGAAAGGGAGAGAGAGAGAGAAAGGGAGAGAGATAGGGATTGGGAGAGAGAGAGAGGACGAGAGAGACAAGGAGAGAGAGAGAGAAAGGGAGAGAGAGAGAGAGGACGAGAGAGACAAGGAGAGAGAGAGAGAAATGGAGAGAGAGAGAGAAAGGGAGAGAGAGAGGATGAGATAGACATGGAGAAAGAGAGAGAAAGGGAGAGAGAGAGAGAAAGGGAGAGAGACAGGGAGAGAGACAGGGATTGGGAGAGAGAGAGAGACATGGAGAGACAGAGGGAGAGAGAAAGAGACGGAACTGAATACACTAAAACAAGATTGACTTAAAATCTCGTATAGTTGCTTGTCCTATAGGGCCTCTTACCACAGGTATTTGGAATGGACCGGTGGTGCGTGACATCACTATAGTGGAGGAGGACTCTGACTCTCCGATGATGGCGTGAACTGCTGTTTGGCCAAAGCAGGCTTTTCCCACCGTCCTCTCCTGACCGTTCATCAGGGCCATGGCCGCACGCATAGAGTACAGAGTCGAGCCGCAGTTGTCATAAATACGATATCCAATAGAGACATTCGGAAGCAGAGTGTCACTGTTGTTGATCTCCTCGATGGCGAAGATCATGGTCTGAGCAAATCGGAACTCTCTGAGGTTTACACTAGAGGAAAGGTAAAGAAAGATATACGTTTATATAAGTTTTACAAATCATGAGCATACACAACCACAAAAGTTGTGTTTAATTTGATTATTTTTTTAAACTTAATAAATAATAAAATAGCCAAATATTCAATAAACTGTAACCAAGGAGGAGCTTACTTGGGGAATTTGAGAGGTGGTGTCGGTGAAGGAGCTTACCTGGAGCAGGTGAGAGGGGGTGGTGTTTCTGTGAAGGAGAGCGGGGGCTGTGTGGTTTTGCTGTGGATGGAGAAAGCTCCTCCTATAGTCACGTCTCCTTCCTTGGACAGCAGAGGGAACTCTGGGCTCCCCAGCATCCGACAGACAGCCTCTGTTCCCTCTGCCCCAAAGACTCCTAACAACCCCACCACTACCACCCACAGCAGCTGCATCACACTCTGAAGGGGTTTCACTCCCTGACCTGAGACCTGAGCAGACTCCTACACTGAGTTTTATACTCACAAAGACAGCTGCAGCGCATGGTGGACTAGAGTTATCCAATCAGAGACAGGCGTAATGGGACGGTCTCTACGGGCCACTGTGGATATTATTGCCTCTATTGAAATAACGTATCATCACTGTGCTGCATTAAACACAGGATAGCAGGAAGACATTCCACTGCGCTGCTTTAAAGACAGGATAACATTATGACATTTCACTGTGCTGCTTTAAAGAGAGGATAGCAGGATGACATTTCACTGTGCTGCTTTAAAGAGAGGATAGCAGGAAGACATTTCACTGCGCTGCTTTAAAGACAAGATAGCATAATAACATTTCATTGCGCTGCTTTAAAGACAGGATAACATTATGACATTTCACTGCGCTGCTTTAAAGACAGGATAGCATGATGACATTTCACTGTGCTGCTTTAAAGAGAGGATAGCAGGAAGACATTTCACTGCGCTGCTTTAAAGACAAGATAGCATAATAACATTTCACTGCGCTGCTTTAAAGACAGGATAACATTATGACATTTCACTGCGCTGCTTTAAAGACAGGATAGCATGATGACATTTCACTGTGCTGCTTTAAAGACAGGATAGCATGATGACATTTCACTGTGCTGCTTTAAAGACAGGATAACATTATGACATTTCACTGTGCTGCTTTAAAGACAGGATAACATTATGACATTTCACTGCGCTGCTTTAAAGACAGGATAACATTATGACATTTCACTGTGCTGCTTTAAAGACAGGATAGCATGATGACATTTCACTGTGCTGCTTTAAAGACAGGATAGCATGATGACATTTCACTGTGCTGCTTTAAAGACAGGATAGCATGATGACATTTCACTGTGCTGCTTTAAAGACAGGATAGCATGATGACATTTCACTGTGCTGCTTTAAAGACAGGATAGCATGATGACATTTCACTGTGCTGCTTTAAAGACAGGATAGCATGATGACATTTCACTGTGCTGCTTTAAAGACAGGATAGCATGATGACATTTCACTGTGCTGCTTTAAAGACAGGATAACATTATGACATTTCACTGTGCTGCTTTAAAGACAGGATAACATTATGACATTTCACTGTGCTGCTTTAAAGACAGGATAACATTATGACATTTCACTGTGCTGCTTTAAAGACAGGATAGCAGGATGACATTTCA
Organism: Oncorhynchus mykiss; assembly: GCF_057628025.1. NCBI lineage: Eukaryota > Metazoa > Chordata > Actinopteri > Salmoniformes > Salmonidae > Oncorhynchus > Oncorhynchus mykiss. The sequence continues at coordinate 39,094,029 of NC_143045.1, forward strand.
CTGTGCTGCTTTAAAGACAGGATAGCAGGATGAAAGTTCACTGTGCTGCTTTAAAGACAGGATAACAGGATGACACTTTAGTGCATTAGGGACATCATCAGTGATCATCCACTTTCTAAGGTTGGGGGGGTGAAATTTATTCTATTCAAATACACTATCCTGTAGGTCAATAGCATCATGAAGGGGAATGTCCTGTCTCCCAGTGGTAGAGCTCCATAACTTCAGCTGAGAGGCAGCGCTCCATGACTTCAGCTGAGAGGCAGAGCTCCATGACTTCAGCTGTGTAGTAGAGCTCTATCCATAATTGAGTGACCTCTGGTGGCAGATCATTCCATGATGACATGGCTCTATACATAACTGAGTAATTAGTCCCTCCTGCAAAAAAGCACTCCCACAACATGATGCTGCCAACCCCGTGCTTCACGGTTGGGATGGTATTCTTCGGCTTACAAGCCTCCCCCTTTTACCTCCAAACATAATGATGGTCATTATGGCCAAACAGTCCTATTTTTGTTTCATCAGACCAGAGGACAATTCTCAAAAAAGTGTGATCTATGATCGCAGCGGTATGACGGCTGCGTGGTCCCATGGTGTTTATACTTGCGTACTACTGTTTGTACAGACGAACATGGTACATTCAGATGTTTGGAAATTGCTCCCAAGGATGAACCAGACTTGTGGAGGTCTACAATTATTTGTAGACTGAGGTCTTGGCTGATTTCTTTTGATTTTCCCATGATGTCAAGCAAGGCGGCACTGAGTTTGAAGGTAGGCCTTGAGGCCTTGACAGGTACACCTCCAATTGATTAAAATGATGTAAATTAGCCTCTCAGAAGCTTCTAAAGCCATGACATACTTTTCCGGAATTTTCCAGGCTGTTTAAAAGCACAGTCAACTTAGTTCATGTAAACTTCTGACCTGCTGGAATTGGGATACATTGAATTATAAGTAAAATAATCTGTCCAACAATTGTTGGAAAAATTACTTGTGTCATGCACAATATAGATGTCCTAACCAACTTTCCAAAACTACAGTTTGTCAATAAGACATTTGTGGGGTGGTTGAAAAACGAGTTTTAATGACTCCAACCTAAGTGTATGCAAACTTCTGACTTCAATTGAATGGGGACAGACTGTTTGCTGTTTGGCGTTTTAGGCTGGGTTTCTGTGTAGCACTTTGTGACTTCGGCTGATGAAAAAACGCTTTATAATTACATTTGATTGAATTTGATTGATAATAGAAAGATCAAGAAACGTTTTAATTTTTTGTATTTAACCCCTTATGTGTGTCTCTTAACAGTCTCCATATATACAGTACATCCCATAATGTTTTTCAACTGGCACCAGGGGACCTTCAGACAAGTCTGGTGAGGACAACCTAGAGCAAAACAATGTACGTGTTTGTGAGTGTCTCACCTTTCCACGGAGGGGTTATAGTGTTAGCCCAAACTGTTGGGAAGTTCGACTTCGACCTTAGGAGGTTAACCCTCCTTTTACGTTGTTGGTCACTTTGACCCATTTCCACTTTTGATTTGTCTAAAATAATAGTTAACCTCTCTTTTTCTCCATGAAATGAAATTACTTTTCCTCGTTTAGGGTCATGAAGCTGCACTACCGTTCAAAAGTTTGGGGTCACTTAGAAATGTCCTTGTTTTCCATGAAAACATACGTGAAATGAGTTGCAAATGAATAGGAAAATACAGTCAAAATGTTGACAAGGTTAGAAACAATGATTTTTAATTGAAATAATAATTGTGTCCTTCAAACTTTGCTTTTCGTCAAAGAATCCTCCATTTGCAGCAATTACAGCTTTGCAGACCTTTGGCATTCTAGTTGTCAATTTGTTGAGGTAATCTGAAGAGATTTCACCCCATGCTTCCTGAAGCACCTCCCACAAGTTGAATTGATGAGCACTTCTTACGTATCATAGGGTCAAGCTGCTCCTACAACAGCTCAATGGGGTTGTGATCCGATGACTGTGCTGGCCACTTTATTAGAATACCAGCTGACTGCTTCTTCCCTAAATAGTTAATGCATAGTTTGGAGCTGTGCTTTGGGTCATTGTCCTGTTGATGGAGGAAATTGGCTGCAATTAAGCCCCCCCACAGGGCATGTCATGTTGTTAAAAAATGGAGTGAGAGCCGTCCTTCTTCAAGATGCTTTTTACCATGTACAAATCTCCCACTTTACCACCACCAGACCATCACATTGCCTCCACCATGCTTGAAAGATGGCATCAAGCACTCCTCCAGCATCTTTTCATTTTTTCTGGGTCTCACGAATGTTCTTCTTTGTGATCCGAACACCTCAAAATTAGAGTTGTCTGTCCATAACACTTTTTTCCAATCTTCCTCCATCCAGTTTTTTTTTATTTTACCTTTATTTAACTAGGCAAGTCAGTTAAAGAATAAATTCTTATTTTCAATGATGGCCTAGGAACAGTGGGTTAACTGCCTTGTTCAGGGGAACAGTGGGGTTAACTGCCTTGTTCAGGGGAACAGTGGGTTAACTGCCTTGTTCAGGGGAACAGTGGGGTTAACTGCCTTGTTCAGGGGAACAGTGGGGTTAACTGCCTTGTTCAGGGGAACAGTGGGTTAACTGCCTTGTTCAGGGGAACAGTGGGGTTAACTGCCTTGTTCAGGGGAACAGTGGGTTAACTGCCTTGTTCAGGGGAACAGTGGGGTTAACTGCCTTGTTCAGGGGAACAATGGGTTAACTGCCTTGTTCAGGGGAACAGTGGGGTTAACTGCCTTGTTCAGGGGCAGAACAACAGATTTGTACCTTGTCAGCTCTGGGATTCAATCTAGCAACCTTCCTTTTATTAGTCCAACGCTCTAACCACTAGGCCACCTTCCGCATACCTGCTGCCGACAGTGTCTGTGTTATTTTGCCCATTTTCATCTTTACATTTTATTGGCCAGTCTGAAATATGGCTTTGCAACTCTGCCTAGAAGTCCGGCATCCCGGAGTCGCATCTTCACTGTTGACGTTGAGCCTAGGGTTTTGTGGGTACTATTTAATGAAGCTGACAGTTAAGGACTTGTGAGGCGTCTGGTTCTCAAACTGGACACTCTAATGTACTTGTCCTCTTGCTCAGTTGTGCACCGGGGCCTCCCACTCCTCTTTCTATTCCTTGTTGGAGCCAGTTTGCGCTGTTCTGTGAAGGGAGTAGTACACAGACAAATTAAAGTTTGGTCTGTTTTTACTTGCTTCTTTGACTGTCTTGAGTCGTGTTTTAAACTGTGTGGGTTAATCTGGCCCATATCACAATGGACATAATTGTTCAGCAAAGCACAAGGGTTAAAGGTGAGTCTAGACTGACTGATTTACAAATCACCTTGCGTCATGAATGACTATTGAATAGTATGTGTAGAACAGTCAGGCAGTCACAATTGACCCATGATACATCACAGTTTTTAATACTCTTGAACAGAGCCACTGTGTGTGAGTCCGTGCGTGAGTACTTGTGTGTGCACATGTTTGGCAGACAGCTTATTTGTTTATTTTTGTGTCATTTTGATTTGATGTATTCACTTCCGTCATCTCTCTTTACTTCACCTCATTCTTCTGCAATTTAGGCCCATCATAATCATCTAGATGTGGGTATTAAGATCAAACTTTTGACAGTCACTCCATGTAAACAATTCATTCAGTGTGCCTGATTTAGCGAGGCATTGGCGATGTGTTCAATGTGTTGTTATTATGTTTCCCAGACCTGCAGATGTTTAATGATCTTCTGATATTTAATTAAAACCTGGGTTGTTTGTGTTGTGTGTTTGTGCAGACGCCTGTCAGATCGTTTTCCAGGCGAGTGATCTTCTGAGGGCCATCCATAGGGGAGTTAGATCTGAGCTCAGGAACACGTGTTGAGCTGGAGGAGCCTGAGGCCTGCCCCCTGGACTCCTGTGGTTCTTCCTGGTTTGCCTTTGTGTCTTGCACCATGCTAACCTTATGGCTCTGAGCTGAGGAAAGCATGGTCTGCCCCGTGGCCTCCCGTGGTTCTTCCTGGTTTCCCCCGTGTCTTGCACCATGCTAACCTTATGGCTCTGAGCTGAGGAAAGCATGGCCTGCTCCGTGGCCTCCCGTGGCGTTGAAAGTGGTCAACACAACCTGGCCAATAAAGAACGGACAGAGGAACAGCACTTTATAATCACAAATGCAATGTTAACTTTGAAACGTTCAGCATCCCTGCAAAATAACACTGAGCTTTCAGCCTCCCTGCTAAATTAAATTGAGCTTCAGCCTCCCTGCTAATTAACACTGAGCCATTGTAAGGCTCACATAGAGTTGCATCTAATCAAATGGCTACTCAGATTATTTGCCATACCCCCCCCTTTTACACCGCTACTACTCTCTGTTTATTATCTATTATTATCTATATCTACATGTACATACGACCTCAATTACGTCGACTAACCGGTTCCAATTATGTCTACTAACATTGACTCTGTGCCAGTAACCCCCTGTGTATCGTCTCGCTATTGTTATTTTACTGCTGCTCTTTAAATACTTGTTCCTTTTATTTCTTAATCTTATTCATATTTGTTCTTCTTCTTTTTTTTATAAACTGCTTTGTTGGTTAAGGGCTCGTAAGTAAACATTTCACTGTAAGGTCTACACGTGTTGTATTCGGCGCATGTGACTAATAACATTTGATTTGATATGAATACATAGCGTTTCAATATATAGTGTGGCAAGACATAGAGTTGCAATACATAGAGTTGCAATACATAGAGTTGCAATACATAGAGTTGCGATACCTACCAAAAGGTAGGATACCTATCCACAAGCATGTACTGTAGCTATGTCATTGATTCAATTATGATTAATTTGGGATAGTGAGCAGATATCCTATTGGTACAGTCTTGGACTGCTGTAAAACAATGGTACAGTCTTGGACTGCTGTAAAACAATGGTACAGTCTTGGACTGCTCTAAGACAATGGAGCAGTCTTGGACTGCTCTATGACAATGGAGCAGTCTTGGACTGCTCTATGACAATGGGACAGTCTTGGACTGCTCTAAGACAATGGGACAGTCTTGGACTGCTCTAAGACAACGGGACAGTCTTGGACTGCTCTATGACAATGGAACAGTCTTGGACTGCTCTAAGACAATGGGACAGTGTTGGACTGATGTAAGACAATGGGACAGTCTTGGACTGATGTAAGACAATGGGACAGTCTTGGACTGCTCTATGACAATGGGACAGTGTTGGACTGATGTAAGTCAATGGTACAGTCCTGGACTGATGTAAGACAATTGGACAGTCTTGAACTGCTCTAAGCAATTGGACAGTCAATGGACTGCTCTGAAACAATGGTACAGTCTTGGACTTATGTAAGCCAATGGTAAAGTATTGGACTGCTCTGAGACCATGGACAGTCTTGGAATGCTGAAAGACAATGGTACAGTCTTGGACTGCTCTGAGACAATGGAACAGTCTTGGACTTATGTAAGCCAATGGTACAGTCTTGGACTGCTCTGAGACAATGGGAGAGTCTAGGACTGCTCTAAGACAATGGTACAGTCTTGGACTGCTGTGAGACAATGAGACAGTCTTGGACAGGTGTAAGACAATGGTACAGTCTTGAACTGCTCTGAGAATGGAACCTTCTTGGACTTATGCAAGACAATGGAACAGTCTTGGACTGATGTGAGACAATGGGACAGTCTTGGACTGCTGTAAGACAATGGGACAGTCTTGGACTGCTCTATGACAATGGGACAGTCTTGGACTGCTGTGATACAATGGGACAGTATTGAACTGGTCTAAAACAATTGGAAAGTCTTGGTCTGCTGTGAGACAATGACACAGTCATCTATTGCCCAGTCCAAAAATCCAACATGTCCTGCAATAAAATGCTAATGAATTACTTAAAAATCATACAATGTGATTTTCTGGATTTTTGTTTTAGATTCCGTCTCTCACAGTTGAAGTGTACCTATGATAAAAATTACAGACCTCGACATGCTTTGTAAGTAGGAAAACCTGCAAAATCGGCAGTGTATCAAATACTTGTTCTCCCCACTGTATTGGTCGCAGTGTGACTCCCTGTTAAAATGAAGGTTAAATACACATTTTTAAAAAACTCCTACCACTATCCCTGGACCATGTGAAAGGAAAATAGATGGGTATAAACAACAGGAAATAAGGCCAGATGGAGATTCCACGACATTACTTATACCGAACCCATCCTTTCATGTGTCCATTCTGGCATGGGCTAAGGGTTAGGTGTTGCTTTCAGAGTATGTGTCTCTCTGCCCAGACACAGGTGTTGACTACTTACTATCTCAGTGAGACCGTGAGGCACAGAGGGCCATATCATGGACTCTGTCTCCCTCCACTGACTGTGTTGACTGAGGGCAGCCTCGCTAGATCACAAATAGTGAATGACAACATGCAGAAGCATCCCCTCTGTCAACACGATGTTGACTGCAGATGTATTATGGGGCATGTTATTCATCAGGGGTTGTATAGTCCATATATATATTTTTTTTTATCACCGTCATTAACTTGACTATTACAACAAATGATTATGTTCTCCCAATGCTGTAGCTTCTCCAGATGGACTTTCATGTGTGCACCAGCATTCTAAACATTATTTGCCAAATCTTTTTTATTAAAGGGGAAATCTGCATTTGAAACGTCCATTTTTGAAATCATAATAATTGTAAATATTCTAGGGATGTATGATTCACCTATACGCATTGGTCCCTGGTTGAAATGTTAAGATATGAGTGCATTGGTTCTTGGGGATCCCAGACTAATCCAAATGAAGCATGAATCAGTCAGAAAACCTATTCAAACGTTAAAAATGGCTAACTATTGTTTTTTTTTTTTACTTATTTGTTTTATACCTCTGTTGAAATGATGCGCTCACTCCTTCAGTTCATTAGCCTATCGAACTTTTATGCTTGTAACTGCATATTACTGTCAGATAACAGGTGTGCGGGACACACAGCTGCTGGCGCCAAAGACAGGTATCACTGTTCTTCTACTAGGCTAATCGTAAATCTGGCGCCTTCAAAATTCAGATGCTGGAAAATGGATTTTGCGATGTCAATTCATAGTCTTTATTAGTTGAGTGACAACCAATGTAATTTGCTGGGTCATTGTTACCAAATGCGCTGTAGAAAAGTGTGTTTGACAGGAGTTATGTAGCCTACCAGAGTGGACACAACTCACATTTTCAGTCATGCAAATTGTATTTTGATTTTACAGGTTCACCGTAATAAATAGTTTGGCTACTTTTTCTTTAAACAGTCAGTGTAATTGGTCATTTTTTGATGAACAGGGTAACAGGGACAGCAATCATTTCGTATTTATTGGTCAGAGTGGAGCTTCTTAAATTCCAAATGGGCTAAACCACTTGCTTTCGAGACTAGGGGGGGTAAAATTCTAAGCATGGCATTATATTTTAATTGGCGAAATGCCAATGCTAATTTCTAAATATAAATAATTACAGAGTACTAGCTCAAAACATTTTCAAATGTCCAAAAATGACCAGTTAATCAGTGGGCAACCTCTGCTGAGTCCCCAACAACTGGATGGTCAAGTGTTGAAGGGAAATGGAAAGAGAGCTTGTGACGAGAAATTAATAAGGCCACACTGCATCTTAACTCCTCCTCCACATCTACTGGATTGGTTGAACAATTTTTTTTTTTTCATTCTCGTCAAGACCAGTATGTTGATGATCTAGTTTCAGGCCTTTATTTTACGCCTGCTACGATAGGTTAATCAGTGGGTGACGGGGATTTCAGATAATATAAAGTTGGGTGGGGGGGGGGGGGGCATACATTTCTCTCCCACCCTAGTCTGATAGTGGGGTGGTAGATTCTCAGGTAGCTGGTCTCAGCGCAGGTGCCTACACACCATTTGAAAATAAAGGAGAGCCGCACACTCTAGGAGCTCAGATGCAAAAATGTAATACCAACATTTCGACAGCCAAGCTGTCTTCATCAGGGTATAATCACAAACACTGGGGGATGACTCGTTTATATAGTGTCAAAAGACACAGGTGTCTGTAATCATGGCCAAGAGTGGCCTAATACCATTGGTTAATAATCAAATATTAAAATGTCATACAAAGAACAGCATACAAACAATATGATCAAAGTCTACGTTGAGACCGAAGGGCGCAATGGTCTTTAAATTAAAGATCCAGGCAGCCTCCAGCAGTTTTAACAATAAATGATCAAGCTCACCCCTTCTCCTAGGGAGGGTGACATGTTCGATGCCGATATAACGCAGAGACGAAATCGAGTGGCCTGCCTCCAAAAAGAGTTTTTACACCTAATGGTGCTACGATGCTCTGAGATACGTACTCTTTAATTGAAAGACCCTTGCTCCCTTCGGTCTCAACGTAGACTTTGATCTGAAGCCATTCTTGTGATTATTGTGACTTTGCCATTGTATATGTTTGTAAACTTGTGTAGTTAAATTAATCTATGATCGTATGCTATCCATTTGTTTGTATGCTGTTCTTTGTATGACATTTTAATATTTGATTATTAACCAATGGTATTAGGCCACTCTTGGCCATGATTACAGACACCTGTGTCTTTTGACACTATATAAACGAGTCACCCTGCACTGTTTGTGATTATACCCTGATGAAGACAGCTTGGCTGTCGAAATGTTGGATATTACATTTTTGTATCTGAGCTCCTAGATTGTTCGGCTCTCCTTTATTTTCAAGTTTCTACTCCGCTAACCAGCACCTCGTCTTTATAGGTGTGCGTTTCTAGTTCTTCTAGAGCCTACACACCATTGACATTGACACGCAAGCACGAACACACACACACACACACACACACACACTGTCACGATCGTCGCAAAACCTGAACCTGTAGGGGAGGGTCTGGGTGGGCATCTGTCCACGGTGGCGGCTCTGGGGCTGGACGTGGTCCCCACTCCACCATCGTCTTAGTCCACCTTAGTAGCGTCCTTTGAGCGGAACCATTAATAAATGGGCCCACAGGACTGAGGGACACCTCTGGACTGAAGGACGCCTTTGGACTGAAAAAGCTCCTCCGGACTGAGGGGCAGCTCCGGACTGAGGGGCAGCTCCGGACTGAGAGGTAGCTCAGGACTGAGGGGTAGCTCAGGACTGAGGGGTAGCTCAGGACTGAGGGGTAGCTCAGGACTGAGAGGTAGCTCAGGACTGAGGGGCAGCTCAGGACTGAGGGGTAGCTCAGGACTGAGAGGTAGCTCAGGACTGAGAGGTAGCTCAGGACTGAGAGGTAGCTCAGGACGGCGGGGTAGCTCAGGACGGAGGGGTAGCTCAGGACTTAGGGGTAGCTCAGGATTGAGAGGTAGCTCAGGACAGAAAGGTAGCTCAGGGCTGAAGGCAACTCCGGACTGAAGGACAGATCCGGACTGAAAAGCAATTCCGGCATCACCGACGTGACAGGCGGCTCTGGCTGCTCCTGGCTGACTGGCGGCTCTGGCGGATCCTGGCTGGCTGGCGGCTCTGGCTGCTCCTGGCTGACTGGCGGCTCTGGCGGCTCCTGGCTGGCTGGCGGCTCTGGCGGCTCCTGGCTTACCGGCGGCTCTGGCGGCTCCTGGTTGACTTGCGGCTCTGGCGGCTCCTGGCAGACGGGAGACTCTGGCGGCTCAGGACAGACGGGAGACTCTGGCGGCTCAGGAGCGCTGTAGCGCTGAGCTGGCACAGGACGTGCAGGGCTAGGGAGGTGCACAGGAGGCCTGGTGCGTGGGGTTGGCACAGTCTTCACCAGACGACTAGCACGCACCTCAGGACGAGTATGGAGAGCTGACCCAGGTGACATTAACCCCCCAACAAACTCTGTCGGGTGGATGCCGTACCTCATGCACCAACACAGCAACTCCCTCATAACTCGCTCCTCCAATTTCCCCATTAACTCCTTCACTGTCTCTTCTTCGCTCACCTCCAATACCGCCCTGACCGGCTCTGGTTTCCTCCTTGGCTCCTTACTGTAAACAGGGGGAGTTGGCTCAGGTCTGACTCCTGACTCTGCCAAACTATCCCTGTGCCTCCCCCAAATACATTTTTGGGGCTGCCTCTCGGGCTTCCATCCGCGCTGCTGTGCTAGCTCCTCGTAATGCCGTCTCTCTGCTTTCGCTGCCTCCAGCTCTGCTTTGGGGCGGCGATATTCCCCTGGCTGCTCCCAGGGTCCTTTGCCATCCAAAATCTCCTCCCATGTCCAGTAGTCTTGTGATGCTGGCCGCTGCTGCTGCTGCTGCCCGTTACCACGCCGCTTGGTCCTTGGTTGGTGGGTGATTCTGTCACGATCGTCGTTCTCCTCGTCTGAGGAGGAGTAGTTGGAAGGATCGGAGGACCAAAATGCAGCGTTGAATGTGCTCATCGTGAATTTAATGAACAGAGAACACTTGAACAAACTATACAAAACAATAAACGAACAACGACCGTGAAGCTATAATGAGAACTGTGCTGACACAAGCAACTAACATAGACAATCACCCACAACCCACAATGACAAAAAAGGCTACCTAAATATGGTTCCCAATCAGAGACAATGACTAACACCTGCCTCTGATTGAGAACCATATCAGGCCAAACACAGAAACAGACAAACTAGACATCCAACATAGAATGCCCACTCAGATCACACCCTGACCAAACAAAACATAGAAACATACAAAGCAAACTATGGTCAGGGCGTGACACACACACACACACACACACAAACAGAGGGCCACTCAGTTTAGAGAAGTAATCTCAGACACACACAACTCAGAGAGGCACAGCTCCTGAGCTCCCATCAGAAGCAGAAATGTTTTTGAAATGGAAAATGAATCTGTTCATGCCAAAGAAATCGTATCGAACCGAATCGCGTCAATTCGTTCCCTAATCAAATCGAATCACATCAAATCGTTTCAAACTAAAACTTATCGTTCCTGAATTGTGTCGGAGACCATACATCTAGATTCATGTTGAACTTTCATGAAAGGAGAGACGCTAACATCACTAATACCCATTGATTCTTGACGAATATAACTTATAAATGCCTCATGAACTCAGTTCAATTTTCACACTCCATCAGAACCCGAAATATAAGCTTGTTTTACTCCAATGTTTGTAATATGTTTATATTATGGATGGTCAGTCCTTGCATCCATATCTCTGTCTATTAATTTGAGAGTGGTTACATTTCTCCAGTCCTATCCCTCAACTTTTTACCAAAACAGAGACTGGGTTCCCGCTTTACTATTGCTTTGACTGCGGATTAGCCCTTTTAAGATAGAATGGGCCAATTCCTAACTAGATCATTTAGTGAGTAAATAATGTACTGATGTCAATGGTAGATTTGTTTTAAACTTTGAGATGTGTGCTTATACAGCAGGCTACGTCAGGCCGTGTTGATTGTCCTGGATCCTGGAAAGACCCTATCATACCTGTTACACAGGCCCCATCTGTACATCAGCCTAGCACAGTCATTGTGATTTGTCATTACACATCTGTGACTGTCATCTTCACACTATTGTTCTATTAACATTCAACATGTAAAGAGTAAAGGTTATAATATTCTAATATAATGTAAAAGCTTATATCAATGTCTTCAGAAATATTTACATTTCTTTCTATTTCAACAGCACATATAACATTGTTTATTGTATAAATAGGTCTACTCCTGTGGTCTGCAGTGTGCGCAGCCCTTCCCAGCCTATAGTTAATAAGTGTTTTTTGATCATTGAACAGAGCCACAGTTTACCCCTCTGAGTGCACCTTGCCAGCCTGTTGCATCTCCTAATGCATATCCTAATCACGTCCCCTTATCCCTCTGTCAGACCTGGAGACTAATTATGTTTCCATGCCACACCTGGTGAACCCTCGCCTCATCGCCCCCGGGTCCTGATGTCATCACCTGTGTATGAAACACCTACCTGCCCCCGCCTGCCCGCCCGGCCTCTCCGTTCCTCCTATACCCCCAGGGCTTCCCGTAAATTGGCAGGTCTGGGGCAAGGTCTCCTCAACGTTGCCTGTCCCTAAGCGCCACGTTAAACCGGTTCAGCGAGTCTTTGTCATGCTTCGTTACATCTGGCCTAAGATGGCTCGTTAAAACAGAGCTCCAGGCAAGGCTGGGACGTTGCGCAGGTGATTTTCCGGTGCTCTAAGTTCACAACAACCCTCCATCTCTCCGGGGAAGCCTCTGAGTAATTGTTTTTCTTCGCCAGTCTGCTACAGTTAGTGGTGTTTTCCACTTCGAGGCACCTCAGGTGAAACTATGGGAGCTCAGGGAGAGAAAATATTATGTTTGGCGTCTCCACCCACAGGCTTTTCATTAAACAGTAGGGGTGGGGGGGGGGGGGGGGGGGGGGTTGAACATTAAAATGAATAATAGCTCATCCATAAAATAAGTTGGGGCCTGTTAGGCTACCTGTACTCTAGAGCTAAAGTATTCAGCAGTATATGTACAGTGTGACAGCACAGTCTGAAATAACCCCATATACACAAAGAACATGACTACCTTAAGAATCTCTCTCTCTCTACCTCTCTCTCTCTCTGCCATGCCATCACCTTTCATACATTAGATTAATATCTCTCAGATCCCCATCTCTGTCACAGGACAAGAAGTGAAGTGCTCTCATGTTATGGGACCTCTACACCTGGCGGTGTCAGAGGAAGGCCCATTTTTTCAAACGGAGTTGTGTTTCAAGCAAACTGACTTGTTGTGGATAAATGGCTGTGTGTGATGTAGTGCACGTGACGTAGTGCACATACAAATTGCCCACTCACTGAATAAAATACATAGGTTAACTGGGTTTCCATTGCATTTTCAACTCCACCAACGGTTTAGTCACAGACTGTTGCGATAAATAGCAAACTTACCCTATCTGGTTTACACCCATGCTCTCTAGACAAGAGTTTGATGATAAAGTGGACAGGGGGTTAAATGATGACATATGGATAAGAGCAATAACCAATCATCATGTCACCAGCTTTCAAATAATAGTCTATCCTCAATATTTAGTCTATTGGAGACCTGCATGAGCACCATGTGAAGTTTTTTTATTTCATCTGCCTATAAACCTTCCATGTTATTCCACATCGTGGTGGTAGACCTACAACATAACATATTATCATGTGACTACACGTTTACTTCGATATGATGGTTATTATATCTACAGTGGGGCAAAAAAGTATTTAGTCAGCCACCAAAGTTCTCCCACTTAAAAAGATGAGAGAGGCCTGTAATTTTCATCATAGGTACACTTCAACTATGACAGACAAAATGAGAAAAAAATCCAGAAAATCACATTGTAGGATTTTTAATGAATTTATTAGCAAATTATGGTGGAAAATAAGTATTTGGTAAAAAAAAAAAGTGCCTCAATACTTTGTCATATACCCTTTGTTGGCAATGACAGAGGTCTAACATTTTCTGTAAGTCTTCACAAGGTTTTCACACACTGTTGCTGGTGTTTTGGCCCATTCCTCCATGCAGATCAACTCCCTCCAAAGATTTTCTATGGGGTTGAGATCTGGAGACTGGCTAGGCCACTCCAGGACCTTGAAATACTTCTTACGAAGCCACTCCTTCGTTGCCCGGGTGGTGTGTTTGAGATCATTGTCATGCTGAAAGATCCAGCCACGTTTCATCTTCAATGCCCTTGCTGATGGAAGGAGGTTTTCACTCAAAATCTCACGATACATGGCCCCATTCATTCTTTCCTTTACACGGATCAGTTGTCCTGGTTCCTTTGCAGAAAAACAGCCCCAAAGCATGATGTTTCCACCCCCATGCTTCACAGTAGGTATGGTGTTCTTTGGATGCAACTCAGCATTCTTTGTACTCCAAACACGATGAGTTGAGTTTTTACCAACAAGTTCTATTTTGGTTTCATCTGACCATATGACATTCTCCCAATCTTCTTCTGGATCATCCAAATGCTCTCTAGCAAACTTCAGACGGGCCTGATCATGTACTGGCTTAAGCAGGGGGACACGTCTGGCACTGCAGGATTTCAGTCCCTGGCGGTGTAGTGTGTTACTGGTCCCAGCTGTCTGCAGGTCACTAGGTCTGGGATTCTGGGATTTTTGTTCACCGTTCTTGTGATAATTTTGACCCCACGGGGTGAGATCTTGCGTGGAGCCCCAGATCGAGGGAGATTATCAGTGGTCTTGTATGTCTTCCATTTCCTAATAATTGCTCCCACAGTTGATTTCTTCAAACCAAGCTGCTTACCTATTGCAGAATCTTCCCAGCCTGGTGCAGGTCTACAATTTTGTTTCTGGTGTCCTTTGACAGCTCTTTGGTCTTGGCCATAGTGGAGTTTGGAGTGTGACTGTTTGAGGTTGTGGACAGGTGTATTTTATACTGATAACAAGTTCAAACAGGTGCCATTAATACAGGTAACGAGTGGAGGACAGAGGAGCCTCTTAAAGAAGAAGTTACAGGTCTGTGAGAGCCAGAAATCTTGCTAGTTTGTAGGTGACCAAATACTTATTTTCCACCATAATTTGCAAATAAATTCATAAAAAATTATTTTCTGGATTCTTTTTTTCTCATTTTGTCTGTCATAGTTGAAGTGTACCTATGATGAAAATTACAGGCATCTCTACTCTTTTTAAGTGGAAGAACTTGCACAATTGGTGGCTGACTAAATAATTTTTTGCCCCACTGTATATTTGCGCATTAAGGCAGTTTCCACCAACATGTCTCGCTGTAAGGACCGACGCTGGAGTCGAGAAGCAGGTAAGGGGAGTCAAACATTTAATGATGAACAGACAAGAAACAAGACAGGAACAGCGTCAGAACACAGGTAACAAATCAACATAAGACCGTTAATGTGGACGCGGGGAACAGAGCTGGGCGACAGATAGATATAGGGAAGGACATAACAGGTGATTGAGCATCCCGTGGGTTTGAACAAGAATTTGATACACTGCGGATTTTGCAGAATTTCCTACTTACAAAGCATGTAGAGGTTTGTAATTTTTATCATAGGTACACTTCAACTGTGAGAGACGGAACCTACAACAAAAATGCAGAAACTCACATTGTATGATTTTTAAGTAATTAATTAGCATTTTATTGCATGACATAAGTATGGCTGGGCGTAAAATCAGGAAAAACTTGCAGAGGCGTCAGAGCCTGGCAAACCGGCTGAGGTGTGAAAGCCTGCTGATCACGCCGGAACAATGGAGCCTGATGAGTCGGCTGAAGCGCAGACGCCTGGCGAGACGGCTGTGGCGTAAAACCCTGGCAATCCGGGGCCAGCACTCCCCAATGCTTCTTTTGATGGCTTCCGCATTCTGTAAGGACTGACGCTGGAGTCTAGAAGCAGGTACGGGGAGTCAAACATTTAATGAGGAACAGTCAAGAAACAAGACAGGAACAGCATCAGCACACATGTAACAAAAACAGCATACGAATGTTGATTCTTGACGCACCCATCCCTGTAGCGGGATCATTTTCGTCAGCAACCGCTGAATAGCATAGCGCAACAGTAAAATAATATTACTAACAAATATACATATTCATGAAATCACAAGTGCAATGTTGCGAAACACAGCTTAGCCTTTTGTTAATCATCCTGTCGTCTCAGATTTTGAAATTATGCTTTACAGTGAAAGCAATCCAAGCGTTTGTGTAAGTTTATCGATAACCTAGCATAGCATTATGTACACTTAGCATCAGGAAGCTTGGTCACGAAAATCAGAAAAGCAATCAAATGAAACGTTTACCTTTGATGATCTTCGGATGTTTTCACTCACGAGACTCCCAGTTACACAGCAAATGTTCCTTTTGTTCCATAACGATTATTTTTATACCCAAAATACCAACGTTTGTTTGTCGCGTTATGTTCAGAAATCCACAAGAAAGAGTGGTCACCACAACGCAGACGTATATTCCAAATACTATCTATAATGTCCAAAGAAACATGTCAAACGTTTTTTATAATCATTCTTCAGGGTGTTTTTCAAATATCTATTCGATAATATATCAACCGGGACAGTTGGCTTTTCACTAGGACCGGGAGTAACAATGACTGCCTTTGTCTTTCGCGCACAGCTCACTCTGAGAGCCCCCTCTTTTCCACTTACACAATGTGGTCGTTCACGCTCATTCTTCAAAATAAAAGCCTGAAACTATGCCTAAAGACTGTTGACACCTCCGGGAAGCCAGAGAAAAAGGAATCTGGTTGATATCCCTTTAAATGGAGGAAAGGCATGCATAGGAGCAGAAGGGTTTCAAAATAAGAGTCACTTCCTGATTGGATTTTCCTCAGGGTTTCGCCTGCAATATCCGTTCTGTTATACTCACAGACAATATTTTGACAGTTTTGGAAACTTTAGAGTGTTTTCTATCCTAATCCGTCAATTATATGCATATTCTAGCATCTGGTCCTGAGAAATAGGCCGTGTACTTTGGGAACGTTATTTTTCCAAACGTAAAAATAGTGCCCCCTAGCTTCAAGACGTTAATGCAGAAGTGGGGAACAGAGCTGGGCGACAGATAGATATAGGGAAGGAAATAACAGGTGATTGAATCCAGGTGAGTCCAAATGATCGCTGATGCGTGTGATGAGGTAAGCAGGTGTGCGTAATGACGGTGGAGGGAGTGAGTAATGCTGGTGAGCCCGGTGCCCTCAAGCGCCAGGGGGGAAGAGCGGAAGCAGGCGTGACACTCACATCATTTATTTTACCGACACAAAAACACCCCACCTTGTCCAACGCGGAAATTGTCTGTTCGACATTCATGAAATTGTACTGGAATTTCGTGTTTCCAGCAGCAATGTCATTACTTTTTTCATATGTAAGTTATCTGCATGAAATGGTTGGATGGAAACCTTGTACCTCTATCCTGGCGTCAATCATTATCAACAGACATGAGAATAACACATAACATTCAGCACTAGTGACAACAACTCAGACAATAACCCGTACCTTGAACATCACAATCACTAGACATGAGAATAATCCATAACATTCAGCACTAGGGACAACAACTCAGACAATAATCCGCATCTGTCACAGCCATCGTTGAAGGAAGACCAAAGCGCAGCGTGGTGAGCGCACAGTACTTTTTATTTGGATAATGTCTCCAACAAAAACAATAAACAATACAAAACGACCGTGAAGCTTACAGGGCTAAGTGCCACTAACAAATGTAACTTTCCACTAACACAAAAGGGAAAAAAGCTGCCTAAGTATGATTCCCAATCAGAGACAACGATAGACAGCTGTCCCTGACTGAGAACCATACCCGACCAAAACAAAGAAATAAAAAAACATAGAAAGAAGAACATAGAATGCCCACCCAAATCACACCCTGACCAAACCAAAATAGAGACATAAAAAGCTCTCTAAGGTCAGGGTGTGACAGTACCACCCCCAAAGGTACGGACTCCGGCCGCAAAACCTAAACCTATAGGGGAGGTCCTGGGTGGGTATCAATCCGCGGTGGCGGCTCTGGTGCGGGACGTAGACCCCGCTCCACCTCTGGCTCACCCCAATTTGGTGGCGCCTCTGGTGCGGGGACCCCCATCACCGACCCCGGACTGGGGACCCTCGCCGTGGGCCCCGGACTGGGCACCCTCGCTGCGGAACCCGGACTGGGCACCCTCGCTGCGGGCCCCGGACTGGGCACCCTCGCTGCAGACCCCGGACTGGGCACCCTCGCTGCGCAACCCGGACTGGGGACCCTCATTGCAGTCCCCGGACTGGGGACCCTCGTTGCGGGCCCCAGACTGGGCACCCTCACTGCGGGCCCCGGACTGGGATCCCTCGTTGCAGGCTCCGGACTGTGGATCCTCACTGATGGGAGGATAATTATAGACAGCCTGGAGACACACGGCACAGAGGCGCATAACCTGGTGCCTGACTATTTACTCTCTCCCCACGGTAAGCACGGGGAGTTGGCTCAGGTCTATAACCTGACTCCGCCAATCCCCCCGTGTGCCTCCCCCCATTTAAAAAAAAATCTAAGACCCCAGTCATAGACTGTTCTCTCTACTACCGCACTGCAAGCGGTACAGGAGTGCCAAATCTAGGACAAAAAGGCTTCTCAACAGTTTTTACCTCCAAACCATAAGACTCCTGAACAGGTAATCAAATGGCTTCCTGGACTATTTGCATTGTGTGCCCCTTCCCAACCCCGCCCCCAGCTTGTTTTCCATTTTGTGTTTTTGGGAAGTTATCTTTGTTAGTGGCACTTTGCCCTGTATGCTTCACTGTCATTTTGTATTGTTTATTGTTTTTGTTGGCAACATTATCCCCCAAAATAGTAATGTACGCTCACGACGCTGCGCTTTGGTCTTCCGTCAGCGACGGCCGTGACCGGTGCGGATTATTGTCTGAGTTGTTGTCACTCGTGCTGAATGTTATGGGATATTCTCATGTCTGTGATTGAAGCCGCACTGGAGGTACAAGGTTTCCATCTAACAAGGTTTCCATCCAACCATTTCATGCAGATAACTTACACAAGAAAAAAGTAATGACATGGCTGCTGGAAACACGAAATCCCAGTACAATTTTATGAATGTCGAACAGACAATTTCTGCGTTGGACAAGGTGGGGTGTTTTTGAGTCTGTAAAATTAATTTGGCGAGTGTCACGCCTGCTCCCGCTCTTCCCCCCTGGCGCTCGAGGGCGCCGGGCTCACCAGCATTACTCACTCCCTCCACCATCATTACGCACACCTGCTTCCCTCATCACGCGCATCAGCGATCAATTGGACTCACCTGGATTCAATCACCTGTTATTTCCTTCCCTATATCTGTCTGTCGTCCAGCTCTGTTCCCCACTTCTGCATTAACATTCGTATGCTGTTTTTGTTACATGTGTTCTGAAGCTGTTCCTGTCTTGTTTCTTGACTGTTCATCATTCGCCAGGCATCTCGCCAGGCATCAGGCTCCATTTTTCTGGTGTGATCAGCAGGCTTTCACGCCTCAGCTGGATCGTCAGGCTCCTATGCCTCAGCCGGCTCGCCAGGTTCTGATGCCTCTACCAGTTTGTTGGGATTTTACGCCCAGCCGGCTTGTCCAGCGCCCGTGCCTCTACCCGGCCCATCAGGCTCGCCCAGGTGGGATGCGGGTGGTGCCCCTAGAGGGGGAGGTACCGTCACGTCTGCTCCCGCTCTTCCCCCCTGGCATTCAAGGGCGCCAATTTCCTCAGGATTACGCACTCCTGCCACCATCGTTACGCACACCTGCTTCCCTCGTCACCCACATCAGCGATCATTTGGACTCACCTATACTCAATCACCTGTTATTTCCTTCCCTATATCTGTCTTTCGCCCAGCTCTGTTCCCCGCGTCCACATTAACAGTCGTATGCTGTTTTCGTTACCTGTGTTCTGACGCTGTTCCTGTCTTCTTTCTTGTCTGTTCATCATTAAATGTCTGACTCTCCTTACCTGCTTCTCGACTCCAGCGTCGGTCCTTACAGTGAGAAATGTTGGTGGAAACTGCCTTTATGTGCAAATATAGATGTATTAATCATCATATCGAAGTAAACGTGTAGTCACATGATAATATGTTATGTTGTAGGCCTACCACCTAGATGTGGAATAACATGGAGGGTTTCTAGGCAGATGAAATTAAAAAAACTTCACATGGTGCTCATGCAGGTCTCCAATAGACTAAATATTGAGGATAGACTATTATTTGAAAGCTGGTGACATGATGATTGGTTTTTGCTCTTATCCATATCTCATCATTTAACCCCCTGTCCACTTTATCATCGAACTCTTGTCTAGAGAGCACGGGTGTAAACCAGATAGGGTAAGTTTGCTATTTATCGCAACAGTCTGTGACTAAACCGTTGGTGGAGTTGAAAATGGAAACCCAGTTAACCTATGTATTTTATTCAGTGAGTGGGCAATTTGTATGTGCACTACGTCACGTGCACTACATCACAGCCTTTTATCCACAACAAGTCAGTTTGCTTGAAGCACAACTCCATTTCAAAAATGTTCATCTTGTTTTCATGCATATTTTAGAATAATCACATAAAAAACTGTCACCAATCACATCCCTCCCTCCTTCCTACAAACCTCTGAAACTGGTGTTTACAGAACGTTTGGCTTCCTACAAACCTCTGGTGCTGGTGTTTACAGAACATTTTGTTTGGCTTCCTACAAACCTCTGGTCCTGGTGTTTACAGAATGTTTGGCTTCCTACAAACCTCTGGTGCTGGTGTTTACAGAGCATTTGGTTTGGCTTCCTACAAACCTCTGGTGCTGGTGTGTACAGAACATTTTGTTTGGCTTCCTACAAACCTCTGGGGCTGGTGTTTACAGAACATTTGGTTTGGCTTCCTACAAACCTCTGAGGCTGGTGTTTACAGAACATTTGGTGTTGTCTGATCAGGATATTAAGGGCCTCCAGTTAGACATGTTTTCAAGGTGATTTTGATGTATTCTATATACCTAGTCCATATCAGTGTTCTGTTGATAATATGAGAGTCATGGCATCTGATCAAGTCAAGTTCAGTGTTTGCTACTAAACTTTTTTATCAGTATTCTGGGTTTAGACACAAACATTTTGGCACACTTGCACTTTACAAATGAGTGCAATGAAGTATAATGTTATGCTTTTTCTATTTAAAATTGGTTGAATGACTATTTTTACCCTGTAGGCACCTGCAACATACTACAGGTGAGTTAAATTACACAGAAAATGATAATCATTACCTCCAACCAAATTAATTTGAATTTGGAATAATTTAGTCCAGAGCCAATTTAATTCAGTTTAAAAAAGTTGTATTGGTCCTTTGCAGTTCTAAATCAAACAAAATACATGTGTAAACACAACATGTTATTATTTCAATTTCAACTTTAGAAGAAATAGTGAATCATGCAAGAGTGCCAATACACATGTATTTGATCGCATCTGTACACTGCGTGATTAAATCTCTCCGCTCTGTGCCTCCTGTCTCTTCCCTAGAGGACCTCATTGACACTGTAACTGTCTCAGTGTTGTTCTCTCTTATCATGTTGTCTTCATTATCACCTGAATAGGTCCTCCTCTGAGAGAGGTGCACCCTGGGACATCTTGTTATGACCCTACTTACTAAGCAGAGATAGTCTCAGGGATGTATTAGAGGAGAGGAGAGGAAACTGTTGCCTGGAGCGCCACAACACACCTCTTTACCTCTTTATTGCTCTCCACCACCCCCCTCCCTCCCTCCCTCCATCCCTTCCCTTCCCTTTCCCACAAGGGGAGATATTAGTTAAGAGGAGACAAACTATAGCCTGGGGCAACATAACACTCATTCTGTTTTCTCTCTCTCTCTCTCTCTCTCTCTCTCTCTCTCAATCGCTCTTTCTCTCTCTCTCTCTCTCTCTCTCTCTCTATGTCCTTCTCTGTCTCATATAGCCTGCAGCATTCCCCAATGGCACGGCAGGTTATCACACAAAGTGGGCCTTTATGAGTCATCACTCCATAAGTTTACAGTAGTCATGTGTCTAGAGAGTTGGGCCAATACGGTTTTCTGCATTATGATTAATTTGAATGACACTAAAATATTCTATGGCAGCCAGGCTAGCTCCCCATTAACACTACATGGGGAATATTTCAACAATCTATTTTCACGGAATGTCTAGAAAAATAACAATATTTAAAATTCTAATAGTTGGCTCAACTCTGTAAATATATGATTATCTTGTTCACAGCTGCATTACTACACAAAGACACTGAGAGCTGGCATGCAGGGAAAAGAGCAGTACGGTGTCCTGAATGAATCCCCTACACATGTATATATTAAAACGTCTATACTGTACATCACATGGAAGACTTAGCTCTATACTGATCATTATGCTTATATTCTGCCACGACAACAGCTTCCTTGAGGAGTGTGTAGATTAGAGGTCTGAGACTTACAGCAGGTGCAAGGAGTTGAGGTGAGCCCTCTGCCTCTTCACATCCCTGTAGGATACATTGGTGCTCTACTCAGGCACAGTGGTGAATGGTGTTTGTCTCCTGTCTCACTCCATTATGGTCCACTGTGCATGGCAGTTGTGCGTTGTTGTCACTGCCTGCTGTGAAACTGGCAGATGCTCTCGTCATTCCATTGACCGGTATCCCGTTGGGAGATCGGACCTATCGGACAGGAGGTGATCTGAGAGGGTGGTCAGCCAGCTAGACAGCATATAAAGAGGCCTCTTGATGTGTGAGGGTCTACATGCCCTACTGTCTTTGAGGTTTCAGCATGGATGGAACTATTTGGCAGGTGGACAGGTGTATTCTGGGATGAGGGCTTCATGAGGATATGGATTGTGGTATAGTTCAGTAGGGTGTGATTTCTAAAACTAGAGGAAACTCTCCTTACTGGAACTTGAGGTAAAATGCAGGGTGGTGTAGTGTGTTAACAACATGCAGGGTGGTGTAGTGTGTTAACAACATGCAGGGTGGTGTAGTGTGTTAACAACATGCAGGGTGGTGTAGTGTGTTAACAACATCCAAGGTGGTGTAGTGTGTTAACAACATGCAGGGTGGTGTAGTGTGTTAACAACATGCAGGGTGGTGTAGTGTGTTAACAACATGCAGGGTGGTGTAGTGTGTTAACAACATCCAAGGTGGTGTAGTGTGTTAACAACATGCAGGGTGATGTAGTGTGTTAACAACATGCAGGGTGTTGTAGTGTGTTAACATCCAGGGTGGTGTAGCGTGTTAACAACATGCAGGGTGGTGTAGTGTGTTAACAACATGCAGGGTGGTGTAGTGTGTTAACATGCAGGGTGGTGTAGTGTGTCAACATCATGCAGGGTGATGTAGTGTGTTAACATCATGCAGGGTGGTGTAGTGTGTTAACAACATGCAGGGTGATGTAATTTGTTAACAAAATGCAGGGTGGTGTAATTTGTTAACAAAATGCAGGGTGATGTAGTGTGTTAACAACATGCAGGGTGATGTAGTGTGTTAAAATGCAGGGTGGTGTAGTGTGTTAACATTCAGGGTCGTGTAATGTGTTAACATCATGCAGGGTGGTGTAGTGTGTTAATAAATGCAAGGTGGTGTAGTGTGTTAAAACTTGTTAAAGATATTGGTTCCCATTTGGGAATCAACCCCCCACGTTCAGCTGAAACGGTGGCGCATGGAACGCAAAAATATTCTTAGAAATATTTAACCTCCACACATTAACAAGTTCCATAGCTCAAATGAAAGATAAACACCTTGTTCATCTAGCCAGCAAGTCAGATTTCTAAAATGTTTTACGGCGAAAACAGCACATATATATGTCAAACCACCACCAGACACAGCTCATTTGAATAGCCAAAACATGCAATCAACAAACGCAGGATTATAAAATAAATCATTCACTAACCTTTTGAAAATCTTCATCAGATGACAGTAATAGGACATGTTACACAGTAAAAAAAAAAATTCAATAATATGCCATTTATATCCATAAATGTCCATTTACATTGAATTCATGTTCAGAAAATACTCAAAAATGTCCGCAGGAAATCTAGGTAGCGAGGCAAGATAACTTAAATAGACATCATAAACTTTGACTAAATATACATGTTCTACATATAGTTAGAAAGATACACTGCTTCTTTATGCAATCGCTTTGTTACATTTATTTTTAACTTTACAGAAATCGCACACTATTCAATATTCTGAGACGCCGCTCAGATATAAGCTACATTTCTCCGTAATGTTGGAGTCAACAGAAACACAGATTTCAGCATAAATATTCCCTTACCTTCGATGGTCTTCGTTCAGAATGTTCTGGAAAGGTTCATACTTACCCAATACATCGTTTGGTTTCAAGTCTTGCGTCTTTGTATTAGCTACTGCTAATAACATCAGCTGAAATGCACTCAAAATGTCCTCTGGTCCGGAAAAGTTGCGCATCAAAACTTCAAAATGACATATTATATGTCGACTAAACAGGTCAAACTAAGTGCAGAATCAAGCTTTAGGATGTTATAGACATACAAAACAATTCTCAATTCAACCGGACAATCACACTTCTTCTCAGGCGAGCTGGAACAAAGGAAGCTCTGTGTTCAAAGTGCGCCCTAGGTATTTTCTCGCGACACCCACTCTTTCGCCTCCCAAAGGGTCAAAACGCGTCTCAGTGGCTGTGAGAGGTTTTAAATTGGACCACACTTAGGATGCTAAATAACTGACAACAAACAACAAATATATAAAGATAACTTCATCCCATTATTCAACTAAATGAAAGCAGATCTAATTAAATGGAAAAAAATTGTTCCCATAAATCTTACAGGTAGAATAAACCTCTTCAGAATGGCTCCCAAAGTGTTTTAGAATTCATCTCTGTAATACCAATTACACCACCAAAGACATTCTTTAAAAAAGGTATACTCGGTCATGACAGACTTTATATGGGCAAATAAAACTGATAGAATATAAAGGAATGTTTTACATCTTCCTATGTCAGGGTGGTTTTAACCTTCCAGACTTGGAATTGTATCGACTCGCCAACCAGGGCTTTTACTTATGACATATAGTTAAATGCACTAATGAGGAAAGGGTACACATTGGAGATGCACATGTTCATCCCCAGAATAATTTTACGTGTCTATTTTCTAAGGCTAAAGTTCAAAACATGAACAACTTCATAGTTAAGAATACTATAACAATATTGAAGTAAATTAACATATTCTGCACGAACCAATATCACTCCCTAAAAACACAACCCTATAGAACAATCCTTGATTAGCTTTTTCCGAATTCACCAATCACCGATACATTGGTCCAAATGGAAAACTAAAGGCATAGAAAATTATTTGGTAAATGATTTGGTGACAATAAATACATGTATTTCCATGACAGAAATAAAAGGCAATTTTGGACGAATGTAGATATTTTCAAATGGATGCAACTTAAAAGTTTCACATCAAGAAATGTCGATTTGAAATCTTTTGGACATCAGAGCAGTCTTGAGGGAATCGTTTTTTAATCATAATGTAACGGTTGTCTCCCGTCTGTCCGGAGCTGCCAGAGCCACCCGTCAGTCTGGAGCTGCCAGAGCCGCCCGTCAGCCCGGAGCTGCCAGAGCCGCCCGTCAGTCCGGAGCTGCCAGAGCCGCCCTTCACTCCGGAACCGCCAGAGTCGCCCTTAATTCCTGAGCCGCCAGAGTCGCCCTTCACTCCGGCGCCGCCAGAGTCTCCCGCCTGTCCGGCGCCACCAGAGTAAGGGTAAGGGTCCCCAGGTCGGGGTCAGCGGTGAGGGTCGCCACTCCAGAGGCGCGGGTCTACGTCCCGCACCAGAGCCGCCACCTGGGTGAAATGCCCACCCAGACCCTCCCCTATAGGTTCAGGTTTTGCGGCCGGAGTCCGCACATTTGGAGGGCGGGGGGTACTGTCACGTCCTGACCTTAGTTCCTTTTTTATGTCTCTATTTTAGTTTGGGCGTGAGCTGGGGTGGGCATGTTTTGTTCTATGTTTTGTACTTCTATGTGTTTGGCCTGGTATGGTTCCCAATCAGAGGCAGCTGTCAATCGTTGTCTCTGATTGAGAACCATACTTAGGTAGCCTGTTCCCACCAGTGTTTGTGGGTAGTTGTTTTCTGTCTCTGTATCTGCACCAAATAGACCTGTTTTGTGTTGGTCTATTTTTGTTATTTTGTCTTAGTGTTCTGAGTTAAAATAAAAATTAACATGGACACTTACAACGCTGTGTTTAGGTCTGATCTTGACTACTCTTCATCAGACGAAGAGGATTGTTAAACTTCTGTAGAGAGTTTGCTGCACTGAAAGTAAAGGGGCTGAATAATTTTGCACGCCCAATTTTTCAGTTTTTGATTTGTTAAAAAAGTTTGAAATATCCAATAAATGTCGTTCCACTTCATGATTGTGTCCCACTTGTTGTTGATTCTTCACAAAAAAAATACAGTTTTATATCTTTATGTTTGAAGCCTGAAATGTGGCAAAAGGTCGCAAAGTTCAAGGGGGGCGAATACTTTCGCAAGGCACTGTATCTTATAAATGCATTGTTCACAGGAAAAACTATCCATGAGTTGAGCATATTGGCTCGAAACGAACCA